>NC_065538.1:48873342-49220842 GCF_932294415.1 Quercus robur
TTTTTAGGAGTATAGGTTTTATTTTTGGTTGCCTGCGATAGCACACCAAATTTTGGCGCAAAATGATACAAATTCTCCCAATGAGAATATAAATCATATGACGAGTGAAAGTCCTTCCACAAAATGCAATCACTCAACAAACAACAAAGGGAAAAACATCAAGTCTTCCTAAAGCCTCATCATCAAAACAACAAATGGTGTGGCCGAGGTAATATAAACACTTTAGCATTAAAATTTAATCTGTGCAAAAAAGTGAAATTAATATTCTGCGATACATTCTTCATGAAAGAACAAAATTGTGCAATCAACAGATGATTCTTCACACGAGAATATAAATCATGGAAGAATAATATCATCCAAATATCAAAATTCTTCAAGCTACAAAAGAATGATGAAGGGATCCAAAGAGGCCACTAAACCTCGCATATGTCGTCCAAAGAAATCAGCTTACTTTCAAGATCAAGCTATGATCCTTCGAACGTCCAGAAAAAGCTTCAAAAGGCAGATACTAAGAATTCGTCACAGATAAACTGCCATTCTAGAAGAAGAAAGTAGTTGAAGATAAAGAAGTCTGAGTCTAAACAAGTCAAGAACATTCCCTAAGCTTGACTAGCATAAAGCGAAATTAGACTTGGGAATGGGAGGCAATTGATGAGACCATAAAAATCATTAAGGTCGTCCATTACATTAGTGCGCCATTAAAGAAAGATGAGTAACTGTTCAACACATTCAATAACGATAGTCAAAGGTCTTAAACTCTCGTCAAGACAAAGAACATTACAATTAGGGTAATAATCACCCTCATTTATGTCCAACAGCTACCTAACTCACCTATAAAAGGTACAATTTACCTCACTTGCTAAGGTATGACAAAAACTACTACAAAACACCATCTATATACGAAAGATATAGGTTGATACTAACTTAAGCATCAGAGGCTCCCCCACCGGGCACAACCCGATGGTCTTTGCAATCAACTCTCTTTATCTTGTAGGTCTTACAAGATCGTCAAGAGCTTCGGATTGGACAAGTGACCCAACTAATGATTTTGGCATCATCAAAAACCATGAGTTCAACCTTCATTATGAAATTCGTTATCAAAGACATTAGATATGTTGATTCCCTTGGGTCATGCTTCTCACCCATATTTTAACTTGTTTATACTTGCGAGTTTTTACAGTACCTACATTAACTTTGTGATATATAATTACTTACATTTTGTAGGACTTTGTGTTTAAGAGTAGTGCTACAAGTCACAAACTATTTTACAATATTTTTACAAACTGTTGTTGTAGCTAATTTCTTACTGGTTTTCATCTAGGCCCACCACTAACATCACTTTTCTATTTACCAATAATCATTCACCACTTTAGCAGTTTGTAAAAAATTTTGTAAAAATATATTGTACTTCTAGCATTACTCGTGTTTAAAACCTTGCATTGAATGTAAAAATATTACACATCAAATATGTCAAAAAAAATAGTTACAAAAGAATTTTATAAAACAGGAAAGGCCTAATATATGTTCCTAATCTTAATTATGGGGGTCGATGCATCCCATCTTCTATAGGAAGAATACAAATCCTCTATACTATTTTTTACGTTCCACTTTATGTTTCACCAATCACAATTTGCCATGTATTTTTTTTTTTAATTTCTTTATAAAAAAGTTTATGGAAAGAAATAAACACATGATAAGTTGTGATTAGTCAAACATAAAGTGAAACACAAAATATGATACAAATGATGGAGAAAATGGGCAAATTCCCCTTTCAAAAAAAAAATCTAGCATTTTGCCCATTTTCCCAAACTAATTAGGGAAATGCGCCTGTTATAACTCGATTGTCCAAAAATAGAGTTTCAAAACGCCACTATAGGGTCCTTAAAATGTTACATAGGTATAGGGCGATTAAACTTTAAAAAAAAAAAAAAATGCATGGAATTGGAGTTACAAAATGCCGCTATATGGTCTTAAAACGTCACTATAGGTCTCCCTAAAACGCCTATATAGGGCTCAAGATTTTTTTTTTTTTTTTTTTTAAATTTTCAGTTTGTCTTAACTCGATTGTCCAAAAATCGAGTTTCAAAACAGGGGCATTTCCCTAATTAGTTTGGGAAAGGAGGCAAAATGCTAGATTTTTTTTAAAAGGGGCATTTGCCCATTTTGGCCTACAAATGATTTGTATTCCCATACGAATTTTTGTCATGGATGAGTTTTAATTGGGCCACCTAAGTCACATTGCAAAAATTGCACCTTATTAAATTGCAGGTAATATGATCTCATTATAACATCCACTAATTTGATATTTTTTTTTTCTTTGGCATTAATACTTTATATATATATATATATATATATATATACATTAGCAGAGATTTTCAATTTGAGGTAGTAGCCTTAATAGATTCAGGTGCAGATCTCAACTGCATCCAAGAAGGAATCATTCCCTCTAAATACTTCCGGAAAACCAAAGAAAGGTTAACTTCTGCAAGTGGTGGAAAAATGCAAATTGAATTCAAAATCCCAAAAGCACATGTTTGCCAAGACAATGCGTGTTTTAAAACCACATTTGTTCTTGTCAAAAATATGACAGACAGAGTCATCTTAGGAAACCCTTTCATGTGTTTGTTGTATCCTTTCATCACGGATAGTGAAGGAATCACTACCCATCATTTTGGCCAACCAGTTAGGTTTAAGTTTCTTAGGAGCCCAGAACCTAAAGACATCAACAGTCTCCAGGAAGTCTCTATCTCCAAGACCCTTAACCTAGTCAAAACCCAAATTTCTTCAGAAAATCTAAATCAAGAAAAGAACCATGATCTCTCTTTATCTTCTATCCCCTGCACAAATGACGATTCTTTGAACCTCAATCTGTTTCATAAATCATGTCTTATTTCTTGCATCCAGCACAAAAGTATTTGCTCCATGACATCTCATGATTTTAACAAAAATGTTTTTAAAAGTAACCATTTTGTTAATACATGGCAGGAAGAAAAGCAAATAACTCATTTTACTTGTCCCACTAGTAAGTGGAAAATGGCTTCTTCAAGCAGGAACAAAGGAAAAGCACCTATCCAGGGCCATCCTTACCAAAGGCATGAAGGTGCTTCTTCTAGAATAGAGCCTAGGGAAGCAACATCCCTTCAAGAATATGTTCCGCTTAAAGTAATATTTTCCAGTGGCAATGTAGCCATCACCTTACAAGAAGTTTTATCTAGGAATTTCCAATTCACAAATGGAGTGTATACAGAACTTCCACCCTCCATCAAAATTATCCTTGATAACCTTCAAAGAGCTTTTACCCAAAGCAACCACCGCCTTTTTCAGAAAACCCTCAAAGCACTAGAAATACACCTAGTAAACCTTGAGGCAGAAATTGAAATAAGCCAGATTACCATTAGTCAACTCTTTGGCAAAGAGGATATCCATTCAATGGACAAAATGACTATTATGGGCACAAATTATGCTCGGTTAAGTTTTAAGACTCAAAACCAGCTAAGAAGTGTTGTTGCCAACTTGCCTACCGACATACAAGTTCGTATCTTGGGAAGCAAGGCTATGTCTGAATCATGTGACCTATGGTTCAAGCATTTCAGAATATTGGTCACCACCCATTTCCCAGTTTATGGTGAAGACTCAGATGATATTGACAACGCCTTCATCCAATCAACTTGGGAAGAATACTTTGGGAGTAGCCACTAGGTCTATGAAAAGAAACATCCCTTCCCCGGCCTAATAATCAATTATGAAGATTGGTCCATTGAAGAAGATCCAAGCTGGCTTTCACAAATGTTTGAATATGGCTTTATCAAGCTTATCAAGCTAACAAGCCATAACCAGGTCAACCAGTTTCCTCAGATTATACAACAGGTTGTTTCAAAAATCCAAAGTCCTTTTGTTTCCATTAGATGCTGGAGTACTCTCCCACAATGGGATATTAACAATTGGATGATTGTCCAACCTGCGCACCATCTCGTACTCATCAATGGGTACACCCATAATGGCCCCTGGTATGAAGGAGACTCTTATCTCTCTTATGAAGATCCCAATGCTTTTGCTGATTGTTGGAGAAGTTACTTCAATAATGAGATTATAGATGCCACAAGTGAGCTATGGCAGAGCTACCATTTTATGGGAAATACTGGCAGGATTTCAGTATTCACCACCAGACCATACTCCGCAGCTCTCCATACCGAAAGAATTGACTACATTGAGCCCAGACAGTTGGTCACCCAAAAGGCAAATTATGAACCTATCCTGTACTGTGGTTTTTATAATCAATATGCCAAGTATCATTAGCATAGTTGTGATGATGATCCTCCATGGGATCCCTTTGATGGATATCCATTCGGCCATGATACTGATTAAAACCCAAGAACAATTAGAGTAAGAAGAAAAGAACTCTCCTGCCTCTTCAGAAGCCTCATGTAATCGTGCTCCAATTGACCCATTCCAGGATTCTCAAGATCCTTATGATGGTTATAACTCGGACAGCGATTAAGCAATACCAGAACAGCTCCAGGATGCTCCAGAATAGGTCCAAAAGCCCCAGAATAGCTTAAGAACCACCTTTGCAACCCGGTTACTATTCAGAATAGTACCCACACCAGCAAAGTTGCCGACAAACTACTGTTCATCCACAGTCCCAGAAATACTGTGCATGATCACTATTTAGAAAAGCAAGGGGACAGAACACTGTTCATGAACAGTGACCGTTACTGTTCATCAAACAGTACCCCGGCAGAATCATTCAGTTTACTGTTTACTTTGGGCTGAAAATATTTTCACCCAGAGTAAAAGCAATTCACCCTCCGTGATTCCAACAATCTCTTGAAAGAATCCAAGGCCTCCTCCAACTATTTAAGGAGCCCTTTGCTTCAATCTTCAGCAGGTACAAAAATCTGGAAGGTCCAATTTTGGCAGTCTCCATTCCTAGAACTCAGAAACCCCTCTCTACTTTACTATTGTAAGCAGATGGCTTTCTCAATTTATTTTCTAGTTTACACTTGTAACGCTATAGCCATAGTCTTCACAACTGTAACCTATTCTTTATGCTTCCGCACTATAACGACCTCAGTTGGCCCTTATTCCCACTATCTGTAACTGACCCCCTTTTGGTATTAGAGCCAAGTTTTGGCCGATAGTAAGTTGTAAGTTACTGTTTAAGTTGTTTAATCAAGTTGGCCGGCATAACCGCCATAGTTATCCATTATTTTGTGCATTATTCATTACTTTGAATATGTTATCTCCTACAAGTTACATTTCATTTTATATCTATTTTCTGATAACTCTACCATTCCCATTCATCACTTTCTTCATCTATTATTTCTTCTCAGTCTTTGTTTACTGCAATCTCTTTTGGTGGTAGGCTGAGCCTCCCGTTTAAACTTCTGTCTATTATTCTGATATTATTTGTTTAAACTAATCAGTTGTTTCCCAGTTATCTGCTTTTCCATATCTCTGTTTTAACCCAAAGTTTGTTGCAGATGTATACAATTGAGACAAGTAAGACCAGATCTAAGTCGTCATGCAACCCAGTCAGACCTAGTATCTTTCCTGTTCATGCTTGGTTCGCCCGTGTCAGCCGAGAGAGAGGCTTTTTAGGGTGTTAGCATTGGGGAAAGTTGGTGGCACTAAGAGGTTGTAGTTAGCTTGTGAGAAGGCATTCGTCTCGTGTGTATACCCTGTTTCAGATCTAAAGGTTAGATCTACGAATTTGGAGATAGAGGTAATTAGGATATAATTGTTAAATTTAAGCTTTAATTCAGAATGATGAATAGAATGTTTAAAAGGAGTGATTTATCCTCTAGCATTAGATCTTGCAGTACAACCCTCCTTAAGATTCCTCAAAATTATGGAATGATAAACTCGGAGTCGTACCAACTTTCAGATTTAGATAAAAAACTAAGAGATTGGAACATACCAAAAGTACCCACAAACCAGGTCTATAAGTCATCATCGTGGTCCTTGAAAAAGACTTTCAAAACAGACTACCATGTTAGGACTATAGAACAAATATATAGCATCAACAAGGAGTATGAAACATGCTACTTGTTATCCCCTGCAGCAGTGAAAGCTCACAGGAAAGAAGATCACAAATTCCTCCATATTGGCCTAGTCCAAGTAGGAGTAAAACCACTGATCAGAGAAGGGTTGAACAACTCAATCCTAATGGCCCTTAGAGACACTCGTCATGTTAGATTTGATGACAGCCTCCTAGGTACCATGGAATCCAGTTTGAGCGGCGAACCAGTCCACTTTAATTGTTTCCCCAATCTTACTGTAGCACTGAATGACCCTCACATCTTAAAGGTCCTCACTCTCAACATCAAAACCCATGGAACTCTCATGTTGCATGGAGCCAGACAACTTGCCCTTATATACAGAGTATATTATAAGTGCATGAGAACAAACATGTCTATCCAGGCTATAGACAAAAGAAAGGTTGGTGAAACCACCCTTATCCAAACTCCAGACGTTAGATCCACAGTTCAGGTACCCAGAACCCTGAAATGGTCTGAAGTCACTTTTCCAGCACATTGGACTATAGATAATGAAAATCATCATCTACAGATCCAAAACCCAGTTAGGAACCCAGATCTAGATTTTGTCCAACAGTTAGCCGATGGAACGGTTAGACTTAGTTTTGACCAGTCTAGATATAGGACACCTTTAGAATATGATGAACCCAAGCCCAGATCTTTGGTAGATCTGTACCAGGATCCCAGGTCTAGATCCTTATTAGATCTACGCCAACCCTTTAAGCAGCCAATTATCTTTCTTAAAGATAGACCTTTATCCCATGGTAGTTCATCCAGAAACCTAGCTCCCAGATCTAGAAGAGACCTAGGACTAGAACCCCAAGGTGTAAAAACCCATTCCCAGGTTAGTACCCCTTGTTACACAGCCAAGCAAGACTCAATTGCTGATCAAGAAGAAGACATCACTAGTCAAGATAGCCAAAAGCCTCCTTCACCATCATGAACTGACATGAGAAATCCTATTAAGCAAGAAACTGAATATGACTATCAGCTCTTAATGTTAAGGAAAGAGTTCACTCCTGATATGGATGCTCTAACCAAGGATTTTAACTCTGAAGGAAACGGACCCAAAAGAGAAGCCTATAGAGCCAACCATACCAGAGAACAAAAAGAAGAAGTTTTGGAAAAATGGAAATTATTCATGAAAGAGGTATCCAGTAATTATCCTTTCTTTGAATATTTTGAGAAACATTTCAAATGGCATAAGAAGTCTTGTGTCATCACCAAAACCAACTGGACCACAGAAGACAACAAAGGAGTTAAGAAAGATGTTCGATTTAGTCACCCTCCCCAGGAAGCTATACTCTTTAACCACCGTGGCACCAAAAATATAGTTGCCTCTCCCTTCAAGTTCCCAACCGAAGAAGAAAACGTTGTCAAGAAGGTAATAGAGCAAAACAACTATACCAACCTGTGTTTAGGAGTCATAGGAAAACAGCTTGATAGGATAGAAGATAGGATTGACAATAAGGTTCTCCTTCAGTCAGGAAACCCTGGCAAACCTATCCAAACTCTAGAAAAGCCTTTAGTCAAACTCCCCATAACCAGACAAGCCAGTCTCAAGCCTAAGGACCAAACAGCCTTAGAAATAGTAGCCCAAAAACTTGAAGAACTTATGAAGAAGGAACCAGTCACCCCTTCACTAGATCACACCACAACCAGTAGAGACCCTAGGCTTAGAACCTTGCATGACCACACAGCCTCTAACAGTTCTAGTAAAACCTCCTCAGAAACTGAAAAGGAGATAGAACACCTTGAAGACCAATTTCGAGGATTACAGGTAAATAGGTTTTGCCAACCCAAGGTAAACCCAACCAGTCTTACCAAGAATTGGTATCCCAGACCGACACCTCCTGACCTCCAGTATGAGGAAAGGTCTACCCAGTTCACAGTATCCTGTGGTAAACTCTATGAATGGAACATAGATGGTTTATCCGAACAAGAAATCCTAAACAAGATCCAGCATATAACCATGGTAGCCAATAACTACCTAAATGATGGACTTCAAAACACAGAGGTCGTAGAACTCTTAGTTTTGGGATTTACAAGAAAACTGTTAGATTGGTGGAATAACTGTCTAAGAAAAGAGTCCAAAGAAGACATTAAACATGCTGTCCAAAAAAATGAAGAAGAGAACCCTATCTTTGATGAACGCATAGGAAGAGGTGTTCCCGATGGAGTCAATACCCTGATCTATATGATCATGAAACCTTTCGTAGGTAAACCCAGCAGCATCACATCTAGGATTTACGACCAGTTGAGTAACCTTAGATGTAAGAACCTTGGAGAATACAGGTGGTATGAAGATCTGTTCACCACCCGTGTCATGCATAGAAGCGATTATACTCTCCATTTTGGAAGGAGAAGTTCATCAATGGCTTACCCACATTATTTGGACAGAAGGTCAAAGAAACTCTTGCCAGCCCCTTAGGTATCATAGATTATGATAACCTAACTTATGGAGACATCTCTAGCACAATCTGAAATGAAGGAATGAAAATGTGTAGAGATCTCAAAATCCAAAGTCAAGCCAACAAAAGCAAAGCCAAGTATGAAATAGGAAATTTCTGTACTCAATATGGCTTACCTTCAGTCATCCCCAAAAGGAAGTCCAAACACAGAGAAAAAGAACCCTCTGAGAAATCCCATAGGAAGAAAACAACCTCTAAATACTATAAAAAACAGAAGTTCAAAACTGATGATTTCTATAAGAAAGGAAAATCCAAATCCGTAGGAAAGTTCATACCTAAAACATCAGGAAAATGTTTTACGTGTGGAAAGAGAGGTCATTTCCAGAAAGAGTGTAAAGCTAAGGCCAAATCCCTTATCAATACCCTCGTTAGTGACCAAACCAGTAACGAAGAAATCTTCAAACTCTTAGAACTTGACCGCTCAAATAGTGAGTCTCCAAATCGTTCTAGTGACGAAGAAAAGCACCAGTTGTATAGGTCATCTTCTGAACCCTCTAGAGTCTCCTTTAGCTCCTCTAGTGGCACAGATGAAATCCTAGCTTGCAAAGATAGTTGTTGTAGAAACAAGACTATCAGTGTTCTTTCTAAGCAAGAAGAACTGCTCTTAGATCTCATAGAACAGATCGAAGACCCAATCACCAAAGCTCAAAAACTCAGTGAGTTCCATAAAACCCTAGTTAAGGAAGCTAGTACATCCAAACCTAGGATCCAGGAACCCAAAGTTGATTTGGAGAAAATCTACAATAGGTTTACCAAATCCAAGAAAGAAATAACCATCCAAGATCTCCAGAAAGAGATTAAGGATACCAAATCAGAAGTGAGAACCCTTAAGTAAGAATTGACTATCCTTAGGGTTGATCATAATCTCATAGATCAAACAGTCAAACAGTTAGAAAATACTTCTCATCAAGGCAATGAGGAAGGCACCTCATTACAGAATCCTTGTGATGAAGAAATAGATGAAACAGTTAACCCTACTACAGATATGGAACAAGGACCAACTAATGAGGCGTTCTTGCAAACCATTAGTAGAATTAACTTTCAGAAATGGCACTCCAAAGTCAGGATTGTCATCAGCAGAGATTTTCAATTTGAGGTAGTAGCCTTAATAGATTCAGGTGCAGATCTCAACTGCATCCAAGAAGGAATCATTCCCTCTAAATACTTCCAGAAAACCAAAGAAAGGTTAACTTCCGCAAGTGGTGGAACAATGCAAATTGAATTCAAAATCCCAAAAGCACATGTTTGCCAAGACAATGCGTGTTTTAAAACCACATTTGTTCTTGTCAAAAATATGACAGACAGAGTTATCTTAGGAAACCCTTTCATGTGTCTGTTGTATCCTTTCATCACGGAGAGTGAAGGAATTACTACCCATCCTTTTGGCCAACCAGTTAGGTTTAAGTTTCTTCGGAGCCCATAAAGAATAGGTTACAGTTGTGAAGGCTATGGCTTTAGCGTTACAAGTGTAAACTAGAAAATAAACTGAGAAAGCCATATGTTTACAATAGTAAAGTAGAGAGGGGTTTCTGAGTTCTGGGAATGGAGACTGCCAAAATTGGACCTTCCAGATTTTTGGACCTGCTGAAGACTGAAGCAAAGGGCTCCTTAAATAGCTGGAGGAGGCCTTGGATTCTTTTAGGAGATTGCTGGAATCACGGAGGGTGAATTGCTTTTACTCTGGGTGAAAATCTTTTCAGCTGAAAGTAAACAGTAAACCGAACGATTCTACCAGGGTACTGTTTGATGAATAGTAACGGTCACTGTTCATGAACAGTGTTCTATCCCCTTGCTTTCTGAATAGTGATCATGCACAGTATTTCTGGGACTGTGGATGAACAGTAGTCTGTCGGCAACTTTACTGGTGCGGGTACTGTTCTGAATAGTAACTGGGTTGCAAAGGTGGTTCTTGAGCTATTATGGGGCTTCTGGAGCTATTCTGGAGCTATTCTGGAGCATCCTAAAGTTGTTTTGGTATTGCTTAATCACTGTTCAAGTTATAACTATTATAAGGATCTTGAGAATCCTGGAATGGATCAATTGGAGCACGATTACATGAGGCTTCTGAAGAGACAGGAGAGTTTTTTTCTTCTGACTTTAACTGCTCTGATTGGAGAAGCAATTGCTGGGCAAGATCTTTGAGTTCTTTGCTAGATTTTTCGGCAATCTGGACGGAGTCTAGACTAGATTGTGATCTTGTACAATGAGCAATGGCTTGTGGAATTGGAGGAGGGAATTCTTTGTGTATTTTGGCAATAATCTCATTAAACCTGAAGCTATCCCACCACTTTACAAAGAATTCTCTGTCTAAAAGTTTCTGGTTGATTGCATAATTCCATATACTAATCCAGTGAATTTTGTACTTAATTGTTAGGTGCAAAATTGCTAGAAATTGGGAAGTATGGCTGTCGACCTGCAATCTGGTACTGAAGTACCTTAATGCATCCTGAAGGGGTTTAGGGAAGTTATAAGGGATTGATCCAAACATTTCCCACCACTTGAGGAACCATGAAGGGATTGGGCTGGAGAACTTCTTGTTGAACTGCATGAACCATGAATAATCATAATAATTGTACTGGGGTTTTGATTCCTTGAGTATTGTAAGTGTTCTAAGTGAGGAGGGGTGTCCCCAATCTTTGCAACTTACAAAACTTTGGATTATGAATTTATGATTGAGGACTTCAGAAGGGTTATTACGATCCATGATATTTTCTACTCGGGCATACTTTTCTTGAGTGAGGATGCCTTTGTAGAATTTGATGTTCTTTTCCGGACTTTTGGGGAGGAAATGCCATCTTGTGGGCAAGACTTCCATTGCTAATGCCAGCAGTTCTGTTATATGGACTAAGTGAGGCTCAATAGAAGAGATGTGCTGGATGAAGGGTTTTCTGATGTAGGAAGATCTTCTTGTTCTAGGAGGAAAAGAAGAAGAAGGCTGCTTGGGCACTATCGGGCCAAAGGGTTCTTCATCTATGTATGGAGAAATTGCTTTTGGGGCAGGTATGGCTAGAGTAGAACTATAAATGTGTTGTCCGTGGGGCCTTTGGTAATTTGGTTTTGGGATGGTAGAGACCAAATATCGGTTTGCAACAACAGATGGTGACATAGGTAAAGCTTTTGGAGGACTGGGGGAGAAAGGTACTAGAGGACCAGGGTTCTTTGCCTGACTAGTACTTCTAGTGGTTTGCTGTTTAGGCAATTTTGGAGGTTGGGGTTGGGGTTGTACGAGTTTCTTCCCGGACATTTTGAGCTGAATTCTGCAAAAATTCACGGGTTAGGAAATCAGGGATACTGTTTTGAGTTCCTTGTATGAATTCAATGTCAAAGTCAAAAATGGAAAGGATGACTTGCCATCGTGCAAAAATTTGTTTTGATGCAATGTTTTGATCATCTTTTTCTAAAACATGTTTTGCAGATTTACAATCAATCCTTAATAAAAAATTTTGATTCAAAAGATCACTTTGAAATTTTGAAATGCATAGTACTATGGATAAAATTTCTTTTTTAATAGTACTGTAGTTAATCTGGGTGGGAGTCCAAATTCCTGAATGAAAACAGACTATTTGTTCAGGGGAAGTGGGACTGACACGTTGGAGAAGAATGCCGCCATAACCAATGTTAGAGGCGTCTGTCTGGACGACCTTGAAGGAATTTTCTGAAGGGATTCCTAGGCAAGGGAGTGTCTTGACATACTTTTTGATTTCTTGGACAACAAAGGTATGGGTTGGGGTCCAAGAAGGAGGATTTGTTCGAAGTCTATCAAAAAGAGGTTTGCATTTTTGCTTGAGATTTTGATAGAAATCAGCAATGTAATTGAGAGATCCTAAAAACCTTTGAAGCTGGGTTTTGTCTAAGATTTCATCTGGAAATTTGTCTGCAAACTGACTGGCTTTGTCTATGGGTTTGATGACACCATGTCTTATATCAAAACCTAAGAACCGAACACTAGTTTGGAAAAGTTTGATCTTTGGAGCTGAAACAACAAGACCATTAAGTTTGATGGTGTGGAAGAATGTTCTAAGATGCTTCCAATGTTGGTTCAGAGATTCTGAGAAAATGAGTACATCATCGATGTACACAATAGCATGATTGGAGAATGGATTGAAAATCTCATTCATGATATTTTGAAATTCAGAAGGTGCATTTTTAAGGCCAAAGGGCATTACATTCCATTCGCAATGGCCAAAGGGTGTGGTGAAGGCCGTTTTGTACCTATCAGACTCTCTGATTTGTATCTGCCAAAAACCACTCTTCATGTCAAACTTACTGAAAACCACTGCTTTACTAAGCCTGTTAACTAAGTCCCTTTTGTTGGGGATAGGATATCTGATCCATTCTAAGACCTTGTTAAGGGGCTTGTAGTTGATGACAAGTCTAGGGACACCTCTCTCAATTTCAGCGTTTTTCTGGACATAAAAGGTTGGGCAAGACCATGGGGACTTAGAGTTTCTGATGATTCCTTTTCTAAGAAAATCCTCTATTTCAGCTTTGCAAGTATCCATAAGTTCTTGACTCATTTGGATAGGTCTGGCTTTGGTAGGGATGTTCTTTTCATGGAAATCTTTGACATAAGGTAGAGCAACTTCGTGTCTTTTCCTATGCCAAAAGGCTGTGGGGAGATCAGAGCAGACCTCCTGCCTAAGTTTATCTTCAAACTTTCTGATTTCAGCTTGGTAGCTTTTGCAAGCTAATTGCCCATCAATCCTTTTGTAACTCAGTTCATTACTAAGGTACATAAGGTGTTGGGTTTTGGCTTTGATGAGGTTAAGGGTCTTAGAGACAGAAACTTCCTGGAGACTATTTATGTCTTTAGGTTCTGGGCTCCTAAGAAACTTAAACCTAACTGGTTGGCCAAAAGGATGGGTAGTGATTCTTTCACTATCCGTGATGAAAGGATACAACAGACACATGAAAGGGTTTCCTAAGATGACTCTGTCTGTCATATTTTTGACAAGAACAAATGTGGTTTTAAAACACGCATTGTCTTGGCAAACATGTGCTTTTGGGATTTTGAATTCAATTTGCATTTTTCCACCACTTGCGGAAGTTAACCTTTCTTTGGTTTTCCGGAAGTATTTAGAAGGAATGATTCCTTCTTGGATGCAATTGAGATCTGCACCTGAATCTATTAAGGCTACTACCTCAAATTGAAAATCTCTGCTGATGACAATCCTGACTTTGGAGTGCCATTTCTGGAAGTTAATTCTACTGATGGTTTGCAAGAACGCTTCATTAGTTGGTCCTTATTCCATATCTACAATAGGGTTAACTGTTTCATCTATTTCTTCATCAGAAGGGTTCTGTAATGAGGTACCTTCCTCATTGCCTTAATGAGAAGTATTTTCTAACTGTTTGACTCTTTGATCTATGAGATTGTGATCAACTCTAAGGATAGTCAATTCTTGCTTAAGGGTTCTCACTTCTGATTTGGTATCCTTAATCTCTTTCTGGAGATCTTGGATGGTTATTTCTTTCTTGGATTTGGTAAACCTATTGTAGATTTTCTCCAAATCAACTTTGGGTTCCTGGATCCCAGGTTTGGATGTACTGGCTTCCTTAACTAGGGTTTTATGTAACTCACTGAGTTTTTGAGCTTTGGTGATTGGGTCTTCGATCTGTTCTATGAGATCTAAGAGCAGTTCTTCTTGCTTAGAAAGAACACTGATAGTCTTGTTTCTACAACAACTATCTTTGCAAGCTAGGATTTCATCTGTGCCACTAGAGGAGCTAGAGGAGACTCTAGAGGGTTCAGAAGATGACCTATACAACTGGTGCTTTTCTTCGTCACTAGAACGATTTGGAGACTCACGATCTGAGCTATCAAGTTCTAAGAGTTTGAAGATTTCTTCTTTACTGGTTTGGTCACTAACGAGGGTATTGATAAGGGATTTGGCCTTAGCTTTAAACTCTTTCTGGAAATGACCACTCTTTCCACACGTAAAACATTTTCCTAATGTTTTAGGTATGAACTTTCCTACGGATTTGGATTTTCCTTTCTTATAGAAATCATCAGTTTTGAACTTCTGTTTTCGATAGTATTTAGAGGTTGTTTTCTTCCTATGGGATTTCTCAGAGGGTTCCTTTCCTCTGTATTTGGACTTCCTTTTGGGGATGATTGAAGGTAAGCCATATTGAGTACAGGAATTTCCTATGACTCCTAAACACTGGTTGGTATATTTGTTTTGCTCTATTACCTTTTTGACAGCCTTTTCTTCTTCGGTTAGGAACTTGAAGGGAGAGGCAACTATATTTTTGGTGCCACGATGGTTAAAGAGTATAGCTTCCTGGGGAGGGTGACTAGACCGAACAACTTTCTTAACTCCTTTGTTGTCTTCTGTGGTCCAATTGGTTTTGGTGATGACACAAGACTTCTTATGCCATTTGAAATGTTTTTCAAAATATTCAAAGAAAGGATAATTATTGGATACCTCTTTCATGAATAATTTCCATTTTTCCAAAACTTCTTCTTTTTGTTCTCTGGTATGGTTGGCTCTATAGGCTTCTCTTTTGGGTCTGTTTCCTTCAGAGTTAAAATCCTTGGTTAGAGCATCCATATCAAGAGTGAACTCTTTCCTTAACACTAAGAGCTGATAGTCATATTCAGTTTCTTGCTGAATAGGATTTCTCATGTCAGTTCCTGATGGTGAAGGAGGCTTTTGGCTATCTTGACTAGTGATGTCTTCTTCTTGATTAGAAACTGAGTCTTGCTTGGCTGTGTAACAAGGGGTACTAACCTGGGAATGGGTTTTTACACCTTGGAATTCTGGTCCTAGGTCTTTTCTAGATATGGGAGCTAGGTTTTTGGATGAACTACCATGGGATAAAGGTCTATCTTTAAGAAAGATAGTTGGCTGCTTAAAGGGTCGGCGTAGATCTAATAAGGATCTAGACCTGGGATCTTGGTACAGATCTACTGAAGATCTGGGCTTGGGTTCATCATATTCTAAAGGTGTCCTATACCTAGACTGGTCAAAACTAAGTCTAACCGTTCCATCGGCTAACTGTTGAACAAAATCTAGATTTGGGTTCCTAACTGGGTTTTGGATCTGTAGATGATGATGTTCATTATCTATAGTCCAATGTGCTGGAAAAGTGACTTCAGACCATTTCAGGGTTCTGGGTACCTGAATTGTGGATCTAACGTCTGGAGTTTGGATAAGGGTGGTTTCACCAGCCTTTCTTTTGTCTATAGCCTGGATAAACATGTTTGTTCTCATGCACTTATAATATACTCTGTATATAAGGGCAAGTTATCTGGCTCCATGCAACATGAGAGTTCCATGGGTTTTGATGTTGAGAGTGAGGACCTTCAAGATGTGAGGGTCATCCAGTGCTATAGTAAGATTGGGAAAACAATTAAAGTGGACTGGTCCGCCGCTCAAACTGGATTCCATGGTACCTAGGAGGCTATCATCAAAGCTAACATGACGAGTGTCTCTAAGGGCCATTAGGATTGAGTTGTTCAACCCTTCTCTGATCAGTGGTTTTACTCCTACTTGGACTAGGCCAATAGGGAGGAATTTGTGATCTTCTTTCCTGTGAGCTTTGACTGCTGCAGGGGATAACAAGTAGCATGTTTCATACTCCTTGTTGATGCTATAGATTTGTTCTATAGTCCTAACATGGTAGTCTATTTTGAAAGTCTTTTTCAAGGACCACGATGATGACTTATAGACCTGGTTTGTGGGTACTTTTGGTATGTTCCAATCTCCTAGTTTTTTATCTAAATCTGAAAGTTTGTACGAATTCGAGTTTATCATTCCATCATCTTGAGGAATCTCAGGGAGGATTGTACTGCAAGATCTAATGTTAGAGGATGAATCACTCCTTTTAAACATTCTATTCATCATTCTGAATTAAAGCTTAAATTTAACAATTATATCCTAATTCCCTCTATCTCCAAATTTGTAGATCTAACCTTTAGATCTGAAACAGGGTATACACACGAGACGAATGCCTTCTCACAAGCTAACTACAACCTCTTACTGCCACCAACTTTCCACAATGCTAACACCCTAAAACGCCTCTTTCTCGGCTGACACGGGCAAACCAAGCATGAATAGGAAAGATACTGGGTCTGACTAGGTTGCACGACGGCTTAGATCTGGTCTTACTTGTCTCAACTGTATACATCTGCAACAAACTTTGGGCTAAAACAAAGATATGGAAAAGCAGATAACTGGGAAACAACTGATTAGCTTAAACAAATAATATCATAATAATAGACAGAAGTTTAAACGGGAGGCTCAACCTACCACCAAAAGAGATTGCAGTAAACAAAGACTGAGAAGAAATAATAGATGAAGAAAGTGATGAATGGGAATGGTAGAGTTATCAGAAAATAGATATAAAACAAAATGTAACTTGTAGGAGATAACATATTCAAAGTAATGAATAATGCACAAAATAATGGATAACTATGGCGGTTGTACTGGCCAACTTGATTAAACAACTTAAAAACAGTAACTTACAACTTACTATCGGCCAAAACTTGACTCTGATACCAAAATGGGGTAAGTTACAGACAGGGGGAATAAGGGCCAACTGAGGCCGTTACAGTGCGGAAGCATAAAGAATAGGTTATAGTTGTGAAGGCTATAGCTATAGCGTTACAAGTGTAAACTAGAAAATAAATTGAGAAAGCCATCAGTTTATAATAGTAAAGTAGAAAGGGGTTTCTGAGTTTTGGGAATGGAGACTGCCAATATATATATATATATATATATATATATAAACACATACATGGGTAGAGGGAAGGGAATTTTTGAAAGCATTTTTATTTAGAAGCACCTGACAAACTATATATAATTAGGCAAAATGCGAATTATATTGCGTAATTAGTTCTAAATTTTAAGTTATTGCTTTAATAATAAACAAAACCATTGGTTAGTCCAACATGGAAATCAGTTTATTACTTAGCCTATTTTGTTTTGAAATAATGTTGAATAATTAATTTTTAGTTGTTTCTCAAACCCAAAAAAAGCTTAAATTTAATTTTAATCTATGCATAGGTCTTTTGTGGGAGAATAAAATTAATTCTAGCAAAATTTATCGAGAAAAACATGGGTGGGTTTGTGTAATGAAGAAGACTAATGGACTATATTTTTGCAAGGGCCATAATAAAGTTAAAGAAGGTCAACCCAATTAAATTTGAGTCCAGAGCAAGGAATTAAAGAAAATTCATATGAAATCCAAGTCTAATTCACATTAGGAATCCAACCTATGCAAGCTTTAGTATTTTTGGCATAACTTTCAGCTTTAGATATTGATTTAAGTTGGGTAGGAAAGAAATTTTGAAGGCTACAACTTTGTAGTTTATGAAAATTCCAAATTTGAAGTTTAATGGGCCAAGAAAAGTCAGTTAAGTGGAGACTAAAAATTTTTTTTTTTTTTTTTTTTTTCTAAATGGGAATTCTACTTGTAATAGGATTTATTGGCCTATTTAAAGGCTTTTTAGGTCAAAATTCAAAGGTTTGCACCCTTAGAATGAAATTTAGGTTTTCTTAGAGTTTCTTCTCAATTTCTAGAGTCTTCTTTGGTGCAATGGCTTGTTAGAAGTCTTCCTAAGGTAAAGGGAAAACCCAACATTAACTTTATTGATATGTTCTTAACAAATCGACTCCCTTTTCCTATGGATTGCTTACTCACTCCCAAGTGTGAGAGATCGTAGCAATATAATTCTCAGAGTACTGAGGTCGAATCACAAGGAGCAAGGTAAATTCAAAGACAATGTAATTAATAATAATAATAATAATAAAAACACCCTTTTGGTGAAGATGAAAAATAATTTTTGCTTGGTTAAGAATAACAATGATATCTGATTTAAGTCAATAATGTAAATACCAGAGCTTTGGGGTGTTTCCCTATATTGATATGAAATTCTTTGTGATCTAAGAAAATATATATTTCATAATTGATTGTTTTTATACAATTAAAAACTTATGATTCGATTGAATTGAGACAATTCCAGAATGCATGATAACCTAAATTAATAATGCAGTTAGAATAGTTTTAGAAAAAACTCATTCACTTTATAACTTGATTCTATTTGAAACTATTAGAAATTCATCTAAACAATAAGAAAAACATGATTAAACTTATTGAAAGCATGGAAGAACTAAAACATCAAAAGAAATCTAATTGAACAATCAAATATGTTGTTGTCTAAAATTTTAGAAAGAATCACATTGAATATTCATACTGTATAGAAGAAACATAACCCCTAGCCCTAGCGAAGAGTTTAGGCTGCCATTAGAGAAAATAAAATACAAGTTTTTTCTTTTCAAAATTCGTTCTCCCAGCCTCTGTCTGAAACCCTAACATAAAAGTGTACAAAGAAAAATAAAAAACTTTTACAGTTTAATTTTCGTCCAAATTTACTGCAACAAATTTTGAGTTAATTTTGGCCTTCAACAATTGTGAATTTCGAAAAACTCAAAACTGGAAAGTTGTAGATAGTTAAGTCACAGTTCCAGCCCATCTGGACTTGAGGAGTCAATTGGATTGTTGAGGAAAGAGATACGCTCAAAATACTGATCAATGCTCAAATCTAATTTTTCCTTTTAAGATTTTGCCTCTTTGATTTCTTTCCTTATTTGAAACTTCCAAACATGGTAAACAACACAAGTACTCCAGCTGTACCTCCTTAGACATCTAAGCATGGTCCTTTAGCTCTTCTTTAATTCTAGTTTGGCATCCATTCTCTCACAAACTCTTGTAAACTCATTTTTTTTCACATGATTTCTTGAAAGTAGAAAATTACACACAATGAATTACATCTTATTTAAGAAATTATGTATAAATAAATAATAGGGACTAATGCAAATCATAACTTAATTATACAAATTAAGCATAGTAATAAGGAGATAATGCCCACATATATATATATATATATATATATATATATATATTTATATTTATATATATATATAAAACAAGTATACATTTTAAGGCGTTATCATATATTCAACCACAGACTCTCCAAGTTATTATTTTGCAACAATCTTACACTTGGGAGTTATATTGAAGTTTCAACAAGTAACACCAGGATGAAGAAAGATAATCTTCATGCTCATAAAATAGTTTAGAGTCTTACGGCACCCAAGATTAGGCCTTATAAAAAATATACACATCCACTATGGGTGTACTTTATATCGTTTTTATTTTTATAAATAGCATAATAAATGGCAAATTACTTGTTTATTTTTTATACCAAATCTAAAAAATCTACTGGGGCTATGAGTATATTAATTATGAATTAATTTTTTAAATATAAAACTTCAACAGAAACATCATAAAAATAACCATAAACATAAATATAAATATATACATAACTATATACATGAATATGAATATCTTTTTTATTATTTGAACCTACAAAAATATATTTTTCTTCATTCAAATGTGAATATTATAAGCTATTCTTTTCTCCTTTATTTTTAACATACAAATCAATTCCTATTTATTTATGCAAGAGAAGCTTAAGCTTTAGAATTTCTAAGTTCTAAAGAAGGTTTGGTATTTAAAGATAATCCGACCTTGTTTTTGTGTGACATTTCTCTTATAAGCAAGTAATTATATTTATTTCAAGAGTTTTCACTTATAGGTGTTAAACAGAAAGTTTTATTTCTAACCCTAACTGTATGCTACTTAGCTGGTTTGATATTAATTTGGTGCTCTCCTCTTCATCTATACCAATTACCCCCATCAACATAGGAATAAAATACTAAAACATTCATACATATCATTTCCATTAGTGTAACAAATAAAAGAAAAGTATTTCAATTATATAAGACATAATTTTTTATTTCATAACATTTTATACTCACTTACAAAAGTATAAAAAGTTTTCAAAATCTTTTATGTCAGCTGTAAGAATTGGGTTTCTTTAAGGGAAGGTTTATTGAAGCTCAATAGTGGGACTAAACCTTTAAGAAATGTATTTTTAATAGCGACGTTGGTCTTAATAAATGTAAATTGGATGAGATTTAAGTTGATATCATATTTGTCTCCTAAATTTTTGCTCCACTTCATGATTTTATTGGGAATTACATTTACAAGTTCATTTATAAGTATTTTTATAACACACATATTGAAAAGAAGAAAAAAAGATGATAACAAGTGTACATATAGAGCTGTTAATTTTGATATACCCTGAATCTGGATACAAAGTGGGAAAAGTGCTTATATCATTTTATTTATTTATTTTTCACTTGCAAGCCGAATGTGAATGCTCTCATCTTGTTATGAATGGCCTAGGCTAAGGCCTCTGGTTGTTTGTGGGGCTCTCAGTTGTACTCTTTTATGCTCTCATCTTGTTATGAATGGCCTAGGCTAAGGCCTCTGGTTGTTTGTGGGGCTCTCAGTTGTACTCTTTTCAGCCGTTTTTTTTTTTTTTTTTTTTTTTTTTTTTTCTCTCTCTCTCTCTCTCTCTCTAAATAATTTAAAAAATTCACTAAAAACTTTGTCTCAATAAAATATCATAACACATTCATTATGTTTGTATTAAATAATTAAAAAAACTATGATAGAGCAACAAATACATAAAATTTTGTTATATTTGTGTATAACATTTTTAATTAAAGCATAACAACATAAACATTAACATTAACCTTAACATGTAATTTGTTTTTTACTATTCAAATTTAAAAATTAAACATTTGAGAAATCTGTACATCAATTACTAAATTCATTAGGCTATTTACACCTCTACCTCATTTATTTTACAATATACAAATTATTCATGGTCATTTTTTAATATGATGCATGTTAGATTGGTGTCCTAAAACTCAATTGCATGACTCCTACTTATTAATATATATTTTTTTTATTTGCTGAGATTGTATTTGTGTGAACATTTGGGCATTATATTTTATTTATTTTTTTTATATGCCTCTTTTATAGGTTATCTAAGTATGTAAATGAGATTGGCATACAGAAAATCTAAATTGCAAATCATTGTAAACTCAAAATTTTAGTTCATAGACTGTAATGAGATTGGACATCTTGCCTGATAAGACTATAATATCAATTATGATGATCTATTACTCAAACATGAATTGTTGATTGCTTTAATGTTTGCCATAGTTATCTTGTATGCTCAATTTAATATGTTAGGTAATCAAAAATAATGTCATGGGAACACTAATTCTTAAGATGGAATCCAAAATCTCTTTAAGAAACATAAAAATCACCTTTAGATAAGTTTAATGAGAATTAATTATTAAAAGTGTTTGGCTTGACCACTTTAGCGAAGAGCTTTTTTTTTTTTTTTTTTTTTTTTTTTTATGGAAACTTTAAAGTTATTAAAGTTTATATTTCATAAAATTAGATTAATGAATATAAGAATAATCAAGAGATTAAATCAGGGACTCAATGATTTAAGATGTAATAGTGATTTACAAAGTGACAATAACTTTTTTTTTTAATGAGAAACAGAAAGAGGCAATAACTTATGACTTTGTTTTACTACAAATGATTTCCTAAATTGGTTAAATGTAAGTTAACAGAGTCTTGAGATAATTTAATTAAATAGATAAAACCTAAAGTATAGTCATAATATTGTTTTCCTAGGTATAGTCATTTTTTTCTTTTACAGTGGAATAAAATATTGTTAATGGTAACTTTGGACTTAATATCATACAATAAGAGGCCTAAGGTCCATTGAAGCTAGGGTTTTATTTTCTCTTTGAACCAACCTCAAGCAACATATACTAAAGCCCATAGCGGGCTGGCCATATATCCATTTCACTATATTTTAAATGTATAAGTGAATAAAAAGGAAGTAGACAAGTTGGAAAGACCCTATGAGGTACATAGTCGTTGTAGAGAAAAGTTTCCTCCCTCCCTCTTGTGAAAAATGGCTACGGTTTACATCAACAAAGAGAGCCCACTCTTGGCCAAGTTTGTGGACACTGGGGTGAAGATCAAAGTTTCTTGCATCAACATCAAGGTGATTTCAAGATCAAGACTTGCTGAAATTTCAAATTTTGTTTGATTTCGTGCGTCAAGATAAGTTTTCTTTGAACTCTAATTAAAAATTCAAAGTTTAATGAAAATGTTTTTCCTTTGCGAGACCCTCACTCCTTAATCAATAAAAATGCAAAATAGATTCACAATTCAATCAGTCAAAACTAAGAATCAAAACGAGTTTGATTGATTCTGGACCTTTTAAAAAAAAATCTTTAAAAGACATTGCTCTTTCACGCGTTACTTCTTTTATTAATATGGGAAATTGGTGAAGTAACAAACCCAATATTTAACTAATGAATGTTTGACTTTGACCTATACAGTAATTGATGTCGAACAGACTATCATAGCTTTTATGTATTCCCAAGCACACCTAAAATGACGCTTGAAATTTAGGTGATGGAGAAATCATTTAGGTGATGGAGTCGGAATTGCATGAAATTTGGCAAGTTGAAGGGAAATGGCCTTCTGAGCAATAATCATGCTTAGCAATGAGATACCCCCCTGAAAATGGTGAATTCCTTCATTTAGGTCCCGAAAATTGAGATTTTGCCGTTTATAGTAATTTTTATTTCCTTAATAACTTTTTTCTCACAAGTCAAAATAACGTCTTGTTTGTTTCGGGATGGCTCTTAAGGTTAGTAGTTTAAGATTTTTCATTTAACTTAATTTACTATTTTTGGTAAATTTTGGTATTTCGTCACCTAATCACGTAATTAATGCGAATTAGGGATTCAGACGTTTCATAATTGTCCTAGGGTTTTACTTTCTCAATATTTATATGTTTTGTAACCGTCAGAGGCAAATTAGACTATTATCAATAAAATACAGCCGTTTGTCAATTTTCTTCTCTAGTGGATTCCAGTTTTATCACCTTGTGGATTCAAAAAACCCCTCGTAAATTTGAGGTTTACTACCCAGAAACTAACAGTTTAGTTTTTGTCCATCAAAGAGAGCATCGTGTGTGCTTTCTTCGGGCTTCCACGATATCAGTAACTATCCCGAAAATTCAATGTTTGCAACTTTTGATGGAGTGTGGTATTTTCAAAGGGTGTAAGTGTAGCATTTTCTTTCATTTGTCCAATGTGTGACCCTTAAAAAATATTCTCACAAAATCTAGCTCGGCCCAATAATTCACCAATCCACCATGAAATGAATAACTCATTTGTTGTTCCCTAGAAAGGGCTAATCGCAATAAGAAAGACTAAAGAAAAATGAGATTTTTTGATATATTTTTACCGGTGTTCATTTGCCCTATGTATTTTTTTCCAAAATTTCCGATCTTGTTTGCTAATGATCCATCTAGATTTATATAAGGATCCGGAGGTATAAAGTCTAAGGTAAAGAATACAATAAATAATAAAGAAAAAAAAAAAAAAAAACTCTTTTTTTTCATTGAAAGTGAAAGAGTGATTTGATTATCAATCAATTTCTAAAAAACGAAAGGATTACTAACAATTTGCGAGACGCTCCCACTAAAGTGCATATCCATGCGGGTATCAAATATGTCACGTGGATTTTTGTTACAATACGACTATTCTAATCTAAATAAACTAGAAAGGGTTTGAATGAAATCATAAGAATATGTATGATGTATACTTTATTTACTTGGGATTATAGTTCAATTGGTCGAGCACCGCCCTGTTAAGGCAGAAGCTGCGAGTTCGAGCCCTGCCAATTCCAACGGATCCAAATACAAACCCGATATTTAACTAATGAATGTTTGACTTTGACCTATATAGTAACTAGCCCAAATAACTTTTGATGGAGTATGGTATTTTTCATTTTCTTTCATTTGTCCAATATGTGACCCTTAACAAATTTTTCTCACAAAACCAAAAATCCACACTCAAAAGGAGAGACTAGATAGTATCATTGAAGTCCATACAAAACTCCTAATATATAGCAAACTTACATGATAACTGTCAATAAATATCTATAAATTTCTCTCATTTATCTCACAAAATATTTTGAGACATCTAAAAAAAATAAGAACCCCAAAAAAGGGACAAAATGCATCTAAATTAATTTTAATTATTTATATTTTTAAATAATTATAAATCAAATAATTTATGGTATCACTAGTCTGTCCATCAATGGATCCTAATCCAATCAACAAATCCCAATTCTTTGTCAAATCCTATTTTTTTAAATGATGGTTACCATTGTTCTCTTACTCCCCTGCACACAAACACGCACACAAAGGTTACTACTATGACATTTCTTTCATGCTTCCTTGTTCTTGGAGTTATTGATTAACCAAGTTGGTTGTCTCACGTTTAGGGATGGCCAGATCCATTGGGTAATGGATATCTAACCCTACCTGATCCAAATGTTTCGGGTAATATCCAGTTCTTCATGGGTAGAGCTTAATCGGGTAGGGTATGGATATTACCCGAATTGTTCAGGTAGGGTATGGATATTATCCAAACCCGACCCGTAAAAAAAAAAAAAAAAATGAAGGGGAACAACATCCCCTAAAATCAAAACAAAATGGATATCTGAACTAGTAATATTCTTATGCAACTTATACCAACCGTTCTTTTCTTTTTTCTTTCATTTATGTGCATGGATGAATCTTTACACTTCTCTTGGTAATACGTATATATATATATATATATATATATATATATATATATATTTTAAGGAAATGGAAGATCGTGCCTTTATCCATGGGTAGCTCTCACCAGAAAAAGAATGAAAATCAAGATCATCAAGTGAGTATCCGAAAGAGCTGATCTCATATTGATCCAACCCAGATCTTAATCCCAAAAGCACATACAACTTTCATGCTTCAGTCATAGAAAATCCTCAGACTGGCCTTGGGAGACTAGCAAAACAGCTCAAGACAAATAGCTAGAATTCTTGCGCCACTAACCATATTCCTTCAAGGGTTGCTTCTTCATCTTCCTCACATTTGATTTCAGCTTAACTGGGTAGGGTATGGATTTTTTTTATTGATTAGTTTTTTTCTTTTTTAAGATTAGTTAGTTTTTATGTTAAAATGTTTTGAATTAAAAAAAAAAATTTAAATGGGTTTCGGGTTTCGGGTAGGGCATGGATATCCATGGATAATATATTCGGGTAAGATTCAAGTATGGATATTAATGGGTATTGATAATCGGGTATCCATGGGTAAACCTTTCTGGTTGGGTATGGGTATACCCGATCCATATATACCCTACCCATGGCCATCCCTACTCACGTTAACACAAACATAAATACTGGAATATAATGACTATTCCTAAAGAAATGAATAGTTATTCTATTATTTGATTTTGTTTTCATTATAGGAAATACTTATTCTATAAAATTTGGAATGATTATTCCTTACCAAAAAAAAGTCTGTAATAACTATTAGTATTAATAAATATACCCTTTTAGTTTCGCAATATATATATATATATACCTACCCTTTTAAAAAATTCCTGGAAGCCTTCCTCCAGATCAATAGGCTCTCTCTCTCTCTCTCCTTATGATTTTTTTTTTTTTTTTAATTTGGAAAAATTATTGTTTTTTCTTTTATTTTCTAATAAAACTGGTATAATTCTACCAACTTTACGAAAGGCACAACAATTTTCTGTAAACTTATGATTTTTTATATAAAAAAATTTTGGATTAATTTTATTAAAAAAAAATTCTGAACATGTTTTATTTGGTATCATGATATTCAAGCAAGTGATTTTTTTTTTTTTTTTTTTTGAGTAAAAACAAGCATGTGAATTTAAATGTTAATGTTCATATAAAATAGTATCATTTTTTTTCTTTTTTAATATCTAATGAAGTTATAAATTTTAAACAAAGGCCATTAATATTAATGATAAAATTATTCTTTTTATGCTTAATAAGATGCTAAGCTAGACCCACAAAAAGTGTAAATATAATTTTATAAATGCTTAAATACACGGTTGGTACGTAAGATTTAACTATGAGCATTTTCGTCTTTAAAGTTTAAGTGATCACTCTTAGTTTTTTAGATGACGTGCCCAAATTAAAAACTGACATGTTATCACTCTATATGAACTAAAAGCAATCCTTTTAAGTTTCCTACAACCAAAATCAATCCGTTTAAGTTTTTAGGGATTTAAAGCGACACTTTAAATTTCAAGGAATCAAATTGCTCATGAGTTATACTTTAGGAGCTAACAATGTGTTTTGGCCTTTTAATAAGTCAAAGTATTCTAGAAAATGTGATTGAAATATGATTTCATTTTACCATCTTATCATGTTGTACCAGATTGTGGGAATACAGATTCAAAGTTATATGTCTATGTTATCACCAAATGAATGAATAGTAATAGTTATCTTAATTGAGCTTTTTGTATATCTTATGAAACTAATTCTTTTTCCTATATAATCAAATGTGCCCTTAGTTCCTTTATGTTAGAACATCATTCCCTCTTACTTGTGTGTGTTTATTTCTCAAGAGAAAATGTGCCCTTAGTTTTAGATCTCTCTCTTTGTTCCAGCTTTAGGGTATGTTTAGTTGAGAGGATGGACAAGGGGGAGGATAAAAAAAAAAATTTAGTTTTCCCTCAATGTGTGTTTGGTTGGATGGATGTAAAAGTGGAGGGATAAAAATCTCTTTTGTTTGGTAAAATAATCATAAAATATAATATGTGGGAGAGTGGACCTAAATCATAAAATATAGTTTATATAGAGAATGTAGTTTATATAAATTTACTCTTATGCCCTTATTGCATAATCATAAAATATAATTTCTTTTTACTCATCAAATAAAAAGAAAATATTGACTATTATTAATTAAAATTAATAAAATAGAATTTATATATAATATAATATGTGGGAGAGTGGACCTAAATCTGCCTCGATGACCTTAACCCGAAGAGAGAATGGGCCTAGCCCAGGGGTCAACAAGAGGTGAACGAGCCTCTCGTTGAGAAAAGACCATTTGGGACCATTACTGGGGTAATCCAAGGAATTCATCTTCCCAAGGAAGAATAATTCAACCGAGAAGCGGTCAAGTGCTTAGTCAAGGACACCCCTTTCGACTACCTTCTTCAGGAAACACATAGAAGAATGTGCAAGACCCAATGTAATAGTCAGATCCACATTAATGAGCTCCCCCTACCTAATGTTAGCCACATTAAATTTTGAATGGCTAGCCTAAACAATGGAAGCACCTCATAAAGTCTATCTTCATAATCAAGAAATGATAGAAGAAGGGGCTAATAGGACAAGTGCCCCCTAAATCCAGTTAAGAGCTGCACTATTAAAGGAGGATGGAGGATGGCTATAAAAAGAGGAGGAGGACATCATGGGGGATCCAGAAAAAACGAAGTGAAAAACAAGAGAGTGAAAGTGAGAAGAGTCTTTACTTGTA
This sequence comes from Quercus robur, assembly GCF_932294415.1. Taxonomy (NCBI): domain Eukaryota; kingdom Viridiplantae; phylum Streptophyta; class Magnoliopsida; order Fagales; family Fagaceae; genus Quercus; species Quercus robur. The sequence goes on from NC_065538.1 coordinate 48,901,164, forward strand.
TTTATCCTTTAAAGCTCCTATATGTACCTCGGATGTATATAAAGCCTTTGATTTAGTGATAGTTGCCTCCAATCATCTTTTTAATCTTCTCATTGTGGATTTCTACCTCTCATTTATTAGAAATTAGTTGAGTTGATCTTAAGCTCAAGGTTTGTTCATTAGCTAGTGTGTTTTTTACCCCACATAATATATATATATATATATATATATTATTTATTTATATTAATTATTACTATTCTTTTGTACTCATTATATTATTTTCCTTTATTATTATATATGATATAATATATATATATATATGATATATTACTGGATGGAAAAAAAAAGGGGGGGGGGGGGGGGGGGGAGGGTAAAAAAACTTGGCAAAGAACAAAACCTGGACTTGTTTTTTACTTAATTCGGTAGAAAGGGCCATTTTTTAACATTAGGCAATACGAAAAACACAAATTCATAAACATAAGTGTGATGACTGATAAGAAGTAACACTTAGGTGCTGTTTTTCAATCTTATACAGACTCTTGTGATATCTTATCTTCATGTTGTCTATTTGATTCTCAATTACTTGCAACCCAAATACTTATCAGGGATCACATTGTTTTTATGTCAAACGTTTTCTTGGAAAAAAATGTTTTTGAGTGAAAAGTTATTTGTTTCTGATATTTAACTACAATAAAAGAAATGATAAATATTAAAGATTTGGTTGCAACAAAAATGCCCGCCAATAATGTCGAGTAGGGGAGGAAAATGGTTGTGGTGACAACTGACCGATGATGACAACAGACAAGTGGTGGCTGACAATAGAAAAGTTATTTGTGTTTTGTTTTGTTTTTTATTTCTTTATTTATTTTTTTTACTATAGAAAACATTGTTCGTCATTCAGTCCAAAAAAAAGGGAAAAAAAACTTTTGTTTACTAATATTTTCAATTGCACTAAATAAGTGAAACACAATATTTTCGAAAGGAAAGAGTCCAACTGTAATCGAGGAAGGTAGCTCTGTAACATGCGTATTATGGAAACGTAAATTGAGAAAAATAATTAGATTCAAACGTTATTTCGTAGGGAAATGAATTCTTGAACCGTTGAATGAACCTAACTTATTTCTTGTACTTTCTAGGCTTGCTCTATGTTCTTCTTGCATAGTGCAGGCTTTCGTGTGTGTATATATATATCATTCTTACTTATCAAAAAAAAAAGAATGAACCTAACTTATATATAATATATAATGCAAGACAATGAAGCCAGAAAACTAGAGCAGTTTAAATTAAGAGGTTATTACAGCTAGAATCAAATATTTTTAGGCCTAGTGCAGCTGCCCAAATTAACTTTATAATAAGTAGGAAAACAAAAGGAGGTTGGGTCAAATAAAATAAGATGATTTTGGATTTAACTCTTAACAACCTCATCTGCATGCCAGTATCAGCTGGACCAATATGTACTTCGTTGAAACCATTTGTGAAATCAGGATACTACATATGCTTCCCAGGTAAAGCTGTCTTCACATGGCTAGCTGTACATGTCTGTGACAAAAGCCAATAAAACTGTTCAAAAATCAATTCAGAATTAAAAGTGTGATTACCAATGCAAACCAACATTCAAGAAAACAAAGAAACTGCTTACTAGAACAATCAGGACTAGTAGGAGCAATGTATGACTTCAATTTGTTTCTTAGATAGTTTGTTATAAGCCTCATATGGGTTTCTGATTCGACTGTGACAATTTGAAGTTACAAGAATCCGATATGTTTAAAGATAAATCCAGAGTCCAATATGTTTAAAGATGCATGATCTTACGCAAACATCATACCAAGATGAGCACACACCATGATCTTTTTATGTCAAATAAAGATAATTATCTACACGAGGGAGGCTACATTTTCAGCTGTCTTATTAATTTTCATTGTCAAGGATGGCATTTCCTTTCGTTAACAAAGTACATAAACTAAAAGAAGAATATCCCCAAGACAGGAATTCATATAAAAGACCCTACAACAATGCATGTTTTACCAAAATCTGTGGAATAGAAAAACAGATACACCGCAATATTTATCTTCCAGAATACACAATATATACAATAGGAGGTTAATATTTGGGAAAATTAATCATTCCCTCGATGCAATTCTAAAAACTAAGAAATTAAATTTCCTATCTTTGAAGTCTGTATAAATGTAAACTATATTTATGAACCGATTGTTGTATACGTTTCTGTCAAGGCCCTAGGAGCCATCAACCTCAACATGGTAGAATAACTAGAAACAGCTAAATTTTCAATTTGTTTGATGTTCTTATAGATCCTAAGCTGACGTGATAGTAAAATGCACTGCATCAGAAAGTCAACAACTACTACAACAACAATAAGCTTTAGCCCCAGATTTTGGAGTTCGTAATGGATCCTCAACAAATTAGTTAGGGTTGGCCATATGTATTTAGTTTCTGCCATTCTATTCTAATTTAAGTAATACAGTCAATACTCTCGGTTACTTTCTTAATTGACATGTCATTTTTTACTACTACCATTGTTTTTCTTTTCCTCAACCTTTTTTCCTTTCTTCAACTTGAATCAACCGACTCTTTCTCAACAGTGCATTAATCACTCTTCTATGAACACGACCAAACTATTTCATGCGACTCTTCCTCATCTATGCATCAGAACTTTGTCATTTTAAAAAATTCATGTAAATCAAAGAAGATGAGAGAAGTGTCGAAGACTAACTTTTGGCAAGCTCAAAAACATTTAACTCTTCCTATGAAAGGAAGGTTTTAATCTCTTCCTATTGCTCAACAAGCTCCCAAAATATGTCACACACATATTAAATAACCATAACAATATAGAATGGAGACTAAAGAAGGTTGTCCATGCATTTCAAAATGCCCAGCTAAATACCGTCAGGTATTGGACAGAAACAGTTGTAAAGCAAAGATCATTACAAGCTATTATCTTTATCTACATAATATAAAATCCTATTTACCATCTAAATAGCATCATCAAGTTACCCACTATGCCCCAAAAAGGTACCAATGAGCTCAAGCTCAAATATCACATCCTACCAGCAAGGTGGATGAAGAGGTCATGGGTTCAAGACCTTTTGTACGTGTGTGTAATTACAAAAAACAAATCACCCTCAAAAAGGTATCATTATACTCCTAGAAATAACATGTAAATTTAAGCATGACTTTACACATCTAATATTCTACCAACATCCAAAGACCGATCAAAAAACTACAAAATCAACATATGATATTTCAATATATTCTAAACAAACAACTCTAAATCACCTAGGCCAGTTGGTGCATCTTGAAACAAATACAATATTTCTTTTCAGTAATGACTAATGAAACATACATAATACACTGGGATTATTAACCAAAAAAAAGAAAAACCCTGCAATGCCAAGTACCAAAGAAGCCACCAAAGATAATGGCTCACACGCAGATGGGGTTCATAATTAAAATCTAAACAAGCTACAGATGAGCACATAATGCTTTAGTACATTCCAATTGCACAGGAATAATTGTTGCCATACCTTGTCACAGGGCCTGCAATGGGAAATTGCATTCCATGGCCAACTGAGGAAGACAACAGATAGGTTTGAGACAAAATGTGGTCTGACCAAACCTGACCAACGAAGGCCAACAGCGCCCCCCCCTGGCCTTAATCGCCTAACATTAAATCTGTCAGAACAGGGGTAGAGCAAGACACATCATCTGATTGACCCAAACCAATGCCATTCTTGGCCCTACTTGGTCTTGGGGCACGGATACACTTGTTTGGCAGGCATTAGTGAGGTCCTTGTCATCCACAAGTAACATTACATTAAACATTACACTTTACAAAGTATGTCTTGTTATCAATAGAATTCGAAAAGAAATATTTATGCCACATCTCCCAACATGGTAGAATGTTTATCGTCTAAAGTTCCTCCATATTTGGATCTTAGTGACCCAGTCCAACCTCCAGTATACCTAGCCCCTAAAACCTTCATTTGCACTACTATGTCTAAAGGTACGGAATATACACCTCATATAATTTATGTCCCATCTCCCAACCACATAGAATGCTAACTTATTTTTATATGAACCAACCAACTGCCATGTCAAAAGGTATGTAACATGCACCTCATATAATTCACTACATAATTTTCCCTTTTACAATAATCAGAATAAAACAGAAATATCCTAATAATATCTTCAAACATATTAGGTTGTACCAACAATCTCTTTCTACAGGCCCTTTTAACTAACATGAATTTTTTTAATCTTGACCCAACATTTGATCTCTACACTTAGGTATTGCTTCCTCCAAAGAGTTCAAAGTTTTGCATTGTCAAAACAATGCTTTTATAAAAGATCTTATAGAGCTCCACTTGGATGCCTTTATTGTGCCATTACTACATGCAGAATAAGAGGACTTTCGAAGCTACCCATGGATACTTCTTATCAACCAGACCTTATAATTATCCGTACTGACATCAAAATAATACAATTTAAATACAAGTAATAAAGAGGCAAGCAATGAAGCCAAGGGACAAAACCAATTAACCAAGCAATTACCCAGTATCTAATAGATGAAGTCAGGAACCCATCTTTCATGGTTCCATCTCAACTAAATACAAACATAAGTAGACAGGGAAAAAACACAGCTGACAGCAATACCAACGTTCCCAAGGACTATTTCACCGTAACATATACCATAAAATAACCACAAAGCAACTCTAATATATGGTTAAGCAACCTAGCATCATCCAGGTCACAGATAAAATCATGAACCACACTTTTTTAACACAGACAAGTCATTGAAAAGAATAAACAGATTAAATTAAATTGATAGACTATTCCCATTATACCAAAACTACATGGAAACTCAGTCCAAATAATTCATCACCTTTTTTATTGGTAAATACATGCACTGATGCACAGTGATACACCCAATGGGTCTTGAACCAATGATCACACCCTCCACCTTGCAAATTCAAACCAAAAATCTTTTAATATTATCCTTAGAGCTAATAGTAAAAGATTTCCGGGTCATCTCCATCTAAGAGGGAAATCATAGGAGCTTGAGGACAATCCTTCCAGACTGTACAACTTCTTAAAAAACATCCCGATTGTAACAAGTTATTCCCATTACGTCTGATTTAACACCATTATCTCAAACCTCTGGCAGTAGATTCCAATCCCTAGAGTAAATTAAGCTCGAACCAGGCCCAAATTGCCAACCTGAGAAGGATGTTTAACTGAAAGAATCCCTCCTGAACATTCTCACAACAACTAACTGAATAGGAAGCCACCACATAATTATAAGGAAAAACAACAGCAATCACCCCAACACAAAGGGAAACTAAACACCTGCCCTGCAAACAACCATTAAGTATCTAATTTCAACATACATTAATCAAACATTTAATGCTTCATGGCCCTAAAGCTCAGCACTAACTCCCAAAACAAGGTAAGGCCCTCACTGATGCTGAAAAATGTAACTAAAACTGAGACCTTTCACTTCACTGACATCCATGATCGAACGCCCACAAATGCCAGAGCAATTGACACACACAATGTAATCTTAACAATTAGCCAAACAAAATTTAACACAGTGACAGCTCACCCGTTTCCTAATAAATTATGAACAGCTTCTCATCCAAACCACCAAAAATAAATCTGTTTTCATATTATTTTATCATTGTTTGAACAATCAAAACCCACACAAAGCAATCAATTTACAATCATATCTTTATCTATAGGCATCAATATCAATCAGAAATCTATAAATTGAAGCAAAGAGCAAATCAATTTACCATTGGATCGGGAACGCTTGGCATGCTTGATCCTCTCGAGCTGAACCTGTGTGTCCATGAACATATTCATTCTCTGCACCTCCAAGTCCTTAGCGAATTGCATCCTCTGCTTCTCCAACTCCACCATTTGCCTCAGCTTCTCTCTCTCCACTCTCTCATACACTTCTCCAAACCTCTCTATCGCCCTCGCCAATCTCCTCATCCCCTCTCTCTCCACCACAACCTCTTCGCTCTCTCTCTCCTCCACATCACCCTCCTCTTCGTCCTCCTCCTCCTCCTCATCCTCCTCATCCTCCACATCGTCCGCCTCAGCCGCCGCGGCCGCAGCAGCCATAGCCGAGTAATTCCTCCTGAAGAACCCCTCGTCCATAGCCGGAGACGGCCTCTTCTGCGGCAAGGCGGCCACAACAGCGTTGGACGGAGACGGCGTCATCGCTTTCTTGTAATACAACGGAACCCCCACCGGAGGAGACTGAGACAACGACGGAGGATGTTGAATCTGAATCGGAACCGGAGTCGAAGAAGTCGGCTTCTTAACCGTCACATTAGATCCGATCAAAGAGTCGAGACGATCGAAGAAAATCCACGACGAAGTCAGGGTTCCGTTAGAGGAAGAAACCCTAGCCTTCTCGATCTTATACTTCTTCTTAATCGTATCGATACGATTCTTACACTGAACGTCAGTACGGTGCGTTTTCTTGGTATGGCCATGGAGAGCATTAACGGCGTCAGCCACGTCCTGCCAGTCTTTCTGACGGAGATTCCCGCGGTTAAGCTCCATGTAACGGCGGCCCCAGGCGTCGATGAGCGTCGACGTGGCGTCCTCGCTCCAACAATCTTCGCGGACAGGTAACGGTCGCGAGGATTGCGGAGTAGCAGCGTTAGGCGCAGATAAAGCTAGGGTTGGAATCGGAGGAGTCGTTGACGGCATCAGAGTGTCCGTTAAGTCGCCCATGGTGGTGGCGGCGAGATATGGATGAATTTACTTTGGTGGTGGTGGTGGTGTGTATGGAGGGTTTTTGTGGTATTGAGGAGAAAAAGGAGAAAAGAGAAGAAGGAGAGATAAGTGTTGATGCGGCGATGAGGTGTGCCGGGGGCATGAACCGTAAGAGTAGGGGTAAGGAGGAGAGAGAAAGAGAAAGAGATAGAGAGGGGGGGGGTGGGATGTAATACGGTACGGTCGAGCCGTTGAGGGGTCGCCGGGGGGGTGGGGCGCGTGACGTGAGGAAGGGCGACATTGGCTAGTAGTCAGTGGCTTCAATTGTCCAATCGGCTCGGCTCGGTCCGGTCGAGCTGGCTTTTTTTTTTTTCTTTTCTGTGGGTACTTTTTTTTTTTTTTTGGGGGTGAATTGTTTTTGGTTTTGCTAGTGTTAGTGTTATGGTTTTTGTTTTTTGTTTGGTTGCTTTTCTTTTTCTCACTTAAACATCATTTTGTTTTGTGATGTCAACTGGCGCTGTTATGCGTGGTGTGTGGTGTGTCGGTTCACGTCACGTGGGTGTGAGACGGTAGGAGTGGGAGTTCGCTCCGTTTTGATTTATACTCTTTCCCGTTTGGTTTTTTTTTTTTTTTTAGCACTAGTAATATGATTATTTTACGAGATTTAGAAATGACAGGGAAACAACTTTTTTTTTTTAATTATAAAAAAAAACTGTAAATGATTAAAATAAAAATAACGCAAGATAATGAAAGTGACGTTGTGTTATTATATTAGACAAAATAAAGATGTGTGACAAGTTTATTAATTGAAAATATGAATAGAAGGATTGTTAATACAAATAAAATATACTTCAAAAATTAAAATTAAAATTTTGAAACTTTAAGATGTAAAATTCAAAGAATCCTAAATTTTAAATATGTAATTTGCACTTTAATTATTATAAAGAAACAACTCTTATGACACAACATAGTTAATTATAACTGGTAGAGAAAATATGATAAGGTTGATATTAAAGTAATTGTTTACCGATGAAGTCAAAAAAGTTGTAATTGCAAAAGAATTGTCATTTTATTGAAATAATTTGTCCCTAAAAGCTAGGAAGTTTTACATCTATACCTTCTTGTTACATTTGGTCTCAAAATAAAATCCCTCACAATATTAATTTATTTTTAAAATTTTATTTCAATTGTTATATTAGTCTTTAGCTTTTAATTTTTATCAATTTAGTTCTTCATTTTGTTAAAATCAGTCAATCTATTCCTCTTGTTTAAATCTATTAATAAATAAAACCATTTTGAATAACTTTAAAAAATATTCTCCTTAAACAATAAGACCTAAAATATTACTCCTTAAACAATAAGATCTATTAAATTGCACATGTTATAAATATTTTCAATTAAATTTTTATAATAAAAACTATATTTAAGCACAATGATTTGAAAAGGTATTTCATGCATTGGATAGATACATCCTCATTCTTATAATGTTTGGGTCTTACATGATTGTAAAATTCATATATTGTAAAAGGGAGGATACATATATTTGACTCATGAAATAATTATTGGCTTGATGGGTTTCTTAAATCTCACACACTGTGAAAATGTAAGAAACATATATTCGATGCATGAGAATATGAGATAATTATTAGGTCAATAGGTTTCTTAAATCTTATATTTGAATGATTCTCCATTAGTTATCATTTGAGATAATTATAAGGTCAATAGGTTTCTTAAATCTTATATTTGAGTGACTCTCCATTAGTTATCATTTTCTTCTTACGAACATTTTGATCCATTCTTATTACTCTATTGGTTTCAGTTGATAAGATCCTTCTCATTGAAGAATGGGGACTCTCCATCCATTGAATAATGTATATACAATTTTTTTTTTTTAATAATCGGATAGTTGGGGATGGGAAGATTTGAACCTTAGATGTCTCAATTGAAAATACTAAAAAGTGTTAGCCAGTTAAACTATAAGACTCTTGACATAGGAAAGCTAATCATTGTGTACATCACTATCTTAATGTTTCATTTTTAGATTTTTTGTATAGCATGCTAAGTCTCTAAGGCCTTATAATTTTTCTACTCTAAGCAGATACATGTGTTAAAAGTTTGTTTTACAGATTATATGGAAGTGGATTTGTGTTTGAAAGCTTGTTCCACATTGAAAGTTTACAATGCCTTCTGTAGTTTATAAAGTAACAGAGAACAACCCATATAAGGTAATAAAGTGAACCTATTGACATGTAGCTTTAGAACATGCACACGCATGCACATGTGACGTGTGTCATTTGTGTGGTACACTTGACACATTTGGCATACATGCATGTGATCAAGATTGGATGAGATCATTACCCATAGAAGTTATTTTCTAATACACATTCATAGTCTTACATTAAAAAAAAAAATAAAAAAAAAAAAAAAAAAAAAAAAACCTAATAAATTTTGAATCAAAATTTTTCTTCATTCTTAAAAAAAATAAAAGGTTTTTTTTTTTTTAATAAATACTTTCTAAGTTTAGATGCATACATTTGCACGTAAATATAACTGGCACAAAATTAAAGTATAATTGAAAGAATACTTGCAGAAAATTGAAGTGCATTTTAAATCTAAAGACACTTGACATCACCTCTCAACCCAAAAAAAAAAAAGACACATCAAAATAATAGGACAATTAAAATAACACTTTGCACAAAACTGAACTTTAATTTGAATAATTTGGATTCTTAATTGAGCTTCCATTTTAATATATTATATTATATATATATATATATATATATATATATGATTAAACAGCTAATGGCTAAAGAAAAATAAATGAATGAATAAAATAATTCAATTAGTTCATTAAATAAAAAAAGAATGAATAACAAATTATTAATTCATTATGTGAAAATTTCTTCTAAACTAAAACCAATAACATGGACGTCATATAAATTCTCTTTTAGGTTTTTTTTTTTTTTTTTTTTTTTTTTTTGCTGAGAAAATTTTCTTTTAGGCTTAGACCAATGTATTAGTTAAACTCCCATTAAAGAAAAAAAATTAGTTAAACAATAATTTGGGGTTTTGGTTCCTATCAACAAAAACAAAACCAAAAAAAAAAAAAAAAATTGGGGTTTTAATTGGTATGCATTTTTTTTCACTAACGCTTAAACTTTTGACATGAGTGTCAGTTTTTTTTTTTCTTCTTCGAGAATACTAAGTATTAAATGATATAAAACTAATTTTTGCCAGATTATTAATGATTTTAAAATATCATTAATATAATAGGTAGATAAATTCTTATTACATTATTTATGAACCAAATGATTAAGAAAAATAAATGAATAAAAACAATCCTTAGAAACAATAGCATTTATGGATTAGGCTTTTTTTTTTTTTTTTTTTTCTTTTTTGAGAAACAAACACACACAAGGGAGAGTGAAATGGATTTATGGATTTGAATTAAAGCATTTCAAATCCATTACTTTAAAATTCAAAACCAAATTCAAATTCAAATTTAAGTATTGATAAGGGTAATTCCAAAAAAGGTGTTAAACTCGTTCACGGAAGCTAAAGCCATCGGTTCCAAAGAACCCGTCAGCCATATTGAGCATTCAGAAAAGAAAACAACGATATTGTAAGGCCAACGAGTCCTTTTCAAAGCCGACGACTTCACCTCCAACCTGACGACATTTGTATAAGACAACTAGGACTCCTAGATAAGAAGCTGACGGAAGGAAATTGATGGAGAGAAAGAAACTAGTGACTGGTCTAGTATGGCTTTACTTAGCCTCTACGAATGAGTATATAAAGAAATATTTTGTGCCCCACGATTAATTCTAATCAAAAGGATCCTTATAAAGAAAGGATCCCTCGAGATACGCATATTAATTAATGAGGATCTTCCCTACAAGAAAAGACCCTCTTTGCCAAGAAACGGATGTCAACTCTACACTATTATAAAAACCCCAAACCCCTCACGAATCAAGGTACGCATAATTTATCTCAGTTATGGTACTCTAAAGTTATGAAAGTTCTCAAACTTGACTTTCAGAGGGTATTTGGCTGGTTGCGACTTACTGATGATTTTTGGCATCATCACACATCCTATGAACATTTGGCCATTTGTATTCTCATTTTGCATTTGACAACTGTATTAGATGGGGAGCAAGGGTTTTGGCATTCATGCTTTCCCTTTTTGTTGTTGTTATTGTTTTTTTCTTTTTTGGAAATGCTTTTTCTTGTTGTTGCCTTGTTGGTGTTGTTTTCGCTTTTTTTATTTTTTACTTCTACTTTTTTTATTTTTTATAAATTGATTGGCTTGGGTTTGAAATTTTACCGTCTAGCTCTTACCAGTCGAGCTATAATTTCTTCTAAAATGGAGCCGCAGACTCAACCCACAAGATTTTGAATTGCGTGTGGAAAATGGTAGAATGGACCATATGAAGCTTCTGGTTTCCCCCCTTTGTTTGTTTTTTTCAACACCGAATAGGAGTGTTAATATGTCCTAAAAGTAGCAGGTGACGGGTTTAACAAAACTTCATTCGACTCACCCAATCCAGCGGAAAAATATACTTGCATCTTGTCTTTATTTTATGTAAGCTATTTCTTAGCAGATTAGATAACATCTTGAGAAAGTTGGTAACCTACTAATCTAGCAAGTATTACCAAATACCAAATAACATAAGCATGGATAAAAGTTTGTAAAATAACAATTATATATAAACCCACATACACACAATCAGAACCCAGTTATAACACACGGATAACATCAAAGAGAAAAACTCGAAAAAAGAGCGTAGAAACTTCTCCACAGCCTCACCATTGAAAACGATCCTCTAAAACTAGGGGTGTCAAATGGGTGGGTTTAGATGGGTTTGGGGTGGGCATAATTGGGTTGGATATAAAAAACTCATTTACCCATTAAAATCCATTTAACTAATTGTTTCTAACTCAAATCCAACTCAACTTAATTATTATGGGTAAACCCCAACTCACCCAATTATCAAAATTACCAAAATTCAATTGAAATTAAAATTCCAACACTTTCTTATATTCCCTTTTCCCTCTTTAACTTTCCCGAGAAAATTCCAATCTCTTTGATCAAATTTTTTTTTTTTTTCCTCATGGTACTTGTAGAAAATCTAGTCAATTAAGCTCATCTACAACTACTTTCACTTTCATATGATCTAAGTGATTTTTTTATTTTTATTTTTATAACTCTAATAAGTTAAAAAAAAAAAATTTTAGTGCTTTCAAATTACTTTTAAAAATTTGTTTGATTGCTAAGAAAACTAAGGGAAGAAAGAACAAAATAAACAAAATCTGGAAAAAAAATTTAAATTTTCTTGTACAATTATTGTCATTTGATCTAATTTGAATTATTTCACTTTCTTCAAGTTTCATGCTCCTCGCACTTTCTTGGGAACCAAGCAGAAAATAAACAAAATCAACAACAACAAAAAAATCAAAATCAAAATCGAACCGTTTTGGTTCGCTTGAGAGGGAAAGTCTCCTTGAAGAAAAGCTCGGCAGATTTGAAGGTCTAAATGATGGCGGTTTTGGTAGTGGAGGCAGCTTAAACAACAACATGAAAATTCCTTGGAGACTTGAAATTGCAGAAGCGTCGATCACGCGCTTGCAGCGTTTTTCAATCACATGCAACTCGATGACACGTTTTCAATGCTTGGACAGGTGGATCGCTCAATCGCTTGCTATGAAGAAGGGCTTAAGATCTAGATTGAAGCCTTGGGCGACACCGATCCACGCATCGGTGAAACTTGTAGGTTTAAATTTTTGTGCTTTTGATTTGCTAAATGTAGATCGGATTGCTATAGAGAAATGTGTTTGTTGTGCCTCATTGTTCTCTGTGAGAGCTAGAGAGAGCAAGTGAGAGGAGAGAGAGAAGTGTTTGGAGGCCAAGAAAATGAAGGAAAATGAAAATACTAAAACGTTTGGGTTTTTTTTTTTTTTTTTGAAGGACTGGGTTGAATTTGGGTATATTGTTTTTGGGTTAAATGGGCCTCAATGAGTTTTTAGTTAAAACCTAATAATCACTGGGTCTAATTAGGTTGATGCCCATTTAACTCAACTAATAATTAGGTGGATTTGGGTTCAATTAGAATGGGTGGATTTTGGTGGGCAAATGGGTTTGGGCTTACTTTGCCAACCCTATCTAAAACTATCTAGAAGAGATAGTTGCAACTTGCAATAAATATTACACACAAAACCTTCTAAGTCTAGTAGTAACTATGTACTCAAGTCCTAAGCTCCTACTCGCAACAAAATCCACAAGTCCTTTTTCTATCCTAGCTAGCTCCCGGATCCATAATTGAGCTCTAATTGCAATCTCCAAGTCCCCTTGGTTGTTGTGTGGTGGCTCCAATAATTCAAAAAACTCCAATCAATACTCACACCTCAGAGGTAGTGATGGTGTGGTGTGATGGTCTTAATCTCCTGAATATAGCTATTTTGAGAGGGAAAGACTAGAGAGATGATAGTGTTTGACTCTTCATTTTTTTTTTTTTTTTTTTGGGGTTTTCTCTCAATCTACAACTGAGAACTAGAGTTTAATTTCGTGGAAAATGAGGTATGTATAAGCTAGGCAAAAGGTATGTAGAATGTGGAAAATGAGGCTAGTAACTAAATTCTCTCTAGTTTCAACCATTTCACTTGACCGAGTGTCCTGTGACATTGTTGTCTCAAATGCTTTTCAAAAACCACTCATGTGCCATTTCACTAGACAACATCTCCATTTTCGCTCAACCAAAATGCCAACTTGTACAACTCCAATTAGGGGTGTGCGAAAAACTAAAACAACCAACTGAAACCGGCCGAACCGTGTTCAAAATTTCGGTTTGGTTTGGTTTCAGTTTCCCATTTCTTGAAACCAAAAAATTCAGTTTCAGTTTTAGTGGCAAGCATTCATGCACCGAACCAGCTAAAACCAAACCGAAATAAACATATAGTTTATATTATATTTTATATTTATATGGGCCTTGCAAATGTATTAGGCAAACTTGGGTCTGGCATTTGGACTTGGCCTTGCCAAAATTATTCAAGCCCACTTCCCATTAGATAAGTTAGATTAACTAACTAAAATTAAACTAATTAACTAAAACTAATTAAGTTAAATAGAAACTAATTGCAAAAAAAGAAAATAGAAACCCTACCCTTACCCTACCTACCCCACTTTCACTTATACGCCTCCATCACTCCCTCACTCCTCCATCACTCTCTCTCACACAGAGCCTCCATCACTCCCTCTCACACACACCAACCTCCATCAATCCACATCTGCCACTAGCCTCCACATGTTGGCCTCCACGGCTACTCCACATACCCCACAGCCCACACGTTTTCACTATCACTCTCATAGACTCCACTCCACAGGAATCTGCCTCTACTGCTGCCTCCATATGCCAGCCTTCACACGGCAGCCTCCCCATGCCGGCTTGATCTTTTCCTTCTCATGGTGACCCTCTCTCTTTTTAATTTCTCGATAACCTTCTCTTTTCTTTTTTTTTTTTTTCTTTTATTTTTTTTTTTTTTTTTTATTTTGGGTTTGGTTTAATACTAAATCAATGCTATTTTTTGTGAATTTGTGACTATGATGTTGAGTTGTTATTTTCTTATCGAAAAATTGATAACCCAACGGGATGTTGAGTTGTTATTTTCTTTTTGTGACTGTGATGTTGACTTAGAGTTTTGAAAAAATCAATAACCCCATGTGCTTAACCGAAAACCGACCGAAACTAAAATACAACCAAAATCGATCGATTTCCAATTATTTCGATCAGTTTCGGTTGAGAATAACCGAAAATTTCGATTTTGGTTGGCCAAAACTAAAAAAATTGGCCGAATTGAACCGATTACACCCTTAACTCCAATTTCAGCTAGTGAAACCTCAACCCAATTACAATATGACCCACAAAATACAAATTAAAAAGTAACTGCATGCTTAAATACAAGAAAACTTTGGCATGGAATAAACCAAAACACTAACATCCTAACACATCTAAACACACCAAATTTATGATTTATCCTTTTTTTTGGGGGGGGGGGGGGGGGGTGGGGGGGGGGGGTTTCATCTCCACCTTGTGTGTATATGTAACTGTGCCGATGTGGTCCAAAATGTTATTTAACCGCATTGAAGTATCAATAAAATTAATACTAATACATAACCATTATATTGAAATAAATCAAATAAATTAAGTTGTGTCATAAAAAAAGAGCTGTTCAACTCACATAAAATTTTATTCCACATTGTGTGCACCAAATACCATCCCAGTTATTAATGCCAAAAAAAATGGCAATACTAATTCTTTAAAATAGCACTCTAATTAATTTACAATACTTGAGTTTTTATAATATTAGGAGATAAATTAATAAAAAGAAGAAAAGATGATAGATAAGGTTTATTGAAAACCTAATAATTTAATTGATAATAGAATCAGGAATATTTTGGTAATTAATTTGTGTAGTTAAGTTGGGTTTGGTTCATCTAATATAAAATACTAATTTTTTAAGTTGAGAGAAAATTTGTCAAAGGATCATGGAAGTATGCCACAGGGAGATCAACAACTCTCCTTAATTTTTGATGACTCTCTCTCTAACATGTTTCTTCCTCAAAATCTTCATTATAAGCGGTAGGCACTTCATTTTTTTATTTTTTATTTTCCATTTAAGGTAGAATATAATTTTTTGTTCCAA
This sequence comes from Quercus robur, assembly GCF_932294415.1. NCBI lineage: Eukaryota > Viridiplantae > Streptophyta > Magnoliopsida > Fagales > Fagaceae > Quercus > Quercus robur. Next base: position 48,916,587 of record NC_065538.1, read on the forward strand.
ATAATAAATAAGTAGTAAAAAAAAAAAAAAAGCTGGCCTATTATTATTTCAAAAAATTTCATGTTATACCACAGAAATGTATGTGATGTCATTTGTACATATACATGACAAATACTTTATGTACATACATGACGGTCCAATCTATTTCAATGGCTTTCCAAAATTTTCCTTCTGACCCAATCATATTACATTCTTTAGTAAGTGGGTATGAAATGTTATCTAGAGCAAAACCACTAACAATTTATATAATTCATTACAAATCAATGAAAATAACATTCGAACCTCAAGCTCTAATCACAAGCCCCAAATTCTATAAATAAATAAAAATAAAAATAATCACAATTCACCAGCCTCAAAGGCCAATCCATTCATTATTATTTCAAATTGAAAATAAAGAACTAGATATATTTTTTTTAGAAACATAAAGAACTAGATTTAATTACTCAAAGATTAGATGGAAAAATTGAAAATAGCTTTAGAGACGTTATAAGGAGTTGTTCCACTCCTATCACCTCATCTACAATATTGTATTGTTCAAGAAGAATTGAAACAAACCCCAAAGGCCTTAGAAATGAACCAGTGGTAGATATAACATTTTATCCAGTTGACTCCCAAATAGAAAGAGCCACATAACCAATATCACCCACTTACTCGAAAGTCAAAATTAAACTACAAGATCCCATCCATTGGTTTGCAGCTAATTGTAAAATTAAAAGAGGAATTTTAAAGGACAGTTTCTCTTCAATCGCAAATAGGAAAATGACACGTGCAGTTATGTGTAATGCATGTGACTCACTTAATTAGTTGGGTTAAGTGAGTCACAAACAATACACATGACATGTACAAATATCATATTTCAATTGATGATAGGAGCCAACTGTGTCCAATTTAAAATTAACAAAAAAACTCCTTAGAAAAGATTTTTCACTCACAAGTTACAACAAAATAAAAGAAAAAAAAAATAGACCTAAATAGAAAGTAGTTTGTGCACATCACATGGAGTAAAAGATTACCAAGCAAATTCCGTATGATACTATGTGCCCGTTTGGATAGCACGTCTCACTGCGTTTGCGTTTTCCTTTTTTTTTTTTTTTTTTTTTTTTTTCTCCAGCCGCATATTGTTGACTTTTCAGCCATGAACAGTGACTTATATACTGTTCATGGGTCCCACAAACTCCACTTTTTATCAACTTTTTCATTAAAAATGGGTCCCACGGTACTATTCACACATTTAAAAATTATTTTGCTACAGTGTTTTCAGTTTCAGTTTTCAGTTTCAGCAAAAATAAGCTCAATCCAAACGGACCCTATGAAGTACTCTAATCAAATAAAGAAAATACAAGATAATTTTGGTGTGATCATATCAGTCCGATGATATAGAGTAGGGGCCGACCTATGGTACTGAAAAAGAAAATGGGCAATTCATGATGGGTCCCGATCATTTGATCTGCACATTGTAAATGTAAAGTTGAGTGCCGACAAGATTGACGAATCCATTTTATCCAAGAAGTCCACTTTCACCGTTGTCAATTCTAAGTTCCTATTTGAGAAAAAGGGAAAAAAAGAAAAAAGAAGAAAAAAAATTATGGTACATCAAAATGGACCATGTTAAATAAGTGTGAAACTGAAAATGCAAATGCAAATGCATATTCTCTAATCTCTATCTCTATAACTATATATAAAAATCAAAGTAAAAGGAGGAGCTATTAGCTATATTAAAAAGAAAGAAAAAAAAAAAAAAAAAGGTAAAAGGAGGAGACAGCGACCATATAATCGATGCAAAGACCAAAGATAGAGGCGCCGCTTGAATATTTGCATTTTGCATTTCCAAATTCTGGTATCCTGCACCACAAAGGGAATAAAAAAATCTCCATCATATATTTTGATATTTTCTATAAAACTTTTGGGCCAACTGTGGTATGGGTCTACTTCAAATTTATTTATTTATTTCAAATAAAAAACTTATATTTTTTGGACCTTTTAGACTTGGTAGTGTAGGGTATTAATTTAAATAAAAAAAAATTAATTCAATCTCTGGCTTGTTCTTAATGAATCTTTAAAAGCTTATGCAGATTAGATTTGTCTTTAATATTTACACGTTTTTTTCTGATATGATATAATATTTACTGTACAAGTTAGTTGCAAACTATTTGGATCACTTTTCTCCTGGAAAAGAAGGGGAACATTTTCCAAGAAGCATACCAATTAATTGTACACATAAATTGTTTTTTTTTTTTTTGATAATTCAACAACAGGGTTTGGTTTGGTTGTTTGGGTGTCCAATGGAGAATAGTAAGTAAACATTAAATATTTTATTTAGTTTCTCCTAAAAAAATTTTATTTCGTTACATTGATCAAATGGGTATGTATATAATGCATACTATAAAAGTCGTTGAGAGTTTCAGTCAGTCTGGGCAAGAAAAAATTCATTGAGGTGACCTACTGTTATTCTGACATGCCCAAGGGATCAAATGATATATCAGATTAGGTTTTACATTTCAATGATATGTGAACTGAGTTCACCTTTATGTTGGCCCAGATGGTGGGACTGGAAAAAATTAGTGCATAGTTAATATAAATGTAGGATGAGAACATGGGCTTGCTCAAGGCACAACCATCATGTTTACCATATATTAATCCAGCCAATGTAAGGTCAAACTCTACTGTAATTACCTTTACAGGATGCCATTGGCACCATCTAATAATCATCTCTAAGGCAACAAAATGCTTAAAGACATGCCCACTTGTTAGTGCAAGCTAGAATTGCATTATTCTATGGTGGAAAAAGCATTGTGGGGACTATCATTCCATCCACCTGAAAGTGACTTTTGTTCTATTTATTCAATTTTTATTATTTGGAGGAAAATATAAAGTGGGTTTGTGCTCTATCAAAATCCATGCACTCTAGCACTAGGAATTTAATCCAGTAGTGTGATTGATGATCACATCTTTATATTTCTTTGGTGGTTGGGTTTGAGTATACTATAATATCATATATATTGAGTCTCACTGATGATGATCATGTTTCTAACACAGTATAGTTAGATAAATATACAGCAATGAGCAATATATGCTCGTTGCCTTTTGATCTATGCCTTTTAAACCTATGAAATGCTTCGCATAGTATGACTGCCTGCCTAAAGTTGAATAAATACTAAAATAAATGACTGGTGGCAATGTGATATGGGCCATTTTTCTAACGAGAATGCCAGGATTCACGGATGAAAAATCGGCTTAATTCTTACTAAGGTCAATGATTGGATGAAAATTGATAAAACTATCACAATTGAATTACTAACGTGTTGCATGCGCACAATCAAAAAAAAAATCCAAAAGATATTTTCATTTTAAAGTGATCCATTTCATGGTAGTGTTAATTTATTTTAAATTTTAAATAATATAATGTCATGTTGAAATAATTAAAATCTTAAGCTTTGTGAATGGATTGTCTCTATTTCACTTCAAAAATGAAAAGGATTGTCCTTGCCTTTTTTTCATTGCACAAATATATGTTTTTTTTTTTTTTTTGAGGAAATGCACAAATATATGTTGAATTGTATAAACAACTGCAAAAAGATATGTTTGCATTCATGGGATTGATGTCAGCATTGCATCATAGCCGAAAGCCGATTAGGAAAGAGAGAAAGTAAAAAAAGATTATCAATATATATCATATCATTTTTTTACATATTGAATCATATATAGCCAAAATGTTCAATTAGCTATATATATCATCTCAATGTTGATATGCTCCAATAATAATAACACAATCACGTCCAATTTTTATTCATATAATGAAATACTGAACAGTAGAAGTGGGATCCCTCTCAATAACATTTTTTTTTGTCCTAGATGACACTTCCAACTAGAAAGCAAGACAAACCCACAAGGCTTTGTACCCCTTCTTTCTCTCTCTCACTCTCAATCTCTTCCTCAGCAACATCACAAAACTTTCAGCGTTGAATTTATCCCTCGTTTAATCAACACTCATATGAAGCTCAAAACAAATCCAAATTCGTGTAACCGTAACCTCATTATGACAGATCCTACCAAAACTGTTCATATCTTCATCACAATTTCCAAACCATGACAAAACTATTGCATTATTTTTTTTTTACCCTATGCCTATATGTACAACATAAAAAAAAGAGTGAAAAAAAAAATAGCAAATTTTGAACCATAAAATGAATGACAAGAAAAATAAAAACCGACCGGCTCAGCGTTAAACATCACTTGGTGACTCACAGATGCTCTCTAAGTTAGGCCTCCACACACCAACGCGGCCTCTTCTACGATCCCTTTGTGTGGAAAGCTTCTCTGAGAGGATTTCACTCAAGTACTGATCAGATATCAATAGTTTTGTCATTGAAACAGCGTTGTTGGCATTGTTATTATTCTCGGCCTCTGTGGTCGTTGATGACCTTCTTTTCTTTTTGGTTGATGATGTTGATGATGATTTTGATCGAGTTTTTTCCGGTACGGGCATGAGGAAGTATATCTTTCCACGTTGAAGCTCTGCATCAGGAGGGACTATCACAATCTTTGGGACACAACCCTCGTTAGAAGAAGAAGAGGGTTTCTTTAGAACATGTTTAGGGTGAGCTTTCATGATCTCACTAGCTCGGATTGTGCCACTGATCTCTTCCACACGACCATTGGAGTGTACTATGCGAATTACGTCCAAAGCTCCACATGGTAGAATGCAAGAGATGCAGCATCTTATGGTGTTTTTCATGGCTCTCTCTTCTAGCTCTCCCTCCCTTCTCTAATCTCTATAGGTGTCTCATAGAGAGAGAGAGAGAAGAAAGATAAAATATAGAGAGAAAGTGAAAGAAAAGAGAAATGAAAAGAGAGAGAGAAAGGAGAGGGTCTTTTCTTTTACAATGAGAGAGTGGGAATCAGTCACCTAAAAATGTTGTAGCAAATGATGTTTATATTATACTACTACTTTATTTTTTGGTTTTGGGTGGGGTTTGGATTTTTTTTTTCTCTCTCTCTCACTTGCTTGAGATGAAATTCATGGCATGAATAATTGCACATCTCTGTACTTTGCCCTTTGGATTTATCATTTTTAGGGCCCCCATTCTCTCTTCTCCTTCATTAGCCTCAATAATTTTGGGTTGGGTTTGAAAGGTTGGGGGAGGAGGGGACTCATGGGTGACACATGTTGGTACATGATTGGGACTGCCAAGTAAGCAAAAACATGACCATGACACCATTTTTGCCAGGGGTTACTGACCTGCGTGTTTCAATTAGATAGTAACATATGGCAAGATGCCATTCAAAGGGGTTGCTATTTGCTAATAGTTGGTGAGGGAGGTTACTAAGTGTAGGGTCAATGAGAGTGAGAGGTGGCTTTGTTTGAAGCGAAATTTTGGAGTAGGGAGAGAGAGAGAGAGAGAGAGAGAGAGAGAGAGAGGAAATGGGGTATGGGGAAAATCTTCTTTTGAGAGAAGGGGTTTTGTGATCTTTCAATATCCCCAAACAAGATCATGTGGGTTGTGGCTTTCATTGGAAAGTGAGGTGTGAAAGACTTCTTTTACTTTATCTCATTCTGGTTTTTTAGGTTTGTGAATTGGTTTGACTCAAGTGAAGCTGCTTGTCCCAATTCACTTATGAAATTCGAAAGTTACGCTCTCTCTCAAACCACGTGCCAAATTAATCTTTCAATGCTATGGTTATTATAAATTTTATTACATTTAGTAATGTCTTTTTAAAGAAAAACTCTAGTATTAGAATTTTATTACTAAAATAAAATAAATATAAGTGATAAGAAGAAAAATACAAGAGCAATAAATTTTTGGGAGATTTAAAAAAAAAAAAAAAAAAAAAAAACTCTTATTGTATGTTTGAATAACGTGATTTGGATATTTGGATTTGGATTTAAGTGATTAAAATCCAAATATCTTATTTGGAAAGTTTTAAAAAGGTTAAGGATTTGAATTTGACAAATCTACTAAGAATTTTAAACTTTTAAAATGCTTGAATTTGAAATAACTCATAAAATTAATGGATTTGAAATCAAAACATTTAAACTCTAAATCCAAGTTTTCAAATGCAACTTTTGAGAAAAAACTATAAGCCAAAACCATTTCAAACAATTGAGAAGAATCATCAATACAATTGAAAAAAAAAAAAAAACAAAAAACAAAAATCCTATGCTCTCAAAGAACCCTCCTCTAAAGCACCAAAACCACTCAAGGGAAACACCATATCCAGGAGAGAAATCCCACCACTGCCATGAAGACACAAAGGTTCGGTAATCAAAAGGAGGAACCAGCAAGTGCTTGAGCTCCAACCTTGGGTTAGAACCATCCAAATCACAGTCTAAGCCAAATTTGGGCATCCCCCACGGGCTTGGCTTGACCACCACCACCAACAGGGGAGAAAGCCACAACTAAGGGTGGCAAAAAGCTCCCTAACAAGGTGGAGGGAGGCTGCATTGGGAGCGAAACTTGCAGCAAAGCTGGGTAGATCTCAGTATAATAAAATGTTATATTAGTATGAGTTAACATTGAGTTAAGTAATTTTGGATATACACAATTGTCAGTTCTTTAATACCTTTTCCACTCTCTCGTGTGTGGGTTTAAAATACTTAATATAAAAAAAAAAAAAAAACATTGAACGATAAATAATATTAAAAAGATGAGAAAACATAATACACTAATATGTTTAAAGTGAATCATCCGATGAAGGTACATAATACCCTATGTAAAACTTACATGTAGCTACATAGCATAAATATGATGTGTAAGACCAAAATTTAATCAATAAGTTTAAGAATATAATAAATTTTACATTTTTTATGACAATTGAGGTGATATATTGTGATTGGTACACTATAAAATGATGTCAATAGTAAATTTATCTGAAATTTATATTTTGTCAATTACTGATTATGTAAGTTTGCAACACTTTCTAACCTCACAAATAATAAAAGAGGTAAGGATTGATATGTAGAACAACTTTTTATTGGATTGATAATGATATAAAGGGAGGAAATTTGAGCCATTTTCATCAAATTCAAACTTTCTTATGCCATACTACATGCTCCATAATTATAGCTCCAAAAAACACACAGTAAAGTAAGAGGCAAAAATTGATTGCTTACATATTCGATTAAATTCATGGTGAGTCGCTTCTCAAAAAAAAAAAAAAAATTCATGGGGAGTTACTCTCCAACTACATATTCCATATCACTCTTCAAAATCTACTTTATCTGATATATCTCTAATCCTCGTCAAGTTATTATCTTAACCAAAATGCCTTTGTGGTTAAGGATAATTTGAGAAAGAAATCAATTCCCACAAAAAAAAAAAAAAAAATACTTCGTAGTAGTTAAAACCTATAACTAAACAAAAACATTAGACTCCAAAATGCTTGATTTGACCAAAAAAAAAAAAAACAAATATGAGTAGGATATTTGAAACGAAGGTTTGTTTTCTTATTCTTTTCACTTGCAGTGGTTAAGGAGGTTCTTTCGGGAAAAAACCATGAGATTCAAAAGTAAGATTATGACGCCAAGAAAATTCTTCATGCTAATCTCTTCGAAGAAGTGTTTATATGATTTGATTTGATGTCTATTATATAATTTTCATATTGACCTTAGACCATTTAATCTTTGAGCCACTTATTAGAGATTTGCTATTAAGATTTAAGAAAACAAGGTTGTTAAAACTGTTTATGTAGTTTGATTGCCTATTCGATTTAAGTTATGTCACGTCCATAATGTGGCCCGCCAATTAATAGGTTCAGATGTAGATGTTAGTGGGCAACATGTGAGGAGGTATGGAGGGGAGGGTCCATATAAGTAAAAGGGTTCTCATTTTGTAATTCGTCATTGCCCTCTATCCTAAAACTCAAAAGCTAGATTGGCTTACTTTTCAAGTAAATATATTTTTAATTATAACCACCCAATGAGTCAATTACAACCTCAAATTATGGTGTTTGGAATGTAGGTTCCCATAGCTATATTTGATCATTTTTTTTAATAAAAAAAATTGATAATACAAAAAGGAAAAGGGATTTGAACCCTGATTCTAAGTTATAATTATTGTTGGCTTGTTGGCATTGAGTCATAAGGCTTTTGAAACAATCAAAAGAGGAGAAATTATTTGTTTTAAAACCATGATTTTCATCAAGCTACTTGATATGCATTTAGAAACTAGATTTTCTCTTCCTTTTAGACTAAATAAAGACTCTTTAAAACTTTTTTTTTTTTTTTTAAATACAATAAAGTTTTAACTTATAATGTATGTTCCATGATAATTCATTTTATCACCAAATTAAGGGCCCGTTTGGATTTTTTGGGGGGGGGGGGGGTGGGGGAGAGAGGGGAAGTGAAGGAGAGTAGAGTAAAGTTGGCTGAAAATAGACTAATTTTAGGTTAATTCTACTCCCTCTCTCTCTCCCTCAATCCAAACAGATCATAAGATATTAATTAGTTTTTTTGGTATAAGTGGGGTTTAAACCATAGATCTTTTATTTTGTTTCTTAAAAAAAAATAAAAAAATAAAGATTTTACCAATTAATAAGTTAAATGGAACTCATCTACTCTACACTTAACTTCTCAAGTATTGGATAAAAGAATTTCTAATCATCTCTAATAAATTCATATTAATGACCATGAGCCTACTACTGCAAAAAGTTTTGGCAAGTGTCATAATTTTAGGCAGAGAGTTGAATCTCTCCCCAAATTCTCAAAAGATAAAAGTCTATGGACACGAGTTGAATCTCTCCACATGAGAAAATTTTTTCACAATCGTTGATGTGGCAAATTGTTAAGGGCAAATTATAACTTATCTAATCGTGGTTTGGCCGAAATTTAAGTTGTTTAGTCGTGGTTTGAAATTTGATATTTTACCCACTTAAGGTTTGATTGAAATTTAAATTGCTTACTTGTGGTTTGAAATCTCATGATAAAAGTGTTTTGTTGGATCCTTTTTTATCTTATTTGATTTTATATTTTTATGTTTTTTGTGTTTTTGGAGGAGAGGGACATAAAAGTAGAGCAAAATTATATATTTAGCCATGTTTTTATCATAGATATGTTACGAAAATCTAACTGAACTAACTTCAGGTGACTAAAATATCAAATTTTAAACAATAGGTAGACAACTTGAATTTCGGTTGAACTACAGATGGATAAATTGTAATTTGCCCAATTATTAATAATAAGTAAATTTTTTTTGATATTAATGGTCAGCTCAAATAAAAACCAATAAAAGTTTGTTAGTTCGTAAAAGGTGTTAATTTTATTTATTTATTTATTTTTTTTTTTTTGTGTGTGTGTATGTACTATGTTGTATTTCTCTACATAAAATGATTTTCATCCCTATGCTTCTTCTTAGTCGACTTCAAATGCATAGTCGGCATAGTATAATAATGGAGCCCATAAAGATCCAAGCACATTATGCTCGTTCAGAAGGCTCCAAATCTGGCCACCTGAATTTTAACCGCATTCCAAAATTACGGAAATGTGTTGGTATAGTAGAATTGATACCCCACAGTCCCACACGAAGCTCCTGAAGAAAGCCGCCTTTCATGCCAATCTCTACTTTACCCAGTTCAGTTTCAGTTTCGTAGTTTTCGTTCTGTTCCATAACGTGGTGTTCAATGATTTGAGTTTGAAGCACCTTTTTCTTGTTTTTCTTGGTCATAGACTCAATAGTACAGACTAAGATCTATGCAAAATGAATTGTAAACAGTTTTAGCCAAACTAGTGGGTACAATAACATTTCAGGTCCAATAGAATTCAGAAGGTAGCTCTTGTTGAAGAATCTTTTATTCTTTTTCTTTTTTTTTTCCCTAATAAATAGTCACGGATCACACACCCGTTAGGTGTGGATTTTGATATAGATTTATTTATCTGAATATTTTCACTTAATTGGTTTAGGGGACTTTTGGTTTATGCGTCATTGTCAACTGTGTAGCCCACAATTTTGTTTTTTATTTTGTTTTCAATTTTTTTATTATTTCCTTCAAAAGTCATATTTTTTAATTTGATTTTTTTTTTCCTAAAGTCATATTATTTAAATTCATTTTTTCTTTCTAATGGTCGTATTTTTTTAATTAAAAAATTTTCCACACAATTGTATTTTTTGAAATTCAAATTTCTTCCAATGGTCATATTTTTTTAACTCAAAATTTTCTCAACGGTGATATTTTTGGAAATTTGAATCCAGTGTTCACATTTATATATAGGACCATTTCCTCTATAATTTTCATCCACTTCTACCCAATTTTCTCTCCCATTCATTCTTTATTTTTTCTCTTTATGGATTCCCTTTATCCACATGATAATCCTCTATTTGACTGCTCTTCTAAGGATGAGATAGAACTTGCTTTAGCAATATAAGAAGAAGGATTGCATAAGGAAAAAGAATCAATCACGTCATTGTACTATTCAATCCCACATGTTCATCTAAAGTAATTATTTACAAGCCCACAAAAAGCTTTTTCATGACTATTTTATTGAAACATCCGTGGTGTATCCTCCTAATGTATTTTGGAAGAAATTTCGAATAAATCAGTATTTTTTAGCGAATCCATTTGAGGGTTTTTTTTTTTTTTTTAATGGGTTTGAGGGTTAAAGCTTATGATCCGTACTTAATTTTTTAATTTTTAAAAAACAAGATGTTGGAAGGCTTAGGTTATCTTCATTTTTAAAGATGATTGTTGTTGCAGTCATAATGCTCTCCTATAGAGTGACAATAGACAATTGATTTGATGGATGGATTGTAGAAAACGTAGCATTAAAAAGCATTTAAAAAATATAAAATGGCAATTTCAATCTTTTTTTGAAGGGTACTTGAGTAGAGGTCACCAAATAACAATGTCATTGCAAGATTGTCAAAAATTGGCCAAAATCATGACTTCCAAGAATGTTATGGTCCTTATGGAGCATTGATTGTATGAATTGAAAATGGATGAATTTTTCTAGCGGGTGGAAAAGTTAGGATACTGGTCATAGCCTAAAGCAACAATAATTTTGAAAGTTGTGACATCATATGACGTTTGGATATCATACGTAATTTTCTCAATGATATCAATGTTTTAGAATAGTCAATTATATTTTTTGAAATTGCTTATGTGTGTGCTGCTCTAATTAATTACTCAATAAACAATTATGCCTATTCGATGGAGGTACTATGTTGCATATGATATGTATCCATTATGGATAATAATCTTTAAAATAATTTTAACACGATAAGGGTTCAAACTATAAAATTTGCTACCACATAAGAGGAGACAAGGAAGGCTTTTATGAGTTCATTTGGAGTGCCCAAGCACTATTTACAACTGGCATGCATAATAGGATCATTGAAGATAAATGACATACATACCTTGGAGCAAGTGTCTTCGATTATGAATTAATTGATAAAAGTTAGCTTGAACCGGCGTCACATGATAGTACACCTAAACCTATGGAGTTCATTCAACATCATCATTTCATTAGAGGTAGAGGAACTCATTCACAACTTCATGTGGATCTCGTCAAGCACATAGTACAACTACATAGCTAATGATTGAGACTTGTAATTGAATTTCTTAGTTGTATTATTTTTATTTAATGTTAGTCTTCATGCTGCATATATACTAGCCGGAAGCCAGAAAATGGTGAAGCGGAGACAATTTGGTTGGAAGATACTCCTGAATCGATCTCTTGTTTCTCAAATTAGTAGATATAGGCCTGTTGTTTCAGCTGTGTAGTTTTTGTTATCCTGTGTTGACTCTGCTGTTACCTTTGTAATATTTTAATGAGTACCCAGGTTTTGGCCTTTAAAAAAAAAAAAAAAAAAAAAAAACTAGTCCAAAAAATCTTCTGACTGTTTCAAAACCTAAATAGATTCAAGTAACAAATTTACAAGATGGGAAAAAATCAATTGAGTCACACTTATTATGGCCAAAACCTCTTTCTACTTTTAGCTTTTGAAGACAAAACGCAAGTTTCTACAGAAACGAAAAGCCAATGAAATCATAGCCTTCTACATAAAAGTTGACAATATTATTATTCACTGTACATATCTTTCACGTCATATTCATCCACATACTACAAGTAAAAGAATCTTAATTCAAATGACTCTAATCAAAGAAGAGGAAAAAAACATTTTTAGCCACAGACCAACTCATAGATTCAAATCTTGCGGTCCCGGACTTCCGGTTGAACCAAAGGGAACACCAATTCGTGGAACCCATTAAAGTACGTAGTACAGAGTGCTTTTGTTGCGGTGAAAAACCATTTTGAGGATGGCCTACTAATATCTCTGTTGTAACTTGTAAACCTTCAAGTCCAAGAGACACTATCTTATTGAACCAGTGGATATGCCTGCTAGCCTTCATATCTCTTATAATTGAACATTCAAAATCCTGCTTAAACAGCAAACTTCATACGTTAAACTCTCTTTTTAAAAAAACCGCATACAGCCACTAACAAGAGTTAAACAACTGCACAAGCTTTGATGAAAGTATCCAAAGGCAGGGACGAAATTATTTTTAGGTACATAAATTTTGGACACCAATACAGCTATACTGATCAAACAAATAAGCTTTCGTCATCTATGGTCACATATTTCAATTCAATCATTATGTGTCTGAAATTTAACAAGTTCTGACAAAGGTTGCAACTTTATGACTCGATTCTAAGCTTTTAGAAAGTTTAGTGATGAGCAAAAAGTATTCCAACAAAACTTTGGGCAGCTAGAGATGCATTTTGGTCTGTCCCACTTGATTGTGGAACTTAATTGAGGTTGAATATCAGCTCTAATACACGTTAAATATGCTAAAATAAATATAAAATTAAAAGTATAAAATAAAGTATACAAGCATTATTTCATGAAATAAACCCTTTAGGGCTACATCTTTATTAAATGAGAGTATAGTATAAATCATGTGTTACAATGAATTCAACCAATGTGTTAATTGTCCTCTCTCTTGCTTTTGTTCTCATTCTCTTACTGGTGATCAAAGCAACTAACTAGCGTACCTATGAATACCTCAACCGATGTAGCTAGGATTTAGATCCAACGGCACAGTGGTGTTTCACATTTTACTAACACCAACGATGTCAGGACGGCCCAAAAACCTTCCCGCACAGAGTCACAGTGGCCACACCTAACCATGTTCAGCCCTACTCATTCCTCTCATACAAGAAATCAAGCAATTTATTTCTTAGAAAAACCTTGAATGCATTCAAAACTTACCTTTTGTTCTAAATTGAATACCCTCGTTGTAACTTAAAGCTTTGTTAGATTTTGACTTGTATAGCAGTTTTGATCTTTTTGTCAATATTTGAAATGACTCTACTTTTTAGTATGTATAAATTATAATACTGTCTTATTAGCCCCAAAAAAAGTTGTTCAATACTTTTTAAGATGAAAATTAACTAAAAAGTATATTAGTTTGTTTGTTTGTTTCTTTTGTTTTTTGGCATAACTACTAAAGAAAGAAAAGAAAATTTAATGAAGGGGAAAATGCACAAAAAATTATATCTTGTTAAACCAAATTTATTTTCTTGCTCAATAACCTTTTTTTGGATAGCTCAATAGTGGGGAGGGAGAAAATAAGGGTTTAAACCATATACATAAGACCCCACAAAGGATATCATTGTAATTAGACTATCACTTGAACCCCATCTGACTCAATTTTTTTTTTCAAAAATCTTATCTTCCTCGTTTGAACTTTGAAGTCTATTTAATTGTCTCGTCATTGCCATGAAAGATTGAAGAATGGCCCATCATCATGATTATTTCATCCATTGGAAAACTTTGCAGAAAAAACTTTGTCCTAGAATGTAGACTAGAACAAGTGGTCTTAACTGGATACCACCCATTAGCTTTGTCTGCTTTGTTTTTTTGTTTTTGGTTTTTTTTATAATTGATATAAAAACTCATATAATGTGTTTATTATAGACCTCTTATATTTTGAGGGAGAGACAATTATCGTTTAATCAGAAAAGCTAGGATTTTTCCTTTTTAGAATAAAAGAACCTGAGCTCAATCAAAATCGAATACTCGTTGGTATATATGTGAAAGGAAAAGGTTATTTTGTTTTAACATTATAAAAAAAATCCTTGCATTATTTGCTTTGGACAAAAATAAAAATGCCTTGCAAAGGAACGCGTTAATATAAAGCGATAAGGCCCACCAAACCAAATTTTTTAGGAATATTGGGCTCACCATTTATTCTGGTCTACTTGAAATTTGGGCCACAATAAACTACTGTTGAATAATGAGGTTTATTTGTAAATGACTGATTTTTAAGACTCAAGTGATTCGTCATCTAAAGATATTCTAAACCGAATTTTATATTTCAAACTTTGGGAAAAACTAACCTAATAAGAATTGTCGATTTTTTTTTTTTTTTTTTTTTTTTTTCATTTTCTTGAAACTTCCAAATCCCTTTCCGATATAGGTGTATATAATCTAACAATTCAATGAATCAATGAATCCATCCTGAGTTGGATTTTCATGGGACAATGGGCTGGGTACACTATTAATAATTCTAAAAATATATGTATTTTAAATTTGCTAGTATGATTAATTTTGGATTTTGAGTTTTTTTTTTACAACTTTTTAGCTTGATTGATTTTGATATTTTGAAATTTAGTTTTAATAAAATTGGAATATTAGGCTTAATTATGTAAATTTTATTTATTTATTTATTGAATAATGAATCTAATTGAGTGCCCTTTTTTTCTTTTTTCTTTTTTTAAATAGGTTGTATAAAGAAAAAAAGGTAAGTTTTAAATGAGAATACGAGATATCAAACAAGTACTATATAGTTGAATGAAAATCTAATTTTCTTATGGGATTAGACCACCACCACCTCTTATTGAATTTTTCAATCCCCTTTAATTTAATACAAATGTAAGACATGTGGGATTTAAAAATCAAATAAATGTACGTGTTGCATATCGCTTAAAATTAGAGGGAATCAGAGGATTCAATTGGAAGGGATACTCCAAATTGATGACCTGGTCCAATCCAATTGGGTTTGGTTGGTTTTAAGATTGGGTTGAGTATTTCTAAACTTAAAGGTTAGGTTGGGGAAGGGATTGGGGCAAAACAAATTTTCTGCAAAATGAAAAGGATGGGTCATTTGAGAGCTTGTAGTGGAGAATCAAAAACATCATTAAGACTGGTATATCCTTCCATCTAAAATCATTTGAGAATAAAACAAAAGGTTATCTATCACCTTCACATGGGCTAGTCATTTTGAGAATATTCTGAAACATCCATGTCAGTTATGGCCTTATGGGCAACCAAATGTGATGCATTTAAAGATGTAAGGGACCCATAAATCCAACCCATATTTTCTGAGTACGAGGGAGAAAAAAAAATTGGCATTATCAAGTGTGGCTCATCTCCATCTTCAAATGCAAATGGGCAGAGCTCATTTTGCTGCACTTCTTTTCAAACAGTAGTGGGATTTCGTATTTTTGGATTCTACATCTCCTAGTCAAAACATTAAAAAAAATGTTGCAAAAATAAGTTCTTTTATTCTATGTTAGCCACAAAACTACAATGAACAGTTGCATACGCATATAGCATAGTCCAACAAGTTAATAAGAGAAATTGACTTTGCACATATATTGGCGATACAAACAACACACACTGTAAGGAAGGGAAATAACTTCTGAGATAAAATCAAATATAGTTTTATTACAAACGAGGCAAATGAAAACAATTTCTGAGATGGGAAATGTTGTATATATGGTGAGGGATAAAATCAAGCTGTTCCCTTGAGTTTCTTTGAAATGCCTGCAAAATACTTTCCCTGGTGGAAAGCTAAGTCCAATTCTAGCTCAGAAGGCTGTCTTGATCCATCCCCGGCATAAGTTCCTGCACCGTATGGGGAGCCACCTCTCACCTTCTCCATCTCAAACATGCCAGCTCCAAATGTGTACCCAATAGGCACAAAAATCATTCCATGGTGAACAAGCTGAGTAATGGCTGTCAAGCTGCATAGTTTTCCAATAAAAAGCAATAGGACAACAATATGTCAACTTCTTAGTTAAGAGGTATTTTTCACAAATTTTTTACACAACTGTTGATATGGTCAATTGTGATTGGTACATATTAAGAATACTTAAAAATTAATAGATGTGAAACTTGTGAAATTAAAACTCACGGGGTAGTCTCTTGTCCACCTCCTTGTGATCCAGTGCTATAGAAAAGTCCTGCAGGCTTGCCTGCAAGCTCTTGAGTTCTCCATTGCGATCCAGTTGAATCTATAAAGGCTTTAAATTGTGCAGCCATCGTTCCATATCTAGTTGGGAAACCGAAAAGTAAACCATCAGCCTCGGCAAGCTCACCAGGAGTAATGACAGGTACATCACTCTTTGGTGGTGCTCCCAACTTCCCAAGAACTTCATCAGACAATGTCTCGGGTACCTGCAAGAGAGCCAGACATATTTCATCAAGTTAAGACATTCTAATTTTTGCAGAAGACAATACCGTTTCCATATTCTAATTTTTTCTGTTTTTCCCCTAGCCAATGTTTCTTGGTAGGCAACCTACAGTGAAGAAACGTTGTTGAATAAGACAGTCCAATTCAATTCTTAGATGCCTTATAGAATTCATGCTAAAGAATTAAAACATGTATATAGAGAATCAAATATGTATGTGCAGATGCCCTTGCCAAATTAGGTACCGGTCAATAGCTATGTATATTCATTCAAATTGTAACAATTCTATGAACTGTAGTAGCCAATGTTGTCGCTAAGAAATACTATTGAATTACACATCTTAACCTTTTAGAGTTCAAAAAAGCTAATGACTAAAAAGACAATCACACACCTGCCACAGTTTTGCTTCTACTCCTTCCACGGATTCAGCTCCTTTCTTTATCTGTTCAGCCAGCTTCTCAACATGTCCATAAGTAGAATAGTAACTGCACCATTCATGAGGAAAGTTTCAATTACATCACTCATATTTATACTAGTGCAATACACTTTGAAAATTAATACAGTTATTTCCTAAGTCGTGGTCTTCAAACATTAACAACCAAGCCTTGGTCTCAAAATTTTAGAGTCAGCTACAAAGAAAGCCAAATTTAAATTTACCTAGTTTTCCGATGGTGATGAATTCATCTTGAAGCAAAACAAGACATAAATAAAAACCATTCCTATAAAGCATATGGGAGTCGTTAAAACGGAGGATTAAATTGCTGTTCTCATAAGGGAACAGGTGAAGGAAAGGATTGAGGATTGAGAGCAAAGGACTCATTTGTGGCAAGAACTAATCTCAATAATGATGAGTACAATTGAGATATGGGACCTCAAGCTCTAAAAAGCATGGTCCTCCAATTTTCTTTCAGACATGATTTCAAAAGGTAGTTCAGGTTTCACAGTCACAATTTTTTTATTCACGTGTGGCTACTTCATAGCATAATGTAGTCATTTCACTTTAGGCAACCATCTCTAGGAAATTATATGCAACATGACGAAAAATATTTGGGCCCTGTACTATAAATCTGTTTCTTTCGGTATTATTTTTATTCTACCATATTAGTATTATTTTTTTTACAAGATTTTTTTTTTTCATAATCAATAAAGAATCTTATTTAAAAGCACGCTGACCTCATCAAAATTTACAACCAAGGCTAACAAGGTGCAGGTACTTATGGTTGATTTCTTGTTAATTGCATTCTGATTTTCAACATATTTCTTTTGTCACTGGATATGATATGATACAGTTTTTTTTTGTGTTACTTTTTTAGTAAACATTGGATATGATGCATTAAAGCTAAAGAAGAACAGCACTGCATCTGCATGTCTTGGTTACACCAAACAGTATCTTAGCCTGTTGATGTAATTAATAGAATTGAATTTGGCATTGTACATGTTAAATTATGAATTGTGCTAAAAAATTATGTTGGAAAATTGTGAAATTTTAATCATTTAATCATAATTCTAATACCCTTCTTCACATATGGGTCTAAACTCTTCTCTATATAAATGAGGCCTAGTACGTGAGATTTTTAACATTTTAAATGAGAAGTAAAATCGAAGATAATGATTGAACTTAAGATCTTTCGTTCTGATACCATGTTAAATTACCAATTCTCTCAAAATTTTGGTAATTTAACTTTTGAAACAATAAGTAATATAACATGGTAAATTTAAAAGATTAAATTTACCATTTTTTAATAGTTTATACTTTTGGGAGAATCAACAATTTAACATAACAAACTTCAAAGAAGTTGTAAATTGATTATTTAATTTGGCTTCTTCAATTCTAAGCACCCCAAAAAAAAATAATAATAATAAAATCAGGAATTCCTTTAACATCTACAGATTTCTACTAGTACAAAAGGTAAAAAATTTTATCGATGCCAAGTAAATCCTTAAAAGCTCTTTCTCATGAAACCAAACAGACCTTTAGTATATGAAAACAACATTCACAAAACTTGGACAAGATACAACATATAAATTATGCCAATATCAAGAAAAGAAATCCGTTCTAATACAAAAATCCAATCTGTTCGGTTATTTTTTCAAATCCAACTCATCATTTGAGCGTCGAGAGTTTTTATTTTCATTACATGAATTTTATTAGAGGGGTACTAATTAGTGAGGAACTAAAAAAATTATTGGTTTCTTCTAAAAAAACGAAATTATATATATAACCCAAATTTAGAAGCAGAACAACCAAAGCAGAGAATGACATATGTACGTGTACAAGACAAACGAAACAAGTGAGAGAGAGAGAGAGAGAGGTTCTTACACTATATAAACTTTAGTAGCCATTAATCAATCAATGCAGGCTTTTATCTGTCTCTGTGTATGTGTTTCCGACTGTGTGAAAATTTGTAACGAAAGTTGCGAAGAATGAATGAATAGTTGACAAGGTAGAAGAACGTGTCAGGCTTTTATATATATATATATAGATGCACAAAAAGTTTTGCCAATTTAATTAGTCGTAGTCAATGACTCTATGACATATAAATATAGGATTGTAAATTGTTGATGACTTGATGTCATGCATGATCCACCCAAATCATCATCATTTGAGTAACGTAATTGTTAAATCATCATCATTTGAGTAACGTAATTGTTGATGGCTTGATGTCATGCAGGATCATGTACCCATCATCATTTCGTAGGAGCTACATTATTCTGGAAGTTGAAATTTTGAGGAGTAACGTAATTGATGATGGCTTGATGTCATGCAGGATCATGTACCCATCAGCATTTCCTAGGAGCTACAGTATTCTGGAAGTTGAAGGTTTCTAGGGCCAAAATTTTCAATAGCTTCCATTTACAGAGAAAATTAATTAATGGTCATTAATATAAAGTTTGTCAGTTTCTACAACTACTCTCCTGAATTTAAAATCAAATAAAAACTATGAACTAAATGAAAAAAGTATAGACTTATAAACGGTTGGCAAATTTTTGTTGACCATTCCATCTAGACTAATCCACGTAATGAACGAAATGGATTTCTAAGTAATAAATACTGAACGATTGTTTTAAAGTTTAAATTAATAGAAAATAGTAAATTTAATCATTCCATTATTAAAAGAGATTTGCAACAAACACCTTCCTAGGATAGATGACAGATTTGCATTTAGTACCCTTCCTTGTAGGTGAGTATTGGATTTGCATGATCCCCTTACTGTAAATATGCTTTTTCCCAATTTCCTCACATAGACATCCATTGGAAAGTTGAATCTGATTTTTTTTTTTTAAAGAAAAGTTGAATCTGATTTTGGCGTTAATTTCCAGATGTATATAATTTTATGCACCATTAATCATTATTTTAATACTCCACTTGCGTGTTAGCCCAAACTCTCCTCTAAATAAGTGGGGTCAAATGATTGAGATTCTTAATATTTTGAAACTAGTCGCAAATCCATGCAATGCATGGAAAAACTATTGATAACTTCCCTAATATGAAAAAAAAATATATCAATATCATTATATAATTTATATACCAAACCAATAAAATCTATCACTTACAAAGTAATAAAATATATCACATGTGTTGAGATATTGCGATAACCAAGAGGTTTAGATCATATTTAAAAATATATATAACTAAAATAAGTACACTCCAATACAATCATACACAAATATAGTTAACTCCATACTCATTCATTCAAATATCTTTCATATATTATATTAATCATTCTTGATGTCCAAGATGTATCTAAATTCTAACATTGCCAGTAAACAAAGATGCTAGACCTTAATGGGATTGAAAAGGTAACATAATGCCAATTTATACAATTGCTAAAATCATCACTTTCCACTATTGAGAGAGAGAGAGAGAGAGAGAGAGGTGGCTATTGTGATGCATCTCTTAAGAAGAATCTACTCTTTACATTTCTTTTGATGTAAACTACCCATAACAAAATAGATGTACCACATTCAGAGCATGCAATGGAGGCCACCTACCATTATTCTATCACCAAAGTGGAATTCAGCCGGTCGCTTCGAAAAGAATTTGATTTGCAAAGGAGGCCACCTACCATTATTCGGGTCTCTTTCAAAGACAGAAATCGGTTAAGAGCATTTATGAATATAATAAATCTAGAGGATAATTCAATGATATAACAATAGGGGAAGTGGTAGCATAAATAATATCTAAATGCATCTTATAGGGAGTAACAATTAGCATAGTTGCTCCTTTTGGAATTTGGATCAAACGTATCTTTGCAACTCTCCAAACCATTTTAAATCATAACCATATCATTGAAAAAATTATAACACTATAGTTCATTGCTTTGTTAAATCTCTACCTAATAAAATATCAACCAAAACCTATAAAGTAATCCACAATTGACAAATTAACAAATCAAAACTCACTCTTTTTTTGAATAGATAATCAAAGATTTATTGCAGAAAAAAGGATATCATGTTCAAAACAATGAACACTTTGAACATTAACAAAGCAAAACTCACAGTTTGCCAACGTATCTAAAAAACCCCTTCACAATGTCATCAAATATAAATCTAATGTCTATGCCCAATGGAGTGTATAAAAATTAGGGAGATGTTGTGGCAAAGGTAATCCCAGCCTATAAAGACTGTTAGTATAAGAGAGAAACAAAATGTTGTAAGCCTTCTATAAACTTGCCAAGGATCTTTGGTCTTAGGAGCTTTTTGTTATAAATTTTTACTTGTAGTTTGGTATTAACATCATCCACTTAAGATCCCTTGATGTAATGTATGTAATCATGGCAGGCATAAAATTGGCATCATTGTATTGTTAACAATTTCGTGTTCAAACTAATCCACAGCAAGATTGAGCAAATGAAGTGAAAGTTCAAAAACGTGTACAAAACACCTTTGAACGTTTAGACCCCCAAATACAAAATAACCAATTCAAGCTTTATGACAAACAACTAGTGTGCGGAAAATGAACATAAGCTATAAACAAAATTGGAAATCAATCTAAGCCGATTATAAATCACATCCACAGCAGAAAATAAAAGGCAAAGATAAAGGGAAGAGAGATGCAAACACAAGGACAACACACGATGTGTTATCGAAGAGGAAACCGAAGCCCTCGGCGTAAAACCTCTCCGCCGCCCTCCAAGCGGTCAATAATCCACTAGAAAATGTAGTTGGGATACATGAACAGCAATAGACCCTCCAAGCCTAATCTACCCGATGTACCTAAGCCCTCCAAGCTTCTTGCTCCAACGAGGTTGCGCCGAACCTTTTTCTTTTCTAGCTTACCGGATTCCGCTACTAGACCGTAGCATCCGCCATCCTTGGTATCTTCCAATGCTTCCCAAAGCTCCAAAGACACTCAACACTCTGAATGGGTGTGGGTAGTGTTTGGATAGAAATCTCCTCTCAATAGGTATGACAATGAGAGAGGGAATGAGAAAAGACTACAAAGATTTCTCTCTAAGAATGAGTAGCTCTCTCTAATTGGGTGGGTGTTTTGAAGAAACCTCTCTTAGGGTTTTTCTTTCTGAATGGCCACACCTATCTTGTGGGAATGAGGGGTATTTATACTGGTGTGAGAATGGAATACGAAGAGTCAGTTTTTCCAAAAACAGGGCTGGCTGGCGACTTGACCTCGCGACTTGACTGAGTCGCGAGTTTAAGTCGCGAGCTAACTTAATGGCCAGTCTGGATTTTTGTCGTGTAGTGCTCCAGGTGGCGTGACTGTTCAGCTCCCCTGCATGCTCTGCACGTGAGCAACTTTTGGCGGCTTGCAAGCTACGAGCCACCCGCGAGTCCTAGCCGCGAGTCTCTGCTTCACTGCACTGTCTTGAGCATTTCTTCACACTCTCTCACACACTACCCTTACATGATTCCCACCTAAATACAAGATTTCTAAGTGCTATATTACAAGCAAATTTGTCATGGAATAAAGCCAACACATGGTTGATTAAATTCAACCTTACAATCTCCCCCTTTGGCTATTCCATGACAAAACACCCTAAAACAGACTCTAGACTTAAACGTGAGTTTGGGAACAATGGAAAAACTCACTCACACCTAAATCTAGAAGCTGTGCAGCTCTTGAATCATATGAACATGAATCTCCTGAAACACAACAATACACCATGATCATTGTAAGCAGAAAATTATAAATGCATATGAAACAGGCAATATGTGATCAAGCAAATATGGAGTTAAGAAACAAACCATGGCTTGATCAACCAAGTGAACACCACAAGGTAGTGATCACAGTGCTCATTCACACTTGGAATGAACACAAGGACATACAAGTTAACAAGCACAAAGCAAGACACTTGTATGCTCAACACTCAACCAATGCATAACACACAAGGTATATGCATCTAGGAACAATCCTACAAGGGCACAAGAGTGACAGTACTTAACAAGAAAATGCATGACATTTAGTTAAAAGTACTGATTTAACAAAGTATGAAAGGCTGCATACAAGCATGGTACAGACCATAAAGCCTACAAACTATGCATAAAACATTAACCCTAAAAGCTTACAAAAGCACATGGGTACAAACACATTATATTGAATAAAAACTTAAACAATATAAACTAAAAGTGCTTAAAATTTCTCCCCTTCAAAGTGATGAGAAGTTGTGATGCACTTGGAACATATATATACTTGTACCCTGAAACACTTGCACAAAACACATTAGACCCTCAAGATAAAGCAAGTAATAAATGACAAGTATAGAAATGACTACAATGATCACATAGCAAAGCAAATGATCATCTGAACATGCATTCAATGAAGTATAATAACATAGGGATATATGCATGTCCAAAGCACAAACATGATGCAATGAGAACACCAAAGCATAACACAAAGCACCATAAAGCCAACAAGAAAACAAACAGAACAAGGTTTTCTAGTTAACATAATGTCTTCTCCCCCTTGGTATATGCATCTCTCCTATGGAATATCTCTCCCCCTACAAATGTGCATGAGAAATAGAATTTCTCCCCCTAAGGATGTGCACAAGAGTCATATAGAAATGACAAAATACTCCGAAACATTCTCTAGAGTATACTCTCCCCCTTTTTGTCAGGAATAGACAAAGGGTCAAGAAGAAACAAGGGTAAGAGATGAAGGAATGAACAATGCTAATGATGCATGAGGGGTGCAAGATGAATGAGAAAATGAAGCTCAAACCTAAGGCAAAGTAACATGCTACAAAGCATAAGGTAAGCATGACATGTTAGGATGAAGAAATAAGGTAAAGACCAATGCATGACAAAGGTAGCAAAGGTGTGTGCAAGAGGTGGCTAAGTGCATGTATGACCAATGCATGAAAAATGCACATGTGGGGCAAAGTGTGCAAAATACACAACTAATGAACCAAACATGTTCCTAATGAGGAAACATGAGAAACCCCAAAGTTTGGTACTCATCGGAGTCCAAACAAGCGAGAAAATGTCTAAGAGGCATTTTATCAAACACCTAGCATGCACACTATGAACAATAATGTGAAACAATGCATGAACATCATGAAATCCACCCTTAATACATGTTCTTTATGCCACAAGGGGCCAACATCCAATGCATATCAACAAAAGAAACCAATCCCATAAAGAAATTTGACAAAAATTAAGTTTTCCCAACCCCAATGATAAAAATCCCAACCAAGAGCACAAAACTCTCCAAAACATAATCCAAGGATCAAAAATAATGAAAAGAATTTATAATTACCTTAGAAATGTTAATGGAATGAAAAATCATTCAAATTAGTTGGGTTTTGATGTAAAAATATTGAAAGAGGGGTTTTAGAGAGGATGGGAGAGGTTTAAAACAAGTTTCCCACAAAAAGCCCTTTAAAAAGCTGTTTCTGGGCGTTTCGCGACTGGGCGAGTCACGAGGTTCAGTCGCGAGCCAGCCGCGAGCCACGAGTTTCAGCCGCGAAAATTTTCGCGAGTCGCGAGTGAGCCGCGAGCAAGCCGCGAGTGAGCCACCAAAAGCTTCTGGATGAACTCGCGACTGGGGTTTCGCAACTGGCGAGTCGCCAGCTGAGCCGCGAAAAACTCTGACACCTGTTTTTCAATTCAGAACATGTTTAAACATTGAAAAACAAAGTAAGCACTAAACATGAACTCAAAGAGTGATAAAAATCACTTCCAAAAACATATAAAATGATCAAAAATCTTTTTGGATTGAACCATATATGATTGAGCACACGCATATCATATTTAGACAAGTACAATCTAACAAATGAATAAGACATTCATTGAACATTAGGCAAGTGTGTTGTGTGTGTATCAAATGTGGAATAGTCCTTAGTCTAGAGTGAAGCTTCAATGATCAATTCAATCAAGTCATACACAACTAGTACTAAGTCAAGTGATCTATCTCAATTATAGAAGTGAACATATATGACCTCCCACAAGAAAATGATTACATATGATGAAGCTTTTCATTTAGCTTCTTTACAATTCATAACATTTGATCATTTTGAATCAAAACATCTCATTTTGAGATCGATGCCTGAAATTTGTGATATTTCAATTTGACGAACAAGCCTTTGGCTTTTTGGGCATCATACAATTTCATTTAAGTCGCTTTCCCTTTTTCTTAGTCGAATACTAGTATTTGCGACGGCTTTTGCAGCTCATTATCTCTTTTCATTTTGAGATTTACATTTATTGAGCTCTTTAAGCAATAAAAATAAAAGAGTGGGAAGAGATATAAGCACAAGTCTACGCAAGTATCAAAACCAACATGACTATTGACTAATCATTCATGACAAGCTTGAAGATCGATTTACAACAATCACACAAAGATGTCAAGATTTTTCCCACAAAGATATAAGTGCAAAAATAACAAGCTAAGCTCGAAAATGCACAAAGCCATTTGTACAAAGGTACAAGGCCAAACTCACATGTGATATGTGCTCAAACAAATACGATCAAACTTTTTGAATTTTTCACTTTTTATATGGTTTTGGATTTTTACTCACAAAATAGAAACATAAAAGTAAGATCAAAAACGAAACAATGCATACAAATAAATGCAAGATGCACAAAATGCATGAAGATATGACATTTAATGCATGAAGGGTCCTACAAAGATCGAAAGAATTAGATCAAGGACCAAAAGAGCAAAAACTCAACCATAGGAACCCTTCCTCATCCAAACGGAACGATTGTTTGGAATGAGTGTCTCAAGAGAAGCGAGACGAGGGTTGGAAGAATGAGAACCGGAGATGCACATAGCCAAGGAGTTAGGAGCATTAAACATTTTCTTTAACAACATGCTATTTTCACTCAAATCCAGTTTACTCTTTTTAGCACAACTTCCAAAAAGCTCAAGTTTCTCTTTTCTTTTGATTCTCTTAAGAGCTTGAAACTTAGAGCAATGAGGTCTTAGATGACCAAAGGCACCACAATGGTGACAAACAATGTGTTTAGGTCCACTAGGCTTTTTGGGAATGGATCTAGCAACATGGTTTTGTTCCCTCTTCAACTTATGACATTGAGGTCTTATATGACCAATCACACCACAATGGTGGCAAGTTGGAACAAACTTAGATCCATCCAAAGCCTTAGGTTGAGACCTAAACGACGGTTTTGACTTAACAGCCTTTCTCTCCACCTTTTGATTTCTTTTATGTGGAGGAATGTACACCGATTTGTCCTTTAAGGTAGAACACACACTAGGCACAAAATCGGGTACGACAACAAGATTGCAACAAATATTATCATCCATTTTATCAATGGGTTCAGCAATCAAACACTTGGCATGCATCTTAAGAGATTCATTTTCACATTTAAGATCATCAACAAGTTTGTTAGACAAAACAAGTTTAGCATCCAAGTCCATATTCAAACATTCAAACTCTTTCAGCTTTTCAAGAGAAATTTCAGCAAGTTTTTTATATTTCTCAACCAATTTGTTGGATTCATTGAGCTTAGCAATCAAATCATCATTTTCACAAAATAACTTGCTCAAATTCTTTTGAAACTTCTTAGCATTTCTCTTCAAGAGTTTGTCAACAACACCCATGGATTCAAATAACATGTCATCACACTTATGAGGATTAACACTCATAGAGGCATTTTCACAAACATGTGGCATGTTACATTCATCACCAACCAAATCGTGCAAAGAGGCATACAAAGCACAATCCATGGCAAATAAACACAAGGGGTCAAGGATCACACTTAGGTATTTAAACCACAACAAGTGTACCTGCTCTGATACCAATTGAAAGTTCAAAAACGTGTACAAAACACCTTTGAACGTTTAGACCCCCAAATACAAAATAACCAATTCAAGCTTTATGACAAACAACTAGTGTGCGGAAAATGAACATAAGCTATAAACAGAATTGGAAATCAATCTAAGCCAATTATAAATCACATCCACAGCAGAAAATAAAAGGCAAAGATAAAGGGAAGAGAGATGCAAACACAAGGACAACACACGATGTGTTATCGAAGAGGAAACCGAAGCCCTCGGCGTAAAACCTCTCCGCCGCCCTCCAAGCGGTCAATAATCCACTAGAAAATGTAGTTGGGATACATGAACAGCAATAGACCCTCCAAGCCTAATCTACCCGATGTACCTAAGCCCTCCAAGCTTCTTGCTCCAACGAGGTTGCGCCGAACCTTTTTCTTTTCTAGCTTACCGGATTCCGCTACTAGACCGTAGCATCCGCCATCCTTGGCATCTTCCAATGCTTCCCAAAACTCCAAAGACACTCAACACTCTGAATGGGTGTGGGTAGTGTTTGGATAGAAATCTCCTCTCAATAGGTATGACAATGAGAGAGGGAATGAGAAGAGACTACAAATATTTCTCTCTAAGAATGAGTAGCTCTCTCTAATTGGGTGGGTGTTTTGAAGAAACCTCTCTTAGGGTTTTTCTTTCTGAATGGCCACACCTATCTTGTGGGAATGAGGGGTATTTATACTGGTGTGAGAATGGAATACGAAGAGTCAGTTTTTCCAAAAACAGGGCTGGCTGGCGACTTGACCTCGCGACTTGACTGAGTCGCGAGTTTAAGTCGCGAGCTAACTTAATGGCCAGTCTGGATTTTTGTCGTGTAGTGCTCCAGGTGGCATGACTGTTCAGCTCCCCTGCATGCTCTGCACGTGAGCAACTTTTAGCGGCTTGCAAGCCGCGAGCCACCCGCGAGTCCTAGCCGCGAGTCTCTGCTTCACTGCACTGTCTTGAGCATTTCTTCACACTCTCTCACACACTACCCTTACATGATTCCCACCTAAATACAAGGTTTCTAAGTGCTATATTACAAGCAAATTTGTCATGGAATAAAGCCAACACATGGTTGATTAAATTCAACCTTACATGAAGAATTCAGAGGACAAAATCTTATGTGAGTAGACTTTAGCTAAAAGTTCCTGTTTCATATTAGTTTGTACATCCATGAGATAAATTTGTTATCATGCACAATGCAGATGAAGATAGAAGACATTCTATCAAGGTTTCTGCAAGTGACAGAAACTGATCCAACATACTTAAGATATATAATTCTTAACTTCATCATAGCTGGAAAAGACACAACAGCAACCACAATTGCTTGGTTTATTTACATGGTCTGCAAGCATCCTGCTGTGCAGTCAAAAATTGCAAAAGAAGTGAAGGAACCTACTGCATGTCTTTTCTTCATTATTTCCTCTTTAAGACCAAAATGTGCCATGTGTGTGGTTCCAGAGTAATGGTTCACCAAAATTTTTCAATACCTAGAATCACAATATTCTTCCTTTTACTGCAAAGTAACACTACATATTCATTGGTTGTTAACTAATAAGGGCATGTACATTGCCACAATTAGTTTCCCAAATGTCTGAGAGCAGTTTCCTAGTAGGTTCCCACTTATTTGACATGATTCCCCCAAATGTAATTCTAAACCTTAAATTTCCTTGCTTACAGGATGCAAATTAAGATATACTTTTCTAATGATACTCTAACAGATGGATACAGTGTGAACAAAGGAGATATGGTGGCTTACCAACCTTACGCAATGGGTAGGATGAAATTCATATGGGGTGATGACACTGAGGAATTCAGACCAGAGAGATTGCTCAATGAAGAGGGAATATTCCAGCCTGAGAGCCCTTTCAAGTTCACAGCCTTCCAGGTTAGTGTTGGGACATATTGCATTTCTACTTTTTCATGCTTTAGGCTTTAATTTTTGTGGCTAACATTGAATTGTCTTTGAAGTAACGTAAACATGTAGCTGTACAAATTTATTGCAAAATTACATATATACAATTTTCCTTTGATGCAAAGTCACCTCTAGTGTAGAAAGTTAAAAGTCTGTTGTCTTCTTGTTGGCCGGAGAAACCAAATTAAATTTCTACTGGTTTACAGGCGGGGCCACAAATTTGTGTAGGAAAAGAGCTTGCCTAGAGGCAAATGAAGATCTTCTTGGCTATCCTGTTAGGCTGTTTCGAGTTTAAAATGCCTAACGAAAATAGAACTGTCAATTACAGGACAATGATTAATCTTCACATAGATGGAGGTCTCGAAATTGGAGCCTTCCACAGGCGTGGAAAGTAGCATGGTATCTTATGAGTGTGGAAATAAATACCATCTGACAGATATATAGATTCTTTTTATTCAAAATATTTATTGTTTAATGGCAATTCTCTATTGCCAAAGTCCCTAAAAGGGAAAAGGTGTATTGTAATGTACAAAGAATGATGTAAGACTTTTTATGTGATTATATATCCTATGATCAATGAGTCTAAGCTTGCCATTATAAATAAAGAACTGTACAAATTATCAAGGCGCACTATTTCTAGAACAATTAGGTAAACAACCATTTCACTATATTCTACCCCCAATTAACTGGTTGAGTGAAAATAATAAACATAGAGGTAACATCTCTTTTTGAATTAAATACGTTAGAAACAAAGATCTACCAAGCAGCTATCTAAATTTGAATGCTTGAAACAGCTGAAACTAAAACTCTTTTCAATTCTCAATGCATCTGTTTGGCTGCATTGAACTAAAATAGAATAACGCTAAATCATTGGCTTCAAATAATTGTTCAACATCTATAGTTTTGCATGTAACTACAAATAATAATAAAAATCTTTTTATTGAAATCTTGCTTGATTATAATCTTATATTTCTCAACAAGACTAAGACTTAAAATCCAGAATTCCAATAACAAAAGCACACAAAAACCTCTCTATCTAATAGATCAGAAAATAGAAAATCAAAATTTTTGTATATAAAATCAGAATTTTTGTTTTTCTTCAAAGGTTTCAGTTTTATATATATATATATATATATATATCTACTTAAAGTACCATGATAAACTAGGCAATAACCCACACATTGTAAAGGATACGTTATTTAGACAATATTTGTTTCAAATTTTTGGAAAATGGAAGAAGGAAAATGGAGAGGAAGAGGAAAAATGAGATTTTTCAATTGTTTGGTTGGAGTGAAAAGAGATAGAGGAAAGAAATGAGGGTGGATAGAGTTTTTTCCCTGAGCCAACAATTATTTTTCCTCACAAATTCAAATTGAAAAATGATTTAGATCAAAATGAGAAGGTGAATAAGTTTTTTTTCTAAATTGTATGTATTTGTTTGCAAGTTTAACGAGAACATTCCATGAGGAAAAAATAGAAGAAAAAAAAAAGATTTCATTTGAAATGAGCTGGCATTTAACAGGCAGCTTACTAACAAATATGAATGGGAGGGGTTTTTTTGAATGTTTCATAATGTTAGAAGTACATATCAAAATTTTGATACTTTAGGGGACAGATACTTACCTCAAATTTAATGGTGTAATCTACAAATTTGTCATTTCCTAATTAATATTATTGGCAAAATTAAAAATTTTCTTTTATAAATTAAAACTCTAACAACCATTGTTTCTTGCACACATGGTGTTTGCACAAATATTAATTGTCTCGAGAAAAAATAATCCTTAATTGATTCAAAAATAATAATTAATTAATTTGAACACTTTTAAGATTATAATTTCAGTTTTTTTTTTTTAATTGACTATCCATCATAAATTTTATATTAACTAATGAAGAATTTAATAAACTTGGTTATTCTTAAATTAACATGACACTAGATTAATCTTTATAAGAGTTATATAGTAATTAAAAATATGGTGTTTATGACATCATAAAGAGCACATTCTCCCAAAAAAAAAAAAAACGCTCACACACACATATACACATTTTTCTTCTTTTAGCTAACTCCAAATGATAATTTACAAAAGTAATGTTCAAAAAGTGGCATGATAATAACTTAATTTTGCATATTTTATATTGTAGGGGCCTTGGGCCCAAAAGTTCATTATTTATCCATATATTGGGCCTGTGGCCCAAGCCGAGAACGAGGATCAACCCGAGGAGGAGATTGCACTGATAAATAAAAGGTGGGGTTTGGTCATAATAGCTCCGGAGAGTGTGCCGAGGATGAAAACTTCCTCGACTAGACTTGGCCGAGGTCTTGGAAGATGGTTTGACAGCAAGGATGACAACCCCTGAGATTCAGTTGGGGTGGACAAGCATTGCAGAGATATAAGATAAGGATGAGCCCTAAAATATCTGGGGAGAAAGCTACTACCTCCGCATTAAATGCACTGCAGCTAATCCCCTGACCGCATTAATGTAGAAGTGATACCTAAACAGTGTATTTCAGCCTTACAGCTACTACATGAGGACTTATTGGAAGGGCTAATGGGACAAGTATCAGCCCAAACCATCTAGCATACAGGTGGAAGGTGGAGATGAAAAGGAGAAGTATAGAAGAAGAAGGAGAAAACAAGATGAAGGATCAAAAAATTGAGAGAAGAGATACTGGAGCAATCCATAATCAAACTTGTAACGTTATCTAAGAGCATTATATAAGAACCATTGTCTATTGGGAATTAATTATTCTGGGGTGGGTTGGCCATTTATTTTTCCCTTTTTTCATTTGGCTATAGGAAATGAAGGAAGAAAACTGGAAAAAGGAGAGGAAAATATGTTTTTGGACGTTGTTGGGGAGTGGGGTGGGGGTCAAATAAGAATTCATGTTTCTTTAGTCTAGGCGTGCAAATGAGTAGGTCATCTTGTTACTTTGTTGTATGTAGCTATTGTACACGATTCAATGATAAACGATATTTTCCCTTTCACATATGGCATGATTGTTTTAGTTATGGTCCTGGTAGTGGTGATGTCACTATAACCTGGTAAGAAATTGAGCGACGATGCTGGGCCATAATACACCTTGTGTTCTTAAATCTCATATGCAGTTTTTCATTGTGAACAATTCGTTAACAATGTCATAGCCTTAGTTGTATTTTTCAGATGAATAACATTTTGTGATTAAGTTTTGTTTGGTTCATGATTTATGCAAGTTACTTGGTAATTGGTATCTGGACTGATTGGTTTTCTTTCATGATCTTTCTTTTTATTTTATTTGTAAATGGTTGTCTTTCATGATTTGTTTGTTCATTTGTGCGGTTTGTTATTTTGGAATGACCCAGTTGTGGTAAACATATATTTAGGTAACTGGTTATGAGTGTTAGAGATAATGTGCAAATGGTGAAGACAAAGCACAAGGAATCTTTGAAATCTAAGAATAAAGAGGAAGACGAAGTCTAACGGCTACTTCTCCAACGGTAACTTAAATGGACTCAAAACGGTGTCGTGTGGTTTAATGATTGTTAGTAAAACGATGCGTTCCAGTAAAGAAGGAAACACACGTTAGTGAAACAGTGCGTTTTCAGTAAACACAAACGTCACCATTTTAACACTATCTTCCTCACAAATTCAAGCTTCCAGGTTCAAGACTTACTTTGTTCTTCCCAGAACTCAAGGTAGAGGGAAGTTATAGACTTGATCATAACTGCCTTCCTTGATTATCGAAGATGGTTATTTGGGTTGTTACAATACAGTTAGGATTGATCTTCTAGAAGATTTAGTCATGTATGTATTCTCAGGCTCTATAAATAAGAGCTCTGTGTTATGTATTGTTCTCTGAGCTTGGATAATCAATTTTACTCATTTCCAGAAACTCTCTCTCTCTCTCTCTCTCTCATTTTCTGTTATTGATTCTTCCATTGTTAAACACTTCTGAGCTCAAAATCTTTCATGGTATCAGAGCTCTAGATCCATGGCTTCAATTGCACCTACAGAATCTTCTCAATTTACTTCGATTCCATCATCCTCTACTCACACAACTCCATCTCCATCTCCATCTCCGTTACTGTTACTCTCCAACATGTCAAACCTAATGTCTATCATGTTGGATTACACCAACTACATACCATGGAAACACCAGCTAATCATGATACTGGAAGCATACCCGTTGATTGAGCACATTGTTGGTACAACTCTAAAACCATCTCCTTTTGTACTTGATGCTATAGGAAATCCAACTTTAGTTGTGAATCCTAAATTTCAATCTTGGATTATCAAAGATAAGGCCTTTTTCTCTTTGATCAATTCCACTCTCACTCCTCAAGTTTTCTCACTTGTTGTTGGGATCACAAACTCAAGGGAGGTCTGGAATACTCTTGAACAGAGGTTCACCTCCACATCAAGGGCTAACATACTAAATCTTAAACTTGAGCTTCAAAGCCTCAAGAAAGGAAATGATTCAATGAATAGCTTTTTGTAGAAGATTAAAGTTGCTCATGACAAGCTTCTTGCAGTTGGAGTGGTTGTTGACAATGAAGAATTGATTTGCATTGTTCTTAGAGGACTCCCTAGGGATTTTGCTCACTTCTGTTCTGCAATCCGCACTGGAAGTGATCCTATCTCCTATGAGCAACTAGCTATAATGTTGCAAAGTGAAGAACAAGCAATCATGGAGCACTCAAATTCAATTCCTCACTCTTTGGCCATGTTTTCATCTAATAGCAAATCAAATGGCAATTCTCAGAATCCATCTCAAAATCATGGATCTGGAAGAGGAAGGGGCAGAAACTACTCTAATAGAGGAAGAGGTGGAGGTAGATTCAACTCCAATGGAGGTCAACAGTTCATCTTT
Organism: Quercus robur; assembly: GCF_932294415.1. Taxonomy (NCBI): domain Eukaryota; kingdom Viridiplantae; phylum Streptophyta; class Magnoliopsida; order Fagales; family Fagaceae; genus Quercus; species Quercus robur. The sequence goes on from NC_065538.1 coordinate 48,949,990, forward strand.
CAGACACCTCAAGGTTTTTCCCCTCATAATAATCAAAATTCAACATATCATAGTCATACACCTGCTCATGTTCTTAAGGCTGATCGACCTACATGTTAGATCTGTTGGAAATTTGGACATTCTGCCTTGGACTGTTACCACAATGAATTTTGCTTATCATGGAAAGAATCCCCTAGCTAAACTAGCTGCCATGGCTAGTGCTACTAATGTTGCTATTGCTAATAATCAAGATCCTTGGTTGGCTAACTCTGGCACATCAGATCATCTTACTGCCAATCTTAGCAACCTTGCAACTCAATCTCAATACAAAGGATCTGAACAAGTCACTGTGGGCAATGGTCAGGCTCTACCAATCAACCATATAGGTAATACTACCCTTCCCACTAAATATCACAATTTCATTCTTAAAGATGTTTTACATGTCCCTAGGATAGTCATGAATCTCCTTTCTGTTCACAAATTTTGCCTTCACAATAATTGCTCTTGTCACTTTGATGCAAATGAATTGAAAATTCAGGATATACCTACGGGGAGACTCCTCTACAGGGGCTTGAGTAAAAATGGAGTCTATCCAATTTACTCAAGGAACTTCCTCAAGCCAACTGCCTTCCACTCTACTTCAGTCTCACCATCTCCTCAATCTGCTCAATCTTCTTGTTTTCCTACTGCTTTACATGTAAATAAGGTTAATAATTGGCTGCTGTGGCATCATAGGCTAGGGCACCCTAGTAATAAAGTGCTTACCATAGCACTTTCTTCAGTTGATGCATCTTGTATCTTACCAATCACTGATTCTGTTACACATTGTAAGTCTCAATGGCAAAATGCATCAATTATCTTTTGATAAATCTGGTTTTAAAGTTTCTAAACCTCTTGAATTGATTTACTCTGATGTTTGGGGTCCAGCACCCACCACCTCTATTAATGATTTTCAGTATTATGTTCTTTTGTTAATGATTACTCCAAATTTAGCTGGCTTTTCCTTTTAAAATTCAAGTCTGATGTGTTTGAAGTTTTAAATACTTTAAAGCTACAATAGAAAATCAACTTGACTCCAAAATAAAAATTCTGAGGTGGTGAATTTACTTCAAATGTGTTTAAAAGATTTTGTTCCTCAAATGGTATTATCCAGCATCTTACCTGTCGTCATACACCTCAGCAAAATGGGGTAGCTGAGAGGAAACACAAGCATTTGGTTAAATGTGCTTTAACTATGTTATCACATTCTCAATGACCACCCTCATACTGGTCCTATGCCATATCCACAGCAGCTCATATTATCAACAGACTTCCTACACCCAATCTTAACAATCAAACTCCTTGGGAATTGTTATTCCTCACCAAACCTGACATTTCCCATCTGAAGACCTTTGGCTGTGTTTGTTTTCCTTTACTTAAACCATACAATTCCAACAAACTTCAACCCTACACCACTTCTTGCATCTTTCTTGGTTACCCTCCTTATACTAAAGGTTACATTTGTTTAAACCCTATTACCTCCCGGATTTATATCTCCAGGCATGTCTTATTCAATGAACATGACTTTTTTCCCTCCTTGACTTTATCTTCTAATCCCACTGCACCACATACTGCACAGTCTTCTACATTTTCTTTTCTCTTTCCTGTGTCAGATACCACTGTTACACCCTCATCCATCCCATCTCAACCTCCCTTTCCTACACCTACATCTATCACTGTTACTCCTATTCCTACTGAACCTGTGTCTACACTAGTACCTACATCAATTCCTGACCCAGTATCTGCACAAGTTACTGCATCAGTCTCTACCCAGTCCCTACACCAGTCATTGCCCCAGTTATTGCACATGTTACTGCATCTGGCCCTAATCCCTCTATATCACAACCTACTCCCTCCTTATTCATTCGTACACCTATTCCTCCTGTATACCCTCTTGCTCCACAAATGGCTTTTACGTTTCAGGCTCCTTCTGTTACCAACACACATTCTATGGTTACAAGGTCTAAGGTTGGTACTTTTAAGCCAAAGGCACTTGTTGCTTAGGCAATTACTGATGAGCCTCAGTCAGTGGTCAAGCCTGCAAAGCTCTCCAAGCCTTCTTCTAAGGCCCTCAAGCCTGACTATACCTTGACTGAACCTCCCTCCAATAAGGTTGCAATCCAATTTCCTCAGTGGTGTGTTGCCATGGATGAGGAGTTTGTTGCCTTACAAAGACAAGGGACTTGGTCTTTAGTCCCTCCTTCTCCTTCTCAGAATGTTGTTGGTTGCAAGTGGGTCTTCAAACTTAAACTCAACAGTGATGGCAGCATCAATACGTATAAGGCTAGATTGGTTGCCAAGGGCTTTCATCAACAATATGGTGTGGATTTTGAGGAAACCTTCAGCCCTGTCATTAAACCTCCCATAGTTAGAATCATTCTTTCACTTGCTGTTCAATTTGACTGGCCTTTAAGACAATTGGATGTTAGGAATGCCTTTCTTCATGGTCATTTGAGGGAAGAGGTGTATATGGTGCAGCCTCCTGGGTATGTTGACCCTTCTTGTCCAAACTATGTATGCAGACTTTGGAAGTCTCTCTATGGGCTTAAATAGGCACCTAGGGTCTAGTTTGAGAGGTTTTCAACCCAACTATTGCACATGGGGTTTCAAGCTTCTCTTGTTGATTCCTCCCTATTCATCCTTCATCATGGCAATCTTGTGGTTTATCTCTTGGTCTATGTGGATGACATTATCATCACTGGCAACAATCCCAAGTTCTTAGACTTTTTGGTAGCTCAACTTAGTCAGGCTTTTGAGCTTAAAGATTTAGGTCCCCTTCACTATTTTCTTGGCCTTCAAATCACCAGATCGTCTAAGGGTTTGTTCCTTACTCAAACAAAATATGCTCAAGACTTGCTTCTCAAACTCCAAATGCAGTCTTCTAAACCTGCAAGATCTTCTCGTGCTCCTCATCTCAGATTGGTGCCCAATGAGGGCTCTTTGCTCTCTAATCCACATGAATATCGAAGTCTGGTTGGTTCACTCCATTATTTGACTTTCACCAGACTTGATTTGAGTTTTGCTGTACATCAAGTTTGTCAGTTTATGTCCTTTCCTACGAATGTTCATCTTACTGCTGCAAAACGCATCCTTAGATACATCACTGGCACTCTCAATTTTGGTATTCTCCTTCAACCTGGTCCTATCTCTCTCTCTGCCTTCTCTGACTCAGACTGGGCAGGTGATCCTTTTGATAGATGATCTACCACTGGTTTCATTGCCTATCTTGAGTACAACCCTATTACCTGAAGTGCTAAGAAGCAAGACACAGTGTCCAGATCTTCTACTGAATCTGAGTACTGTGCCTTGGCTTCTACAGCTGCTGAACTGTGCTGGCTTTGACAGGTGTTCAAAGATCTGGGCATTTTTCTTCCCACTGCTCCCAAGCTTTGGTGTGATAATGTATCTGCCTTGGCAATTGCATCTAATCCTGTCTTCCACGCCCGCACCAAACATTTGGAGGTTGATTACCATTTTGTTCGTGAGAGGGTTTTGCCTAGGGATCTTCAAGTGAAATATATTGCTACTGGGGATCAACTCGCTGACATTTTCACTAAAAGTCTCTCTACCTCTCAATTTGTTTATCTCAGGTCCAAAATCATGGTGTCTGTTGACCCCATGGTTTTGAGGGGGGATGTTAGAGATAATGTGCAAATGGTGAAGACAGAGCACAAGGAATCTTTGAAATCTGAGAATAAAGAGGAAGACGAAGTCTAATGGCTACTTCTCCAACGGTAACTTAAATGGACTCAAAACGGTGTTGTGTGGTTTAATGATTGTTAGTAAAACGGTGCGTTCCAGTAAAGAAGGAAACACACGTTAGTGAAATGGTGCGTTTTCAGTAAACACAAACGTCACCGTTTTGACACTATCTTCCTCACAGATTCAAGCTTCCAGGTTCAAGACTCACCCTGTTCTTCCCAGAACTCAAGGTAGAGGGAAGTTACAGACTTGATCATAACTGCCTTCCTTGATTATCGAAGATGGTTATTTGGGTTGTTACAATATAGTTAGGATTGATCTTCTAGAAGATTTAGTCTTGTATGTATTCTCAGGCTCTATAAATAAGAGCTCTGTGTTATGTATTGCTCTTTGAGCTTGGATAATCAATTTTACTCATTTCCAGAAACTCTCTTTTACCTTTTCTCTCTCTCTCTCTCTCTCTCTCATTTTCTGTTATTGATTCTTCGCCATTGTTAAACACTTCTAAGCTCAAAATCTTTCAATGAGATCAAGATTCTAAGGTTTATAAATTCACGATTTTACATAGATGTTTATGATTGTAGGACGCTGGATATATAGCGGTGGGCTACATGTGATGAAAAGCATATGGATGTGGTTAAGGGTGTTTTTGGGGCCTTTATTAGCCAATTGTATATAGGGCGTCAAACGACGCCGCATTAGCAGGTTTTCTCACTTTGCCGCAGTCATATTTGTTAGTGGGGGCAAAATTTAGGCAGAATAGTTTAGTTGCGTTATATTAGGTTTCTTAATTAAATAAAACATAAACAGCATCTTGTTTTCCTAAGACAATTAAATTCAATACAATTGTGATTGAATTTAATTGGGAATTTTAATGAATACTTAAGTTTTATTATTTTTAGGGAAATACTTGTTTTATACAAGTCTCTCTAAATATTAAAAAAAAATATAAAAAAAATAAAGAGTTGCAATTTTGAGCTTGGAAATCGTGACTCAAGTCATTATTTTTGTGCAACTTTCTCGACTGTGAAAGTGTATACAACAAGTGTGTAATAAATACTATACCTTATGGAAGTGTTGTTAAAATCACACTTAACTAGAGTTAGTAAATGAACAAAACTATTTATAAATAACTCGAGCTCAATTTAAGAAAAAAACTTGTTTGTGTTCATTTGTCTAGTTCAAGCCCAACTTTAAGCTTGATTATAAAATGAGTTAAGCTCAAACATAAGTATGTGTATTTGTGGACAAGCCAGTGAACATAAGGGCAAGGGCTTGAATTAATTATATATTAAACTATATACTTATACATATACTTGTCTAAAAATATATTTATATAGACTTGAAATAAGATTGTATAAAGTTGTAAATTGGTTCATATGATATAAAATCATTATTTGTAGTTTATTCATAGCATAAACAATCTATTTGTAGTAAAACTTTATAGATTTGTGAAAGGGTAAAATATTTTAGTCGTGGTTTTACTTAATGTATGAAAATATATAAACCAATCATGTAACTCGTGAACAAGTTCGAACTTGATCAACAAGTAAATGAACCAAACTTGAACATATAATTTAATTTGGTGATGAGCTCGAGCTCGGCTTGTGTTTGAAATAAAATTAAATTAACAAGTCTGAACTTTTAATACTCGAATCTACTTGTTTACAATCCTATACTCAGCTCAAAAGATTAGGCTTAAAGTAAACCTCCATTTAATGAAGCATGGTTTATGATCTCTTTTCAAGTGTTTCTTTTTTGGTTTAGTTAATGGGTGCTCTTAAGACATTTGTTAATAAACCATTTTAGAAAAGTTTTAATACCAATTTTATGAAAAATATATAATAAAAAAATGTCAAAAAATTTAGTTGCTTTTCTCTTTTCCTATGAAAAATTTCTAAAAATATTTCACAAATTAGTACCTTGAGAATTTGTTAAATTTCCCCCTTCTTTTTTGGTGTTTTTTTTTTCAAAGAATCACAACAAGTGTTAAGTTGCATAAAAAGTAGTAAATTTTTGTTAGCGGATTGTAGTACTTTTTCTCCCTAAAGTATTTCTATTTCGAGAGATTATTTGTAGCATAAAATTTTCCATACTACATATATGGTATTAATGGAATTTAAAAATGGCATGATTTAAATTGATAGGAATTTTAGTCCATCCAGTATAAATTTATATTTTTAAAGAATTAAGATATTAGATACCATAGAGGTAAAAGAACTAAAACAACTATGGTATTATTGAGGTAATGATATAGTGATGATGGTGGTGGTGACAAAGGTGGATGGTAGTGGTGATGATAGTGTACAATGGTAATGGTGATGGCAATGGGTGGCTATGAAATTTGGAGTGGTAGCACTGTTATGGTGTTGGTTGTGGCAAAGATTATAAACTATAGTAATGGTAGGTGGTATGAGAATGATAATGTTATAATTTAGAAAGTGACATATTCCCATGAAATTCGAGTTTGGAATTTGGATACTTGGGATTTTTAAAGTAACTCTTAAAATTACAACTTTAGCAAAGTGACACTTCAAAATTTTTAATTGAAACAAAATATTAATATTTATCACTCATTATTAAATAATTTAATCATTTGTAGAAAATTAACTCAATTCTAAACTTTTTTTTTTTAGATAACCTCTCTCTCTCTCTCTCTCTCTCTCTCTCTCTCTCTCTCTCCTAAGTGATTCTACAAGTTAAAGTGAACTTTTGTAGAGATAGATAAAAACTTCATCAAGATTATACCTTAATTTTCCCATCTCTTTTGAAACTTAAACCCTAATTTTATTCATTCTACTTAGGAGGGATTACACTTTTCTACCATAAATTAAATTATATTTTACACTTTTTCCCTTAAACAATCGAAATGCACAATTGACTTCCTAAGTTATAATTTTGTAACACTTCACCCCATGCTATGAAATTTAGTATTAAACAAACCAATTTACCTCTCACTCCAAAACAAATGAGTAAGTTGGTCTTTTAATACTTCAATCCATTAGACTATTAACACCAAAATAGATGGTAGAGAGTTAAGTGTTATAGTATTATAATTTTGGGAGATGAATCACGCATTTCAATAATTCATTGGGTATGTAAAATGAAATATAGTTTAGAGTAGAAGAATGTAATTTATACTCATGGATTCTCTATGTGTCAAACATTTACTGAAATCATAGACTTATTGAATTTAAGATTTGAACTTTATTTTTCTTTTAATTTTAATTTTCATAAAAGACAATTCATTATTGGTACAACATATGAGATAATCCATTCTCCATCAAACACAAAAATTAATTGAAAACCAAAGACATAGGAATAGTAATTTGCTCTTAGAATCTAGAGACGACACTAAAAATGGGTGGCAGTCGGAGGTACGACTTTCAAAATAGTAACGAGTTAATCAAAGGTAAAGAGTCTTAGGTCTTTGTCACCTGGTTTCTACTTCAGGATAAGCCAAAGTCTTTTTCCCCTTGTCTTGCGAGTTAAAAAGCCTTTGAATGATAAGGTTCTAATTCAATGTTCTAAATGGGTTTTTGAGACCCATATTGTCCAACAAGAGTGTCTTGTTGCTGTTGCTTTTTATGCCTAGTCTTTGCAAATACATATAGTATGCTTTTTTGTTTATCGAAAAACTTACATTGATAAACTCTATCTAGTTATTTGAGATTAGAAAGTTTAGGAGTGCAACATTTTCACAACACTTTTATTTTGAGTTATATTATTATTATTATTATTATTATTATTATTATTATTATTGTGGGTGCCCGAGGACCAAAGAGGAAGCTGAGGAGTTGCACCATTGACCCGAGGACCGAGGATGAAGTCGAAAGGTCGCAACATTGACTTGATGATACTACAAGCCACGGGCCTAAGGGAGGAAGCCACCCGAGGAGAAGAAGAAATGAGTCTTGGTACTCTATGGTACTCTAAGTGGAAGCTAGAATTTGAAGAGAGTGGAAGTCTGTAGGTAGTAGGGAAGCTGTTGGCCTGATGTAGCCTGTTGCATCTGCATTAAATGGTAGACAACAGTTTTATCAGCCGCATTAATGGGGAAGTGACCTGAACATTGTAAGCTATAGCTAAGCAGGTCTTTTCCACCACCTGCTTCAGATGTGAAAGGTAACAAGTGTCACAAAAGGAGGGAGGTGAAGTAGAAATGGAGGGTGAAGATGCAATGAAGGGAGATGTATATAAGAAAGGGAGTGAGAGCATTATAGGGGGGATCGAAAAAAGGAAGGAGAGAGAAAAGAAACAGAAGAAAAGACACTAGGAAGAAGAAAGTGAACAGGACCAATCTTGTATGATATAGTCTCCCCGGGAGCACCTAGAGAGAACCCTGTATTTATTTGTTTCTAAACAATAAAAAACGAGATTCCTCCTTGTACATGTCCTCGAGCAGAGCCCATTGTTGTTGTTCTTTCTCACCTCTTACAAATTTTATTGACTTGGGCGAAGTTTGAGAAGCATAACCCATTACTCCTAGTGGGCTTGGGCTCCAAATCTTCGGGCTCCTACAATTATTATTATTATTATTTTGACCTACGATAATTTAACATCTTAGCTTCTAGTGAGATTTTATTGTGCATGTAAAAGAACAAATATGAGATAAATGTTTAAGATTTAATAACTTTACATTTTAGAATTATTTATTTATTTTAAGAGAAATTAAGAAATTTATTAGGCTTATTTACAGCTTTAACTTAAGAAGTTCATTTAGCTTATTTACAATATTTTAAGTATACTTTTGCCGAATGTATTTTATAAATACAATATAAACTTATGAAAATAAACTCTTCTAGACTGCCATTGCTATTAGCCAAACTATACTTTATGATGACATAATAGCTTATACTAGAGCATTTGCATCATGAGGAAGCATATAATAGAAAAATGTGTTAAATAACTAAATTTTCACATTCAAATCCTAAAATCACCCACATCAATCAAGATAAAAATGTATAAATTAGCAAAATTACTAATGTAAACTTGTAAATATACACAGTTGTAGGGCCAGAAGACTTATGACCCAGCCCACTTCCCATTAGGACCCAGGGCTCATGCCGAGGAGTGTAGTTACTGAGGACAAGTGGCGAAAGACCGAATGGCCTAGAGATGCAGCCGAGGACGACCCTGTCCTCGGCATTCCAAGACTTCAAAGGGAAGGGCAGTATGTCGTCAAAGGCGGCCTCCAAAGCGCCCCTAGAAGATAAGGCGAGTAGAATGGGACCTATATGGGGGTACGGAGTGGGAGTGGTTCAAAAAAAAAAGGTCACCTCCGCATTAAATGCGCCCACAAATCTCCTGGCCATATTGATGGGAAAAGACCCCTGAACAGTGCGGCTTCGATTATTGCAACTAACATAAAATAGGGGGAACCGGCTGATGGGACAGGTACTCGAATAGATACCTGCCTGATCAACAGATGGAGGGTCAGGATCAATTGAGAAAGGCTATATAATGTAAAGGCTTATGCACCAAAAAGAAGGGAGGCTGGGAAAAAAGGCCAAGAACCAAAGCCTCCTAGGCCATGTCGAAGAGAAAGACTCCTCGAGCGAACATGGTTTAATTTTGTATGAACACCATGACTAATCACCATTCGGTGACCAAGGCCTAGCCTTTCAAGCCCACGTTCTACAAATTTTATTGTTTGGGCCTTTTAACGTACGAACCCAACATCATTTTGGGGTCGTTATAAATTGAGTCCTTACAATTGGCGTTGTCCGTGGGAAGGGCTTGTGTGTTGGCACAGACGGTGGATCGAGAAAGTCCCTCCACCATTTCCAACGGCCCGTTGTTGTGCCTTAATATAAAGTTCCACTAGGGGCTACGCTTCGAAGCACCGGTGGCACGGGCAGTTCTTGGGGCTTCCAACGTCAAATCAACGTCCCACACCTTGGCCAAGGGGCTGGTCCCCCCAACTACTTAAAAGAAATCTAAGTTTTGGACAGAACCAAGGTATTGCATGGTTCTCAGACTCAAACCTATGGGGAAACCAACTACTTAATGAAAATATCTAAGTTTTAGACAGAACCAAGGTATTGTATGGTCCTCGGACTCAAACTTATGGGGAAACCAACTACTTAAAGAAAATATCTAAGTTTTAGACAGAACCAAGGTATTGTATGGTTCTTGGACTCAAACCTATGGGGAAACCAACTACTTTATGAAAATATCTAAGTTTTGGACAGAACCAAGATACTGCGTCTGCATGGTCCTCGAACTCGAACCTATGGGGAAACCAACTACTTAAAGGAGATCTAGATACCAGGCTTGGCTTAACAATATGCATGACATCTCGGATGATGCCTATATCTCCCCAGAAGTGTGTTCAGGCACAAATTCAACGTCCTATGGGCGCGGGTAAGTTAGAATTCTGGGATATGATCCCAAATATATCATATGCACAACCATTCATACATGTTAAGATAACTAATTCAAAAATCAGGAGATCTGCAACAATAGTAAGCATCAGCAAGGGCAACTAACATACAATTTAAAGGAAGAAAAAAATTTCATATATGTGGTTAATAAGTTCAAACTGCAGTCAAACTATAAAGTTTTCAAAACAAAAGAGAAACTAGTTAAAAAGTTAAACTGGAAACAAATACGAAGATTGGCCAGGGCTGCTACTTCTTCAATGTCGTTTTGTCCACATCCTCGGAAGGCAGAGCAGGACTAGCCTTAGGGCCCTGGGAGACATCCCCTTCTTGGGAAGGCTGAGTAGGGTCGGTTTCGATGCTCTTGGGGATCTCAGTAAGGGGAATTACCTGTAGGGGCTGAACAAGGATGGCTGGCTCCTCGACATCAGGGATCAGAGCGCTGACCGTAGGCTCGACACCCTCTTTGGGCATCTCGGGATTCATACCTCCAGGTGCTTCCGTCGCATCATGAGGCTCTCCTCCTTCAATCAACTCGCCAAGAGGGACGATGACCTCTGCAGCTTCTGACTGAGTAACCCCTGCCTCGTGTTAATCGCTCATAGCCTCGAAGTTGGCGGAGGTGGTCTCACGGATGGCTGGAGGATAAAATATGCTCTCCGCCTTCCACAAGTTAGACGAAGCATCCACCCCAGCTCGTTTTAAGGCCTCTTCCCAAACCTGGGAGCAGTATAGTCTACATACTCTAGGAATTTGAGCTTTAAGGAAGGCCTGGGTTTCAGCCATCCTCGTCTCGTAACCCTCCTCTTTGGCCTTGTCCCTAGCAGCTTCGGCCTCGTTTCTGGCAAACTCGGCCTCCTACTTGGCCCTCACGGCTTCGTCCCGGGCAAACTCCGCCACGCCCTTAGCATTCTCTACCATGATTAGTTTCTTCTTTAAATCACTGATCTGCTCATTGGCTATTTGCAATTGCTCCTCGACATCGAGTAGGCGCTTTGTCTGTTCCTCGGCCTGCTTTTGGGCACCAGTTAAACCTGCCAAGGCACTATCCCTCTCTTGGGTAGTCTCTTTTAAGTTCTCCCTAGCCTTTACGAGGTCAGCCTCGGAAGCTTTGAGGGTCCGCGCAGCATCTATGTGTTTGGTGCGTTCATCCTCGGCGGCCTTACTCTGCCCCTTCACTTCATCCTCCATCCTATAGGTGGCTTGGATAGCCTGCCAATAGAGACAAGTATATTATGAATGAAAGTCTGGGAGCAAGAATTGATAGAGCCTTAGGTTTCAAGAGTCTTACCATACCTAGGTACCTCTTCACGCTAAGGCAAACCTCCTGCATCCTCATGTTCTTTAACTCTTCCACATCAGTATCCCTCTCTCGGGTAGCCTCCTTTAAGTTCTCCCTAGCCTTTGCGAGGTCAGCCTCGGAAGCTTTGAGGGTCTGCGCAGCATCTATGCGTTTGGTGTGTTCATCCTCGGCGGCCTTACTCTGCCCCTTCACTTCATCCTTCATCCTATAGGTGGCCTGGATAGCCTGCCAATGGAGACAAGTATATTATGAATGAAAGTCTGGGAGCCAGAATTGATAGAGCCTTAGGTTTCAAGAGTCTTACATTACCTAGGTACCTCTTCACGCTAAGGCAAACCTCCTGCATCCTCATGTTCTTTAACTCTTCCATATCAGTGGGGAGCAGCATGGTTCTCCCTAATGCATCGGCCACATAACTGCCATCACTGTCTCCAAGGTCCCTCATTGGGGCGGGAAGCCAAGCACTCGACGCGGATTGGGCTTCGATCCCTTTTCCCCTTGCTTTGGGTGGATTGGGCTTCAATTCCTTTCCCTTTACTTTGGTGCCCAATCTTTAACTGTTTCGGAGCTCGTGGGGCTTCGTCCCTTTCCTGTGAGGATTGGGATTTTCCCCCATTCATGGGCTCCTTACCCTTGGGGCTCCTCTTTCTCTTTGAGTCAGTGGGCTCCGGCCGAGGAGGTAGAGTTGATTGGGGAGGAGCAGGAAGTTTGGGGCGGGGAGATTGTGGCTGCGACTTAGTAGAGGAAGACCTAGTCTGTACGGGCTAAAGCTGAGACGGGGGAGTTGGAGCATTGGATTGCAGTTTTTCCTGTGTACCCTTCCCCGGTTGACCCTCGATGAGGTCGAATAAGCTGGCCGGGGGCTTTCTCTTAAGACCCATCTCGGCTCGAGAGGATGTTCCCACTGACAACAGTTTCGCTTCGCACAAGTTTGGGTCACCTAGATCACCAGAAGGATTCTCAGATGGGTCGGCTTGGTCAAATGCCCTAAAACCCTCCTCGGATAGACCTAGATTACCTTCGTCCTCCGCTGTGTGATGAGAGGACGAAGAGCCCACCAATGGGATGCCCTCTGGGATAGGAGATCCTTCGGAGATCAAAAACCCTTGTTTGACTACGGTAATTTTTGGAAGCCGAGGACGGTTAGCGCTAATCACGTGCTTTGAGTCGGCAAATGACTTCTGAATGGGATCGTACCCTAAGATTTTGTGAGCGGCTCTGACTTGACCATCCTCTTCATTTACAAAAACTGCCGCTTGAAGAACAGTTTCCAAATCAACCCGGTTAACCAGATGAAACTGTCGGTGAAAGGTGTTTGGATCTGTAAAAAAAAAAAAAAAAAGGCATGTACATGGTTAGTAACCGAACCGCATCAAATTAAAACGGCGCAAAAGATTGGCACCCTTCTACTCTCCATACCCCACCTGGTTCTCCCTCCACCATCGGGCATGGAAGGCCATCATGCCATTCCCCGAATACGATAAGAAAGTCCTTGTTCAATCCCTTGTTGGAGTCGGGGAGGCACTGGATTAGCCAAACCCTATCGTCTCTCGTCTTCATGTAGTAGGATTTGCCCTTCAAATTTTGGAGATTGTAGCACCAATTTACATCATGAAGGGTTAGTCTTAGCCCCATTTTCTCGTTTAAGGCATCCACACAACCCAGAATCCTAAACACATTGGCAGCGCACTGGGTGGGAGCTAATCAGAAATGCCTAAGGTAACTCTTCATTACTGGTCCCATAGGGATTCTCATCCCCCCCTCTACGAAGGCGAGAATGGGAATTACCACCTCTCCCGTCCTTCTCAGAAGATGCCACTCCCTCATCTTACAGTGCCTCAAACTCACGTTGGGGGGAATCCTATAATTGGCGATGAACTTTTCCATCGCCTCTTCAGTATCAACCAATTTTCTCAATCTCAATTTAACCATCTCTAAGAGTTGCTAAGTAAACTCAGTGGATGACGGGAGAAGGAAAGGAACAAGAGAAAAATAAACCCAGAAAAGAAAAAGCACGAGTTAATGAAGGCAAAGAACTTACAGAAAAGAGGAAAGGTGCCTCGGACAGGCTTTTTGTGCTAGAGATAGACTTGAATTTGGATGAAAGTTTGGATGAACCCAAGGTATACGTGCTAGAACTCTTAAGTGCAAAAGTGAAAAGACAAATCAGTTCCAAAAATCATTTATACCTCCCATCGAAAGTAACTGCATGAATTTTCCCACCCATAAAGGCAAGGAAATCTCCACCGTTAGATCACCATCGCGCCGTTGAACGTGGGAAGCACAGAGCCGCCCGCATTCAATAAGGACACGTTTCACCTTCCAAAGGCCCTAGGAACGTGTCTCAGGCAAACGAAGAGTCTCGGGAACCGATAGGTGACAAGGATTGACAAGCTTTGACGGAGGCCTGATGTCATCAAAACCCTCCTATCCGGCCGAGGATCCGAACAGTAGGATTTTGAGGGGTTATTGTGGGGCCAGAAGACTTATGACCCCGCCCACTTCCCATTAGGACCCAGGGCCCGTGCCGAAGAGTGTAGTTGCCGAGGACAAGTGGCGAAAGACCGAATGGCCTAGAGATGCAGCCGAGGACGACCCTGTCCTCGGCATCCCAAGACTTCAAAGGGAAGGATAGTATGTCGTCAAAGGCGGCCTCTAAAGCGCCCCCAGGAGATAAGGCGAGTAGAATGAGACCTACATGGGGGTACGGAGTGGGAGTGGTTCAAGGAAAAGACGTCACCTCCGCATTAAATGCACCCACAAACGTCCTGGCCATATTGATGGGAAAAGACCCCTGAATAGTGCGGCTTCGGTTATTGCAACTAACATAAAGTAGGGGGAACCGGCTAATAGGACAGGTACTCGAATAGATACCTGCCTGATCAACAGATGGAGGGTCAGGATCAATCGAGAAAGACTATATAATGTAAAGGCTTATGCGCCAAAAAGAAGGGAGGTTGGGAAAAAAGGCCAAGAACCAGAGTCTCCCAGGCCGTGTCGAGGAGAAAGACTCCTCGAGTGAACATGGTTTAATTCTGTATGAACATCATGACTAATCACCGTTCGGTGACTAAGGCCTAGCCTTTCAAACCCACGCTCTACAAATTTTATTGTTTGGGCCTTTTAACGTATGAGCCCAACATCATTTTGGGGTCGTTACAAATTGAGTCCTTACAACAGTTATTGTAGAATTGTATATTATTTTTTTTCTCTCACCTCTTGTCTCATCAAATTCCTCTCTCTTTCTCTCCTTCTCTTTATGAAGATAATAATAAATAAAGAATGAATAATGATTATTTAAATAAAATAAAATAAAATGTATAATAGATAATTTGATGTAAGTGCTTTTGAAAAGTGGTCATATGAAAAAAAAAAGGGTACTAATGCAAAAATAAACATAAATTTTTGCTAAAACTGATGCATACCCAAACCCTTTAAAATGTATATAGTTATAATAGAAACTAGCCTCATCACACATGCTCCGCAGGTGTGACAAGACTCTTTTTTATTTTGAGATTAATCTGATTTTTTAATTTAAATTTATCTATTGTTAGCAAGATTACACAGGAAGAAATTTTTAAAAAACTAAAATTTAGAATTTGAAAAGAAGTAAACTAGGTTTAGTGCCGGCTAGTTTTTAGGAAAAAATATATCAAACGTACATGAGATATATTTAAATAGAGGATATGTGCTAATTTTTAGAAAAATTTTCTCAGGTATTTTTTTTTTTTTTAATTTTGTAGATTACAATTTTAACCTTATTTTTTATTTTTTAAAAACAAAGATTATCTAATTAAATTATGGATATTTTTAACTTTTTTTTTTTAGATTATAACTAACTTTCTAAATCCTTTTAAGAGCACCCACAGTAGATGTGAGATATGTGCCAAATGCTAAATATTTGGCACATATCCCACACCAAACCCATTTTAAGCCCAATTATCAGATGTGGGATATGTTATATTTTTTGCAACATTAAACAGTACCGTGACAAATTTGCCACGGTACGGAACAAATGTGGTATAATATTTATTGATTGTTTATTTCTCTCTCTCTCATCTCTCCGTCGGTCTCAGCTCTCTCAAACCCAATCCTCTCCTCTCTCTCTCACCCCAATCCTCACTGCTCTTTCACACCCACGCCGACGATCACTTCCACGCCGACGCCGATCTCTCTCTAACAATGGTTTTTCTATTTTTTTTTTTTTTTTTTTGGCTGTGGTTTGATGGGTTCGGTTCCGATGGAGGTGGGTGGGTTCGGATGGGCTAGGCTATGGGTCGGCGATGTTGGTGTGGGTCTGTTGTGTGGGTCGGCGATGACGGTGACGACGATGAAGATAGTGGGTTTGGAGTCTGGGTTATGAAGGTTTTGGGTTTAGAAGTGGGTGTGGGTGAGGGTGTGGAGGCGGTGGGTTTGTTGGGGTTTGTGTTTGAGGTGGTGGTGGTGGGGCTTCCGATTTGGTGTTGGTGGGCTATGGGTTGTGGGTCAAGGTTTTGGGTCGGCGGCATTGTGGGTCGAGGTTGGTTGCGGCAGCGCTGTGGTTTTGGTCTGGTGGTTACTTGAATTGTTTGTTAATGGGTTGGTTGGGGTTTGATGGGTTGGGTGGTTACTTGAGTTTGTTTGTTTGATGGGTTTGGGTTTAGAAGTGGTTGTGGGTGAGGGTGTGGAGGCGGTGGGTTTGTCGGGGTTTGTTTGTTGCGGCAGCGCTGGATTTGTTTGTTGCGGCAGCGCTGGATTTGTTTGGGTTGGATTTTGGCTTGAATTTGTTTGGGTTGGGATTTGGCTGGGGTTTGCTTTGAGTTGTGTTTTTGGTTGCGGAGGATGTGGGGGTTGTGTGGTGGTGGCTGTTAGTTGTTGGCAGAGAGCTGTTGGTTATGTTGATCGGTAGTAAATATTATTTTAATAGGTAGTAAATATTATTTTAATGTATAAAATTGAATTATAGAACATCTGATAAATGAGATGTTGTAAAATAATGTGGTAAAATAATAAAGTAAACATTTAATATGGTAAAATGACATAATATTTAAAACATCTGTTACGGATGATCTAATATAAGGAGATTACGTAATCAATCCAACTTTTTTTCTACAGGCAAATGTTACACAAATATATATATATATATATATATATATATATATATATATTGGGTAGAAATGTGTTACTCAATTTCGTACAATGAAAGGTCCTGGGCATAAAAAAAAAAAAAATAATAATAATAATAATAATAAAAATAAAAATATATTCTAAGAACACTAGTGAAGAGTAAAGATAGATAAAAAAAAGCTTGATAAGGTTCCTGTCATCTTTCCTAAAAACGAAATCCTAGGGAAGCAAACTTCATCATCATTCATCAATCATCATAATTCAAACCCTCATAGCTACAGCCTACACATATCAATCAAACCCCCAATCCTCAACCGCAACAACCATGCCCGTTTTCAAAACCCCATTCAACGGATACTCCGTAAAATTCAGCCCATTCTACGAGTCCCGCCTCGCCGTAGCCACCGCCCAAAACTTCGGCATCCTCGGCAACGGCCGCGTCCACATCCTCGACCTCCCTCCCACTCCTTCCTCCCCTTTCGTTGAGCTCGCCTCCTTCGACACCGCCGACGGCGTCTACGACGTCGCCTGGTCCGAATCTCACGACTCCCTCCTCGTCGCCGCCGTAGCCGACGGCTCTCTCAAGATCTACGACCTCTCTCTTCCCCCTACCTCCAACCCTATCCGCTCCCTCCACGAACACTCTCGCGAGGTCCAGTCCGTCGACTACAACCCCGTCCGCCGCGACTCCTTCATCTCCTCCTCCTGGGACGACTCGATCAAGCTCTGGACTCTCGATCGGCCAACCTCGATTCGTAGCTTCCAAGAACACGCGTACTGCGTTTACGCCGCCGTGTGGAACCCTCGCCACGCCGACGTCTTCGCCTCGGCCTCCGGCGACTGCACGCTGCGCGTGTGGGACGTGCGCGAGCCCGGTTCGACGATGGTGGTCGCCGCTCACGAGTTTGAGATTCTGTCTTGCGATTGGAACAAGTACGACGACTGTGTTATTGCCACAGCCTCTGTTGACAAGTCTGTTAGGGTTTGGGACATTCGGACTTACAGGACTCCGTTGGCGGTGCTTAACGGCCATGGCTACGCCGTCAGGAAGGTGAAATTCTCGCCTCACAATCGGAGCTTCTTGATGTCGTGCTCTTACGACATGACCGTGTGCGCGTGGGATTACATGGTGGAGGACGCGCGCATTGGGCAGTACGGTCACCACACGGAGTTCGCGGTCGGGGTCGACATGAGCGTGCTCGTCGAAGGCTTGATCGCCAGTACCGGTTGGGACGAGCTTGTTTATGTTTGGCAGTATGGAACTGACCCCAGAGCTCCCTAATACAAGGGTAGTCTTTTTTTCTTTCTTTGTTTTTTCTTCTTTTCATACGAATTTGTTATATTCTTCATGATTTTTAGATGAGAGTAGCTATTTATGTCACTATGTTGTTGTGTCTGTTGCGGTGTAATTGTTAGAAAAAAAAAAAAAAAAAAATCTGTGGATGTTCTTCATGAATAACTTACTGAGTGAATAATCCCTGTTTGTATATCAGTTGCTCTGAATAAAACAAAAGGCTCAAGTACTTTGGTGCTTCCATGAATTCCATGTTATGTCTCTATATTTTGTACATCGTATGCAAGTGTGAGACTGATATATTTGGATATTTTTTGAATTTTTTATGGTTGAGGGAAAATCATATGCATTGGTAGAATCTACACTGCATTGCATTGCTTGGTAAAGTGTCTTTAGTGTTACTACCATACTTTTTTTGGTGGCTTGTTAGGGTACAGAGTGCTAAAGGTTGCAATATGTGAAGATTCTCCTTGTAGACCCTTTGTTGACTATCTTGTTTTCTATTCAGAAAGAACCAAATTTAATAAATTATTAAGTGATATGAGACTGCTTTTTATGTGATTTTTTAAGGAAAGATTGTCTTTGGATGTTGAAAATTAACATGAGGGGTTCCTCATTTAATTATGTAGAGCTGTTCTTGTCCTTGTGTGAGTGCAATGGTTGTAAATTTTAGGAACTTTCCTGATGTACATTCTTACTATGGAAAACTCATTTAGGCCTATATTATATGAAATTCTATGCCTTTCTTCTGTAAGATGAAAGTAAATTGCATTTATGGGGGTGTAGCATAAAAGTTTCTAGTGACTTGTTGAAATTGGTACTCATGGACTCATGGTGCAAGCAACAACCATGGGTGACAAATTTTATTTTTATTTTATTGGAGTCGTGTCCTTGATAGAATTGCAATATTACAGATATCAGCTGATTGCAGAAGTCCTACTCTTTTAATGAACTATTTAAAAATCAATCTCCATTCTCTATAATGATTTGCTTTAGAGACAGCTAAGCATTGTGTTTAGTATTATCTCACTTGAGGTTCTTGCAACAAATCATTTGTCACTTGAATTGCAATACTTTTTGGGTTTGTGTCTCTTCTAGTTCTAGGGGTGCATTGGTGGATTGTGTGTGTGTGTGTGTGTGTGTGTGAGAGAGAGAGAGAGAGAGAGAGAGAGAGAGAGACTTGTAGTGCTAGGAGATATAACTAAAAACCTCTGTAGGTTTCGTGTGCTTCACACCAAAATGCAATTACTGCAAAATTTTCAATTGTCACCCAGCAGATCTACCTATTTCTTTTGATCTCTTGAACGTGAAGTCAGAAAAGTGGGGGAAAAGAATTAGGAAACTTAGGAAAGTCATTTGATTTGATCCCCATGACCCAAACCTATTATTGGATCTTAGGTTCTCTTCTCTCAAGTTTTGTTTCAAAGCTCCTGGCACATGTTCTGTTTAGCTGTTATGTTTTATTCCTTTTCTGTAGTATAGGTTATCAGGTGTATTTATTCATGTCATGGTGTTCCACTATATTATAGCTGTCAAACCATCTCTATTGTGTCATCCCTCTTCCAGTCCCTGCAAAGCTGGTAGTCTATAAGCTTTCTGACGTTTTGCCAGAGGAGATGCACAAATCCTTGAAGGACATCTGATCTCTACACTCTACAGTGCAGAAGCTCTACTCTATCTTTGTGAGGCAATCATAACCATTTCCAAAATTTTAGTTTGATTGGGATGCTTTGGAAATAAAACTGGAAACTGGAGAGAAGGAATGGTCTGTCTTTTGGGTTTGTCTTGAGGTTAGTGGACATCTTTGCCCAATATCTCAGACGATGGACTGCAGGATGAAGTTGATTTTTTTGCTTATACTTAATGTAAATTTCAAAAGGTTGCAATATTGATCAAACCTATTATTTTACTTCTTAGGTTTTGGCTCCTGGTTCACAATCTCTTGACCCATGGTCTCTTAGGAAGTCCTTGGAATATCAACTAAGCTACATGTTGGTAAGGCTCACATTCATGATCCATTCAATTGAATGAAAGCTTTTACGATTAACAATTTGTTACTTAATGATATTTGGAGAGCTTCCTCATGACCCTAGCTTGTTGGTTGGGAGTCAATGCCTGCTGAAGTATAATATTCTAGTTGTTCCTAAAGAAATGTTGCTGTATCTTCTTTTGAGTACCCTAGAAATAAAAAAGAAAAGTAAAGGGAAGCTCTTACATGCTGTTACTTGGACTGGTTATGATAGATTGAGGTGTAATTGTGGCGGGTTAAGGTTTGCTAGGATTTGTGGATCCAGGGTTCAGAGTAGTAGAATTTAGGGCTCAAAATTGGCTCTAGAGAGTATTTAGAGTTTTATGGTCTTGACAGGTAAGAGTAAAGGCTTGACACGGGATCGTAAGAAAAAAGGAAAAGAGGGAAGTTTATAGTATTTGAGTTGTATGAACAATACCCATGGCTATAAATAGTACCACGAGATAGGGAATAATAAAAGAGCGAAAAAAAAATAAAAAACCTAACGTGTCTCAATGCTAAAAAGTGAAAACACTCCATTTATATTATTAGTAAATTGTATTTTATTTTAAGTTTTAGTAGTTAAGTAGGTTAATAACTTAATATATCACTTTCCTAGAGTCAATGTTTTTTTAATCAATAATCAGGATTTTTTTAAAGTCAATTAAAATTAGGGTTTCTTAAGTCAACTAGAATTAAGGTAAGTCAGAGTCTATATAAGAACAATATTAAGCACAATATTAGTCCTATCTCCTGTGGAAACTGCTTACAAGTTTACAATTTGATTGATTAATAAAATCTCTCTTAAAATTTTTTAATTGATTAATAAAATTTCTTCTTTTTTATTTTTATTTTAATACGGTGTTGAATTGGTGCTTTGTTCAAAACTAAGTAAATAAATGACCAATAATTGGAAGCACCAAAACCTCCACATATGATTTTCTTATTTTTAGGCCTCCGCATCTTATTAGAGCATTCCCTTCAAAACCCATTAAAAATGTAAAATGCATTCTCAAATACACAAAATCAACCAGCGTCCGGGAATGCAAAATACAAAAAAAATTACAACTTGCTATACCGTAGTATTCCTATTGTAGCAACTTCTATTTCATTTTTATCTATTTTTTATTCACTCTTTTATCTCTCTCTCTCTCTCTCTCTCTCTCTCTCTCTCTCAAATGAAAGATGGGGTGGGTTGGTCAAAGGTGGAAAACAACTTACGGTGGTAGTGTTTTGGTCAAAGGTGGTGCAGCGGTGGGTTTAGTTGTGAGGTGAGGCTCCTCTCCAGTTTAACAACCTCCTATTTTCTCCCATTTTAAATAGGATGGATGACATGTGGCATATGGTCAATCCAATGGTTATAAATAAAAGAAAATCACGTACAAATTTTCTCACTTTCTTTCTTTGTCTCATTCTTTCTCTCATAATTTCTTCACTTCAACAACTCCCAGTTCGGCAGTCCCAACTCCCAAATTATAAAAATTAAGTCTTCCTTTCTCTCTTCTACGGTTCTATACCTACATAGATTTCTCCTCATAATTTTCTCTCTCCATCACTTTCTCATTCCTCCTTTTATTTGCCTCTCTCAGCACTTTGCCTACAAAACCTAAATGGTTTGGCCCATAGATTTAAGGTATCAAATACTCAACTAAATCGATTAAAAGGAATTATAATCATTTGATTATGCTAGTAGGAATCCATGTTTGGATTATGGTCTGAAGGGGGCTAAAATTCTGATAGCTTATTGTTTTTATTCTTAAAAATTTTAATTGTCTTGTTCCTGAGGAAAAGACAAAATCAATTATTTTCTCTTCTTTTTCAATTTTTCTCGGCCACCAAATAGATTAAGGAATGGGGAAAAAAACAATTGTTGGGGTTATTGTTGAACAATTGAGCAAATGGGTATTTGAAAAAGTGTAGGAAAAGAGTCAAATAGACAAGATGGAATCCGTTCAAAAAAAAATTGAAGGGTGCACAAGAGAAAAAGATGAGAAAGAAGAAAATGGGATCTCACCAACAAATATCATGATTGTGCTGCAAAACCTCTTATTGTTCTTATAGAAAAATAAGGAAGACTTGATTTTCGGAGTTGGGATTTGGGACTGTCGAACTGGGAGGGGTTGAACCTTTGAAGAGAGAAGAAATGATGAGAGAGAGAGATATGGAGAAAGTGAGAAAAATCGGTGTTTGATATAAATATATATATATATATATATATATATATATATTAACCATTGAATTGCCTTTATACCACGTGTCACTCATCCTATTTAAAATAGGAGAAAATAGGAGACTAATAAACTGAAGAGGAGCCTCACTCTTAGTCGTGGGTTGTTGCTAGTGTTCGTATTGTTGATGTGGTTAGAAAATGGATTATTTTAATGGGATAGATTGTAAAATAAAGAATGAAATGTATGATGTATTATTAAGTGAGAATGTAAAATAGATAAAATGGTATTTTGGAGAGACAAAATGCATATTGTTTGCATTTTCCATATGGGAATACTTTTAGTGTGTACTAACTAATAAGGGTGTGCACTGGTCGAATTGGACGGGTGGAGGGCAATATTTTTAACTAAACTGTTAATGGCGGGTTGAGAAAATTCCAATCCACTACTAACTCACTAATCTATAAATCCAGTGGGTCGGTTACAAATCTTAACGGTTTCAACTTAGTGGATTAAACGGGTTAGATAGGTTGACAAATTCAATTAACTAAATGAAATTATGTTAATTAAATTGGATAATTTTTTTTCTCCCTCAAATAAGAAAAAAGAAGAAGAAAAAATTGCAAAACAATTACAAATACTACATTATTTTTTTTTATTAAAATGACTAAAAACTTTATCACATTGAAAATAAAAACATCTTAGAATATGAAATTAGACATGTACATAGAGTAAGAATAATAACAAAATCTTAGAGAGAGTGGCTAGAGTTTATTAAGGGAGAGAAATGTGAAAATAAAAAAATAAAAAGAAAGGGCAAGAAATAAGAGAAATAAAGTAGATGAATATGTAAGCGAGAGTTTTGTAACATGACAAAGCATGTATATATATAGGCAGGCGGGTCGGGTTATGGCGGGTCAGAAATATCTTAACTCATTACTCAACTCAACCCACTAAATTATCTATCTAACCCACTTGACCCGACCCGACCCGTCTCACTTAATGGACCTGCATGAATTGGTCGAGTTGGTTCAGGTCAAGCAGGTTGGCAAGTTAGATGGGTTTTTTTGCATAGCCCTACTAACTAGTAGTGCTTCCACCTTTGAGAAGTTTTTATTTTTATATTTAACCAAACCAATTAAAAAAAAGAAAACATACGAGTAATATTACATGGCCAAGTCATGGAGAAAGAATTTAATTTGAAGAATTCTTTTGTAAATGTGTAGAGCAAAACATCAGCCCAAGGAGAAACATATGTATTCTAAGTAGAAAAAATAGAAGTTGATTATCATGCTTATGAGAAGATATCTCATGAAACCCCTCTCACAACAACTAAGACCCATATTTGTGAGACCCACATGTAGTGTTAGGGAGATGTCTCCTAAGATAATCTTCCCATGTTAATAGCTTTATTTTATGGTTTAGAATCATCTGTCCCTGTAAAATATGATAAAACATTTCTTATGCCCGATTTATAAAGTGGACCTTTCATAGCCATTTGGGTTTTATGTTTGTGGGGCCTATAATCTTGTATGGATTGTATAAGATAATTTTCAGTATCATGATTTATGAGGATGTGAATGGATTGGGTTAGGTTAGGTTGGTTTGAGATTTTCTTCAGCCCAATGCATCTTTTCTCAAATTCCATAAATTGAGAAATTTCCAATCTAAATGAACACATGGTACTAAAAACCAACCAAACTTAATCCACATTAATCAGGTTGAAATGAGTTGAGTTGGATTTCTTATACTTTATAAAAATATTTGATTTCATTTAATAGTTTAAATCCATCATTCAATAATAGAATTGGGCTTGGTACTTCAACTTAGTTGAAACTAAGTTTTAAAACATCAAAATAAATCAAGCTAATAAATTTAAACTAAGACCCAATATATATATATATATATATATATATAAATTATTAATTTCATAGGTTGTGTGGAGATATTTAAGTTGAAATCTTTCTATCCCAACTTGGACGTCAAAAAAAAAAAACTTGTTAAGACCCAACCCACCCCAAACTATCAATCCACCACGAAGAATAGACCTAAGAAGTTGGGTTAGGTTGGGTTGGAACGAGTTTATCAAGTTGGTGAGTTGAATGTGTAAAAGGTAGAAGACAATTATCAGTTATCACATTCCTGAAAGGGGTAAATGGAGATTAAAAAAAAGCGTTGATCATGACTAGCTTGAGAACCTCTTTTGGCAGGTGGCAGCAGCGGCACCACTTTTTGTACTTCCTAGCATAGCATATCTTTATCTATTACCTTGCATGCGGTGCCATTCTCACTCCTTGAATTGCCTCTCTCCTCTCTGGCCACCAGTTCCCACTAACTGTTATCTTTTTCTTCACCTTCACAGGCCCGAACAGATTCTCTCTCTCTCTTAGTAAGCAACCACTTTTTCCTACTATGAATCTTTATCTTCAACCTCTTAGGTACTGACAGATAAACCCCATACCCCATACTCTATTTATGAGAATGCAAGCCGGTCTTTTGTCCTCATCTTAGCCTAATTAGGATAGTACAAAGATACGGGTTGAGCGCAAGTTTAGAAAATATTAACTTGATGAACAATATGACCTATAGGACTTTTAAAGGTTTAAGTTGTATTAACAACGTAAACTTACATTATAGACTCACAAAATATGTATAAATATAAGTTTACATTGCTAATACAATGTAAACTAAGAATTTTCCTAACCGACAATATATTAACAATACATCCCAAATAGATTTAGCTAGGCAAATTCTTTATACAACAGTGAGACGACTTAAAAGGAGAAGCAAATTTAGCCATGGCATGGGCTAAAGCATTTGCTTCTCTTTTAACCCAGCAAAATCTACAAGAAACAGACTTCTACCAACAACAATGTTGCTAATCAAGTTTGAGATGATCCAAGGACAAACAGTAGCCCCATAAAACAGGTCTTAGCATATCTCTCTCTCTCTCTCTCTATCTATATATATATATATATATATAGAATTTTTTTACAGCCAAAACAATTTTCTTGCCTTGCCTCTTCCCCAGCCACATGGGGGATATATAGGTAGTACGATGCCAATGAAGAAATTGTAGTACCAGACTACCAGGTGAAAAAAGCCTATATAGCACATTGAAGAATGTTATTCCTTAATTTGTTTAGAACAGTGTGTATATGGTGACATAATTGGTCAAATTTTTAATCTACTTGAATCTATATTCACATATCAAATAAAGAATTGGTTGCACATATAGTACTTGTATTACAAATAAGTAGTGGAACCATAGATTACACATACCATAAAATTTCACACGGCTAACATGAATTTTCTACATCGTGCTTCTAAGTCCAATCATGAAGTGAAAGAACTTTATAAGAATTCCTTAGCCTAAGCATTTCTTTGGCTGGAATAAAGTATTTGAAAGCGGACTTGCCTGGGTCCAGTGCACCGCACCGAATACATTGTTCCGCTGGAATGCTGTAACCAGACACTGGACCAAGTTTTGTTCTTCCAGAACATAGTACTGGAAACAGCAGCCAAGTTCTGGACAGAAGAAATGGAGGTGGATCCATCACAAAAAGGTTCATGAAAAACAAAAATATGGGTCAATATCAACATGAGATCCCCTCCTGACAACTGGCAGATCATTGTACCTTGATTTGGTGTATGAATCTTTATCTTCTACCTTACAGGTTCCTCCTCCTGTCTTCCTCATCTCTCTGAGGCCACCAGTTCCCACTAACTGTATCCTTTTCTCCATCTCCATAGGTTTGCGCATATTCTCTCTCTATTTTTTTTTTGGTAAGTGATGTCTCTCTGAATAAGCCACCACTTATTTAGATAATGAATCTTCTAGCATGGGTATACTCCTCTCTTGCTCTATGCCTCTACCTATGAGAATGCTGGTTTTTTTTTTTTTTCATCGTTGTCTTCAGTCCTACACCACATAATAAAAGATATATTCATCATCCCCACCAGTTGGCGTTTTTGAATGGTTGAATCTTTTCTTTTCATCCGCAAAACTTTGCCATTTGTAAGTACAACCTATTTTCCCACTGTATATAAGACAATAGTTGAGGTTTCTTTCACCACCCCAAAGCCATTCTTTTTCTCTCTTACAAGCAAAGTCCATGTCAAAATGGCTGCACTTAACCATGTCCATTTCCACGACTTACCAGATTTAATTCTCTTCAATATATTCTCCTTAGTTACTGACACTCGTACCCGCAATGCCATTTCTCTTGTATGCCTCAAATGGCACCTGCTAGAGCGATCTACTCGCACTTCCCTTGCTCTCCGGGGCAACATTCGCGACCTCTTCCTTCTGCCAACTTGTTTCCAAGCTGTAACCAATCTTGACCTCTCTTTGCTCTCCCCTTGGGGCCATCCACTCTTGAATTACTCATCCCCTAACTCAATACTATTTGCTCAACATTTTCGCCAAGCCTTCCCTTCCGTTGTTTCTCTTACAATATACGCTCGAAACCCTTCAATTCTCTATCTTTTTGCTCCTCAATGGCCTAATCTTCGCCATGCTAAGCTCATACGTTGGCATCAACGTTTGTCTATTCCTCTTGGTTTTGATTTCCTCCCACTGTTTGAGCATTGCCTTTCACTTTCTTCTCTTGATCTCTCTCATTTCTATTGCTGGACAGAAGATCTTCCTCCTTCACTTAAAACCTACCCTAAAGTTGCAGCTTCTATCTCCTATCTCAATATCCTTATTACCTATTCTTACGCTGAGGGATACAAGTCCCATGAGCTCCTTGCCATTACATCTGCCTGCCCGAATCTCCGTCAGTTTCTGGCAACTTGTTTATTTGACCACAGATTCGTTGGGTTTGTTGGGGATGAAACTTTGTTATCTCTTGCTTCGAATTGTCCTCGTCTTTCTCTTCTTCACCTTGTAGATGCTACTTCGTTGTCAAACGCCAGGGCGAACCCTGATGATGAGGGGTACGCCACTGAAGACGCTAGAATCAGCCATGCAACGCTCGTGGGCCTTTGTACTGGATTACCACTGCTTGAGGAGTTGATTCTTGATGTTTGTCACAATGTTAGAGATACCGGATCAGCATTGGAAGTACTTAATTCCAAGTGCCCGCGGCTTAAATCTTTGAAGCTGGGACATTTCCATGGGATTTGCAGGGGACTAGATTCACAGCTAAATGGGATTGCACTATGTTCCAGGTTGGAATCCCTGTCTATCAAGAACTCTGCTGATTTAACCGATTCTAGCTTGATAGCTATCTCACTTGGCTGCCCGAGACTGACCAAGTTTGTGGTGCATGGTTGCAAAAGGATTACAGAGATAGGGTTCAGAAAGTTTTCTTCCATCCTTAAGAGAACTTTAATTGATGTGGAAATCTCTTGCTGTAAGCATCTCAATGCTGTGTGTTCCTTACGTGCACTAGAACCAGTTCGAGGCCAAATACAACAATTACACATAGATTGTGTATGGGAAAGTGTCCAACGATTAGAAGGGGATCTGAATCAAATTGCTGGAAACAAATCTATCCAACAAGAAAAGCGTCTGGACAATAAGTTCTCTTCAAGGACATGGGCAAGGTTGCATTATCTTTCGCTTTGGATTTCTGTTGGGGAGCTTCTGAGTCCATTGACTTCATCAGTGGGCTTAAATGACTGTCCTGTACTAGAAGAGATACAAATACGAATCGAAGGTGACTGCAGGCAGCAATCATGGCCTTCCATGCATGCATTTGAACTGAGCTCCCTTGAGTGTTATCCTAGGCTCTCAAAGATGAAACTGGATTGTGGAGGTACTATTGGTTATGCTCTTACTGCTCCTTATGGGTATGCGGATTTAAGCCTGTGGGAGCGATTTTATCTTAAGGGGGTCGGGAATTTGAACCTCACTGAGCTTGATTATTGGCCTCCACAGGACACAGAGATTAATCATAGAGCTCTCTCTCTACCAGCAGCAGGATTGCTTGCACAATGTGGGACACTCAGAAAGCTTTTTATTCATGGAACGGCTAGCGAACACTTGATGATGTTTCTCTTGAAAATACCAACTCTCAGGGATGTACAGCTAAGAGAAGATTACTATCCTGCTTCAGAAAATGATTTCAGCACCGAAATCCGAGTGAGCTCGTGTTGTCGATTTGAGGACGCCCTCAATAGGCGTAAGATCCCTGACTGAAAATTGGGAGTCAAATCTTCTCATAGCGTAGACATACATTCATAAAAAAATAGCTAACTAAATAGAAATGGTTATTCCATTTCAGTGAACCAATGTACCTTACTGGTTTAGAAATTACGAACATGTAAAAATTTAACTTTATATATACAAGTCAAATAAGGATCTTTTAACTCTCAACTACCAAATTTGCGCTTTCTTTTCTTCTTAGAATAAAAATATAGTGCATATACTTTCTAAATGCAAAATTGAAAAAAAAAAGAAGGTTTTGTTTTTGGAAAAATTAAAAAAAGCTTCTACTAAAGAGGCTTAATTATCTATTTCTAAAAACAAGTATCTTAAATATGGATTAGTTTAATACGAGTAATAAGATAAAAAAATAATAATAATAATAATAATAATACATCAGTCACATAAATGTAATACGATTTTTTTAAAAAAAAATTCTTAAGGGCAAGTAAAAATTTATAAATAAATTCTTGTTTTTATTAAAAAAAAGAGTAGGGAATTTTTTAAATCTAGGAGGTGGCTCCCTTCCCTTTGCCCCTGATTTTATATCTTGGTACCCTTTGTGGACAAGCAATCAGCTATATTTACACCCTTAAAGCAGGCAAGAAGTATTTTTTATTTATTTGTAGGAAAGTACTTATTTTTTTTAATTGAGAGAGAGTATGAAATATTAATTACGTAAAATGAATTTTATAGCTCAAATCCTTTCATTCTCAACTATCCATATTAAAAAAAAAAAAAAACTTAATGTCCTGAGCCTGGTGAACGAACCGAGCAAGGAATATACCTACTATTCACAGTGCAATATCAACTTGGTTTTCCGGCGAAGTATAAACAGATAGGCTTAATCTTATATCATTCCAAGTTGTAGTATAAAAATAGTTCGCAGTAAGGAAGCCAAGTTACTTTATATCTTTCACTGCAAATCGCTGCTCCAAAAGCTTAAAAACTAAAGAGTGCCATTAAAGTGTATCAATTGTCATGCCAAAGAATTAGGGAGTCCCATTTTCCCACGTTACTCTGTAAGAAAGGTCTAGGAACATGTCACAGGCAAGGAATCTTCCTTCATCCTCATGTACTTTCTTGGAGAGCTGTTATCACTTATCACCCCAAGCTTTTTTGTAGATATTGTTCCACCCATCCAATCCAAATGTAAATTGTGTAAGATTCTAATCATATATAGCTCATGTACTGCGGCTTTATTCCATTTCTTCACTTTCAGTCCTATCTAACCCTTCCTTTTTGTGACCACAAAAAGCATCCCAAAGCTACTTTGGTGTCCATAACTTTATCATATGTGCCCAGTAGCTTTAGTCATGAATCAAATATGAGCTTTGCAACAGGACGCGTACACCGGTACACGAGACTGCAATAGCTGCATGATTGGGCATGAGGACACACGAATGCAGGGCATAGTTGCATTATTATTTATCTGATCAGTTTGCATATACTTAGGAGGTGGAAATAAAGTACAAGACCAATGTCTATTATGCACACCGTACACACATGCCGTTTTTGCACAAAATGTTTTAAAATGTTTTTGTTACACTTTGCACCCTTGTTAGTTTTATTGTTAAATTAGATAGAAATTAATAGCACATGACTTACATATGATTTTTACTTAGGTAGCACAATATTTAAAGACCAAAACACTCTTTTCACAAACAATTAAAAACAATTTTTTTTTTCCTTCCTAGTGCGTACAGGTACACAGCTCTCTCTCTCTTTCCCAAGGTTTTTTCCACTTTTTGGACTGCACCCTTTGAATGGCTTTTTCCAAGCACCACCACACATTGACTGTTATCACCACCACCATATCCTATTGCAGCAACAGTTGAAGTTCTCGCGCCTCCAGCCCAAGAATTTTCAGCAGTTATCGCACCTCCAGCCCAAGAATTTGGAAACTAATTGATGACACAACATTCCATACAACAATTCAAACAAAAAAAATACTATTCTGTACAATATTCCACAAACAATCATCGTTTCTTCTATATAAAAATTTTTATTAAAAGAACAGTCATAATTTAACAATTCCAAAAAGCTACAAAACAATAAAGCTCTACCTACCCAACCCACCTTTTGACAATAATACACCATCAAAAATCCCAACCATTATCATGTCCAAGCTAGTATGGGCAAAGATTTGAGGACTAAATTCGTACTTCAAGAATAGAATTCTTGAGATTCGTTGCTGTTACTTTGTCAAAACATAATTTAAGATTCTGCTTAAATTTCCTGTTTGAATTTCTACAATGGCATTTACAAGGCTTTTCTTACTTGGCACCTACTGTCCTGTTTTCTTCAACATCTTTTGCTGTTGTAGGTTTGTTACTTGTGTCAAATCAAATTTGTTTCAACGGAGTTGGGGTTTCGACTGAGTGAGACCTGATAAAACACTTTTTCTTGCTCCAAAAACACAGAGACTGAGTTGGGGTATCAATTTGGAATTTACGGTTTCCTTTGTGAAAAGCAAGAGTGTAAGAGAGTGATTTAAGAAGTTGCAATTTGGGGCTTTCGTCGAGGTGGTGGAGCAGTGTTGTTGCGGTGGAGTGGAAATTTTTTTTGATTTGGGGATTTAGGGTTACAGACTAAGGGTTTTGATTTGGGGAAAGAGAGAAATCTGAACCTGTACACGCGACAGATGAAGAGTTGAAAAAAAAAAAAAAAAAAAATACTTTTGTTTTAATTGTTTGTGAAAAAGGGTGTTTTGGTCTTTAACATTGTACTATCTAAACAAAAATAATATGTAAGTTATATGATATCAATTTCTGTCTAACTTAATCCTAAAATTAACATTAGTGTGCAAAGTGTAATAAGAGTCATAGTTTAGGGTGCAAAATGTGCATTCGAATAGTTTATGGTGTAAAGTGTAATTTGGTGTATAGTTTAGGGTGGTAAAGTGTAATTTCCCTTAGTATGTGTAAGAGACATTTTCCAAAGTTGAATAGGTTATTTGAAGATTTTTTTTTTCTTATGTAATATGTAGACATTCTATTTGTACCCATCTATAACATAGATTCTCGACTCCAACTACGTACAAAGCAATATAGAGTATCGTGATCATGATATCCTAAACAGTTGCGGCTAAAAAGGATAGAACAATGAGGCTTCAAGGAAACTATGTGAGCATGTGTACATAATTGTTGGGCCATATGTAGGTGTGGTAATTCGTGTTCGCGGGTCAGGTTCGTGTCGTGTCAGCCATGAATATTCGGTTATATGAGTTGACCCGAACCCGACCTGTTTAGTAAACGTGTTAGGAATCCTCAACTCGAACATGACCTGTTTATTAAACAGGTCGACTCGACCCGACACGTTTATCTCGTTTAATTTACAAGTCATGTAAAAGTCAATACAAATGATCCATTTAATAATCTATTTGATTAATAAGTCATACCAAACCTATATAATTTTTATCAATTCCCATATATCTAAAATTAAAATACAATTACAACTATAAATATAGTAATAAACATGTAAAAACAACTATTAATTAAGCAATAATATCAAAATAACTAATAATTTTATAAGCTAAACGGGTCAGACGGGTTAACATATTGAACACGAACACAACTCGTTTATTAAACAAGTTAGCCATGTCAACCCGAATATGACCCGAACCCATTTAGACTCAACACATAACCTATTTATAAACGGGTTAGTCATGTTGAATTCACGGGTCGTGTCAGATTTTGCCACCCCTAGTCATATGCAGGGTCGTTTCATGCATATGCACCCAGCAACTATAAACCCTAAAAGCCAATTTTTTTTTATTATAAAAAATAAAATAAAATTAAAAAAAAAAACTATCATTACAGAAGATAATTGAAGGATAATAATGTCATTTTCTCCAAGAAGTCAAAGAATATTTAATGTAGGAGACCACTATGACTAATAAATTTTACAACAAACTAATAAATTTTCAAGAAATGCAGGTGGGTGCATGATAATAAAAATAAGAAGATTACACTGTAAATCCCAAAGCTCTAATTTATAAAACTCAACTCCAGCTTTTCCCATTGATCTTCAAGTTTAGGAAGAGTTTGATGAGCTCCTTGATTGTCGAACTAAATCTGGACACAGGTGGCAAATCCAAACTCAACTTTTCCATCACACACACACTCACACACACACACAAAGGAAGAGAAACAAGTGCACTTTCTTTTCTTCGATGGCCAGCCTTGCTAACAAAAAACCTTGAGAAAATACCAAGCATTTTTGTTTTATTACTCAAACTAATAAATCAAATATTTGACATTCATAATCTTTAAAAAACTGATCTTTAATAAACTAATAAATCACAATATTTGTCATCCATGATCTTTAACAAACTAATAAATCACAATATTTGATGTACATAATCATCAAAGTATATCCATCATAATCATCAAAGAATACCAAAAAGATTGATCTCTAATCTTTAACAAACCATAAAAAATAAAAACAAAAAAAAAAAAAAAAAAAACCCTCACTGACACAAATGCCTTACAAGCTACAGCATCTCATCTACCTCACAATGGCAGTATTATCTATCTCTTTCTTGATCTCTCATAGCCTTTTCCAATCACTATTTCACCATAAGGGGTTTGTACACACACACACACACACAAAAAGTGTGACATATTTGAATCACTTATTTAGGTTGTTGGTGGGTAGATAGAAAACTGAAGTGCATTGAAGTGAAAAGAGTCTGTGGTATTGAAGAGGAGAGGGTCTGGGTTGATGGTACTGAAGAGCTAAACTGATCTTCTCTCCCAAGATTCGCATGGCCTAGGCTGAAGGGACAGGAAAAAATCAAAAATATTGCTGTTGTAAACGATACTGTATTGGGCAAAACCATGGTTTTAAAAATCGGACCGAACCAGACCAGATCAGCCAGTCCGATCAAGAACCGAGCACTAATTCAGTCCGGTTATGACTAAAAACCGGAAATCATCCAAAAATTGGAAGTAATCGAGAACCGGCTGGTTCAATAGTAAAAACTGAGTACTGGTATGGTTGAACCGATTATTGGCTAGTTGTGTTGAAACCTAAAACTACGTTGTTTTTGACATTTTTGCCCAACCTAAAACTACGTCGTTTTGGGCAAACCTAAAATCTCTAAGTCTCTAACCCTAAGAGCATCCACAGCAGTGGAGCTAAAAATTTAGCTTTTTAGCTCCACCAAAAGTTACTTTATCTATTTTACTATACACATGCTGCAGTAGTGGATCTATTTTAGCTTTCAACACAATAAAATAATATAAATATCACAATAAAATAATATATCCTCTACAATAAAATAATATATCCCACTACCCAAAAAACATCTACAGCACCAACCACAACCACCTCTACCATCAGCCACAGCCACAACCACACCCACCACCACCACCACCACCACAACCACTACTCTACTTTGGCAACCACAACACAACATCAGAAGAAAAAAAAAAAAAAAAAAAAAAAAAAAAAAAAAAAAAAAAAAAAAAAACAAAAAACAAAACAAAAAAAACAAAAAAAACAAAAACAAAAACAAAAACAAAACCACAACCACAATCACAACCCCATCACCACCAGTCACCACAAACCACCAGCCATGACAACCACAAATAACCCACTGCCACTACCACAACCACAACCACAAAACTGATAGCCAAAATCCACAAAACCCACTGCCAAAGCCAAAATCAACCACCACCACCACAGCCACCAAACCCATATGAAAATACATACATATATATAATAAAAAAATAAAAAACTCAATCACAACAAAGAGAATAGAGAGATGGGTGGCAGAGACGGAGAAAGATTGAGAGATAGAGTAGAGGAAAAATGAGATAGCAGAGAGATAGGGGTAGAGAACGAAGAGATCAATCAGCATTGTTGGCGCTAGGTAGGGGCTTAGGTCGGCGTAGTTGGCGCTGGGCAGAGGCTTGGGTCGGTGTTGTTAGCAGTGAGTGGAGGAATTAAAGCTGGGAAGAAATGAAGAGTGTTGAGGACCGACTAAGGGGAGAGAGGAGCAACGGGTAGAAATGGGGAAGGAGGAGAAAGAAAAAATAAATAAAATATTCTAATCATAGTGTGAACACAAAATAAAATAATTTTTTTTTAACCTTTTAGCTACAGTGCACATCTATCTTTAGATGTGCACTATAGCTGAGAAGCAAAAATTTTTGCTTATAACTCCACTACTATACTCTTCTTTTGTGATTAGTGGTGCAAAAAAATAGCAATATAGCTATTTAGCACCACTGCTATGAGTGCTCTAGCAGCCTCACACTCATGCCTCTCTTAGTCTTACACTTTCCCTCACCTTCACTACCTCGCGCCTCTCTCAGTCTCTCTCAAACTCTCACTCTTAGCGGCACTCTCAATTTTTTTTTCTTCTCACGATATCTCAAACTCAGGCCTTCACTTCCTCTGCTTTGCTTCTCATCTTCTCTATGCTTCATACTTCGGTGGTCAAGGCTCTGCCTCTCAACCTCTCACTCTCTGCTTCTTATCTTTTCTCTTGGCTTCATCGGGTAACTAAACACTAGTATTAAATCTCTCTGACTTTCATTAAACTCTCATTCTTTCTTTTCTTGGTATTATTTTATTTTTTATTTGAATCTCTCTGACTCTCTCAGTCTCTTTATCTCATTGTTTGCAGTCAGGTTCTCCATTCTTGTTCTTTGCCTTCAAATTTTCAATCAATTCAGTCCACTACACTGGTAACTTCTATCATCAATTATTCTTTCAATTATTAGTATTTAATGAATTATAGAGCATTATAGCTTAGCATGACATTTTAGTTTATTTGTGATTTTGTGTATGTTGTGTATCTTTGTATACATTGGTGGATTTATGTTGTGTATGTTGTGGATTTACAAAGCATTTGTAAATTATAGTTTATAAAGTATTATTTGTGTATGTTGTGTTGATGAATTTATTTGTTGATCGGATGGTTACTGCCAGTCTGAAATTGTTGAATGGAATGGAGTCAGCCTCTGTACAATTGGGTCTAATGATAATACTTCATCTATGAAAGCAAAATGTGATCCTACATGGGATCATATAACTGAAGAGTTGAAAGACGGAAAAGGTAGTTATAAATGCATACATTGTGGGAAAGTTTATAAAGGAGAGGGCACCAATAGGATGAAAACACATCTAGTTGAAATTAAAGGTGATGTGGCAGCATGTAAAGGTGTACCTTGTGATGTTAGGTTTCAAATGGGGTGGAAAATTTGAAGGAAATTTCTAAGTCTAAAGAAAAAGAAAAACAAGATCAAGAAGCATTTAATTATTCACCATTAGAGGAATCACTAGAATTTGAAGATGTCCAAGAAGTTACACTTAGTGGTATGAGTAGGAGTTTAGGTAGGGGAAATAGAAGTGGTCCTAGTAGTCTGCCACCAAGATCCAATCTTGGCAAGAGAAAGGTTGGTGACATTGGCAATTACTTCGCTCCTAGAATAACATTGGGAGCTCAACCTTCTATTAAAAGTGTGTTCGCTTGCAAAGAAAAGAAGAGGAGGTTTGATGTGGCTGTAGCAAGATGGATGTTTAATGCTTGCATTCCAATTAATGTTGTGAATTCTAGTTATTATCAATCTATGTTGAATGCTGTAGTTGCTTATGGTCTTGGATATAAAGGCCTAAATTATCATGTGCCTTTGTTGAGAGAAGCAAAAAGAGAAGTCTAGTTGATTGTTGATTCTCATCATTTGTATTGGGTTGACACTGGTTGTACAATAATGGTTGATGGGTGGATTGATATTAGGCATAGAACATTGATCAATTTCTTTGTCTATTGTCCTAAAGGAATTATTTTTATATGTTCTATTGATTGCTTCCTACTTAGTTAAGGATGCTATTACTTTGAGTAACTTGTTTGATGAAATTGTTACTTGGGTTAGTCCTACAATAGTACATTTGGTTACTAAAAATGCTGCAAATTATGTAGTTGCAAGAAGAATTTTGTGTATAAAATATAGGAATATTAGTTGGTCACCTTGTATAGCACATTGTCTGAACCTAATTTTATAAGATATTGGGAAGATGGATCATGTAGATAAACTTGTCAAGCGTGCATCCAAGATCACAATGTTCATCTATAACCATGTGGCTTTGCAAGTTTGGTTAAGGACTAGAAAAAATTGGACGGAAATCGTGCATCTAGGGCCAACTAGATTTGCTACTACTTTTATTACCTTAGGGAGCCTTATGGAACATAAGCATAACTTACAGGCATTGGTGATTAGCAAATTTTATGTTAAATCAAGATATGCAAAAGATAAGAAAGCAAAAGCAGTGTTGAAAATCATTCTTGACAATCAATTTTGGAATGATTGTCACATAATTGTGCATATTATGTCACCATTGATTCATTTATTACACATTCTTGATTCTGATGAAAAGCCAACTATGAGATATGTTTGTGATGGCATGAATAGAGCAATTGATGGAATAAAAAAAAAAAAATTTCAAGGACAAGAAGAGATTATGGGAGCCTTATGTTAATATTATCAAGGATCATTGGGATACTCAATTCTATAGAGATATTCATGTTGCAACTTATTGGTTGAATCCTGCATTCCAATATAACCCATCCACTCCTAATAAGAGGCCAGAGACATAATCTACTATGACAGATATTATTGAATCAAAAGTTTCATGTGGTCAAATCAAGTTGGTGGAGGAATTAAAGCTATTTTGAGAGTGTGACAAACTTTTGGAACTCAACTTGCTCAAGAATCAGCCAAGACATCTTAACCGGGTAAGATATTGTTTGCTTTAGCTAATAATAAAATGAAAATATTATTTAAAGAGTATAGCTCTTTTTAGTTTTTTGGGAATAAGTATAGCTTTGTTTATTGATTCATTGTATCTTTGTTTTGTGTTGAATATGGAACTTAAATTGTTGTCTCTTTGAGATTTAAGCGGAATTGGAGTGTTTTTGAACAAATACATACCAAAAAGAGAAATAGATTGGAGCATCAACAACTTAATGATCTTGTGTATGTTCATTATAACTACCAATTGAAAGAAAGGTATATAGATCTTGTTCAATTATTCAAATACTACTAGCACTCTTTCTTTCTTTTATTTTAAAATTTTAATACATAGTTGGTTACTAATCATTCATATTTTCATCTTATGATATAGAGTCAAATGGAAGAAGTTCAATTTTCATCCTATTGATTATGCAAGTATCGATAAAACTGAATTTTGGGTAGTGGAAGATAAGTAACCTCCATTTCTTAATCATGAGAAGTTAGAGAATGCTTTATATGAAGAGGGAGCTTATCCAATCGAAGAAGGGTCTTCTAGCCATGTACAAGGAGGTTAGCTTATAACAAAAAATTTTAATTCTTTGCCTAGTTACATATTTCAATTAGACTATTTATGATTTATGAGAAATGATTATTAGAATTTTTCTTTCATTTATTGTTCTTTGGTTTTGGAATTTGTATAGATATGGACAATGAAGTGATTGAGGATGATGACATTAATTTGGAATCATTTGGTGATGAACATGATGCTCCTCCCAGATTTATAGATAAAAATTATCCTATTGAAGTTGAAGATGAAGAAAATGAGGATGAGGATGAAGATAAAGATGCTAGTGGTGGAGCATTTGGTTCATATGATGATATTGAATGTTCAAATAGTGTGTAAAACACCTTGAACATTTAGACCTCCAAATTACAAATTACCAATTCAAGCTTATTATCAAACAATATATGTGCGGAATATGAAAATAAGCTAAAATAGCATTGATAAAACAATCTAAACCAAATAAAATCACAACCACAGCAGAAATTAAATGGCAAAGATTAAGGGAAGATAGATGCAAACACAAAGACAACACAGCGATGTGTTATCGAAGAGGAAACTGAAGTCCTCGGTGTAAAACCTCTCCGCCGTCCTCCAAGCGATCAATAATCCACTAGAGAATGAAGTTGGAATACATGAACAGCAGAAGACCCTCCAAGCCTAATCTACCCAGTATACCTAAGCCCTCTAAGCTTCTTGCTCCAACAAGGTTATGCCGAACCTTTGTCTTCTCCAGCTTACCGGATTCCGCTATAGCCCATAGCATCAACCAATATCAATTGGTCATTTCCTAACTGCTACCCAAGCACCAAATAACATTCTCACAGCTATGGGTATCGTGAGAAAAGGACTTGGCTAAACGTACCTCTTAAGGATCAAAGATGTATCAATGGAGAGGATGAGAGTAGAGGAATTTGGAGAATCAAAGGGTAAATTGTGGATGAGGCAATCTTATTTTTCTCTCAAAATTCTCTCTTTAAGCTCTTTACAATATGTGGGTATAAGGGGTATTTATATTGGTGTGTGTTTGGAATGCGAAATGTTAGTTTTTCCCAAACAGAGTGGTCTGGCGACTTGACTGAGTCACGAGTTTGAGTCTCGAGCTAACTGCCTGGCTAGACTAGAAGTTTTGTTCTGTAGTGCTCCAGCTGGCGTGACTCTTCAGGTCCTCTACATGCTTCACACGTGTGCCAACTTTGGCGACTTGCTAGCCATGAGCCAGTCGCAAGATCTAGTCACGAGGCCCTACTGAGTGCACACTCTTGAGCATTTCTTCACACTCTCTCACACACTACTCTTACATGATTCCCACCTAAATACAGAGTTTCTAAATTCTAAATTACAAGCAAATTTGGCACGAAATAAAGCCCACAAGATGGTTAATTAAATTCAACCTTACAAATATTAATTTCAATTATCTTTATTACAATTGAGGCTTGCGTTGTTATTAAATGAACCTTAAAACTTAGTAGTTCTTTGTATGAAACTTTTTTGTTATTTGGATGTAATAAACTTATTTATTTAGTTCTCTATTTGAAACTTATTTGTTATTTGGATGTAATGAACTTATTTATTTAGTTATCTGTTTGAAACTTATTTGCTATTTGGATGTAATGAACTTATTTGTTTGGTTCTCTGTTTGAAACTTATTTCCTATTTGTATGTAATGAAATTATTTATTTGGTTTTGTTGAAGTTTATTATGTTAAGGATTATTATTTTGTAATATTATTATGTTAAATTCTTTAAAAAGATGTTATATACTTATATGTTTTTTTAAGTAAACATATTTATTACTTGTTAGTTTTAGTATATTAAAAAATTATTAGTTATTTATATAATTTAAGAAAATATTAACTAAATTATTTATAACGTCATTGGTTGGACTACCGATTGGACTTCTGTCCGATTAGAGAATTGGTAACCAATCTCTTTTCCGATTCTTTCACCATACCGGTTTTTAAAACTATGGGCAAAACTCTCACTAAATGGGAACGCAGGAAAAATAAGTTGGCTTTTTTACACAGTTCATGGGCCCACATTAACAGTGCAATGAGACCCACTTGAAGAAAAATGCATAGTGTTTTTTTTCCAGAACGCACACTAAGTACCCATTTGGATAGCATGTTTTCCCTTTAAGTTTTCGTTTGGCATTTTCGTTTGGCATTTTGGTACGTGGGACCTAGCAGCTACAATAGCATCCATAAACACCTAAGACTTGAAGAAAAATGCATAGCGTTTTTTTTCTTGAATGCACCATTTCAATTAAAATCCTCCATGCGTGTATTATTCATGACCCACATCTATTGGAGACACACATAAGCTGAACGGTGCGTTTTGGTATTACACCCATCATCACCCACGAAATAGTGGCAGAGGATCACAAATGCCGATGCGTTGGATTCTCGTTTGCAGCAGCTACTTCCTCGAAACATCATTCTGATTTTGAAAAGACTAATGTGCTAGAAATGGAATTAATGCAGGTGAATGCTCCATCCTCCTCTGAAATGAATTGCACCTACCCACCGTCCTCCTCTGAAATGAATTGCTCCTACCCACCATACTCCAAAAAAACTATCAAAACAGAGGAAACATGGTAACAAACAAACCCACCCTCTGTGCTTCCTTTGCTCGAGCCCACCTCCTCTCCGCTTAGGACGTCGTTGCCGCCACTGTTGGTCTCTGCATTTATCTGTAATTTGTATCTAACTTCTCATACTCTCCAATCTGTTGGTGTGTGGTTGTTTTGTTTTCCATGAAATTAATCTGTGGTTTTTGTATTCAACATTTGTGTGTGGTTTTTGTGTTTTCCATGACACTAGTATGTGGGTTTCTCTTCCTACCTATGTTGTATTTGGACTATGTGAGTTTAATTTGCATTTTGCATGTGGCCATGTGTAACCAATTATGATATGCATACGAATTGTTCGTCGAAATGTCTTAATGAGTATAGAATTTTGTTGTAGCAAAAATGGGTAAGGGGAAATTGAAGGATGCTGGTAATGAAGTGAGAACTAGGTGGAAAGATCCAACAAAACTAAAAGCTTTTTGTGATTTGTGTGCTACTCAAGTCCTAGATGGCAAGAGGAGTGGAGGATATTTGAGAAAGGAAGGGGTTGATGCAGTGATTTAAGCAGTTGGGTGAAATGGGAAAAGTGGTGACTCACATGCAGTTTAAAACTAAATGGGATCATCTGAGAAAACAGTGGAAGACTTGGAAGGAGGTTTATAAGTGTGAGATTGGGTTGGGTTATGATCTTGTAACTGGGAAGATTGAGGCCAATGATGAGTGGTGGACCCGAAAGCTTGAGGTTAGTTCACTTTACATAATTGTGAAAAACTCAACTGTCTATAACTATATTGTGTTCTAACTACTAGTTCTACACATCTAGGCTTGTCCCAATGCATCAATCTTTAAAAACAAAGGTTTGCCGAATGTTGAGTCCATGAAAATCATGTTTGAAGGCACGGTTGCAATGGGAAAAAATGCATTCTGCACGAATGGTGAAATACCAAAGGAATGCATCAAAGGGTCAGGGGACTCCACTAATAGCAAAGAACTTGTTGACCCCCAATGTCAACCCTCTGCGAATGTTGACCTAATGGAGGTTGAAGGCCCATCATTGTCGAGGGCAGGACCAGCAATGAATAAGGGAAAGGCTTGGCAAGCGGTGTCCACCTTTTCAAGGGAATTTGCAAGAAACCAAGAAAAAAGCATTCAGTTGTGCAAGAGATGCCCGACTCTTTAAAGAACATCTCAGATGTTATTGTTGAAAGTAGAAGTGTAAGTACTCGTACACCATTTGCTTCCATAGTAGCTACTAAGGTTCAAGCAGTTATAGACATAGCATTGACTCTTCCTGGGGTGCAATTGGGTGATCGCCTTCATATGTTTAGCACTTGCTTCTTCATGGGAAACCAAGAGGCTAGGTACATGTTTGCAACACAACGCCATCAAAAGGAGATCCAGCTGAAGTGGCTAGAGATGCAGTACCAAATGAACCCTCAGTTTCATTTCTGAAGGAAAGGGGATTATCTTGATAGTGTTGCTTGGGCTTGGTGTTGTAGTAATTGGATTTTCTTTATGTACTTATTGCACTTTTTTTATTTTTTATTTTTATTGGCAAAAACAATGCTTACCATGGGTGTGTATGTAATTGTTCGGTACTCTTTCTATTGTAATAGTAATTAACAATGGGCATTCATCCTCTTTCGTTTTGCTCACTATTTATTAACCTATTCACATAAGCACATATTCAGTTTTTCTGTGGCATGCTACATATTCAGATGTTAAATATCATTATATCTTTTGGCTTTTCTAGATGTTTCACCAGTTTTACCTTTCAATATTAGAATATAGATGTCAATCAAATATAGGAAACATTAGGCATTTGATGATTTCAAATTTTGATAACATTAGGTATCTGAAATCCTCAAATATAGCTGAATATTGGATTTGACCCATCATTTGGTTTATCATTATTCTTTGAATTTGATGTGGCTAGGCTTATACTAATTTGTTGAACCAAATTGTGTATTGACTCATTAATTATATTTTTTTTTTCAACTCAAGTTGTTTCATATGAATATATGATTTTTGATGAATAAACTTCGTTACATGTGGTGGTACTAGATCTGAGTACTGGTAATATACATAAAGGTTTTTCCACAAAATGTTTCTAGATTGTTTTGAGACCACTAGGTTATTGTTCTAATTTTATTGTTTTTAATGTTTTATTTTGTATTATATATATATATATATTTTTTTTTTTTTTTTTTTTGCAAATTTGAAATTTCCTTTTTTTACCCCACAGTGTTGGTTTGAGATTTTCATTGCATATCCATTTGAACATGTTACCTCCATACTTGTAAACATATCAAAGCAGGAAGTAGCAAGGATACTTTTACTAGACCCTAACTGAGGGCTTTTGAAGCAAACTGATTCAAGTAGATAGTTTGATTCAAGTAGTCCATTGAGAAAGAAAGGGGTATGTTCCATAGAAATGACTAAATTTTTACTAGACAACTTTTGAAATGGAATGTGTTATTTTTTTTTATTTTTTTAACTTTTAGCATGCATATTAGGAAGTATATATTCTCCTTTTGATTAGTTACAGTTAACAATGGAAGAAGCAGGAACTAGAAAATGAATATCCTCAGTTTTTGCAAAGTGCCAAGTAGCATTTAATTTCTCTAAGTATATAATAGTTACAACAAATCATGACCCCCTAAAACTCTTGGATTCTATATAAGCAAACTTGTCTTCTTCTTCTTCTTCTTCTTCTTTTTTTTTTTTTTTTTTTTTTTTTTAATCTTGTACTTTGAAGTTGTGAATGATCCCACGGATGCTACACTTTGGTGGTTGTCTTCTTTTGTAATGGTAAAGTCTTTGTGGTAATTTCCGCAATTTCTTGTGTTCCTTGTAATTCCTTCCTTGAACGTCACAAAATCTGCTAAGAGCCTTCAAAATTCAGCTAGCTAGGGATTCTGATTTGATTTCCTTTTGTTTTGATCAAGTTACCTCCTTGAAGAACTCTATTTGGCCAAGCATATCAGAATCAACTAGTGCATGTGTTATTACAACAAAAAATGATTTAACCCTAAGAGACTTTAATACCTAATCATGCAAATAAATTATATCAAATTAGCATTTATATATGTGAAATTGAAAATTTAATAACATTGAGTCTAATGATTGATGGAACGATATATTAGACTTAAGATGAAAATGATGGCTTCCAAGAAAAAAGAAGAGGAAAGGAAAAACCCCATTATTGGTGCCAATTAAATGATGAAAATTATATCCTCTCCAAAGATGCGAGCAAAACTGATGAGATGTGAATTAAGCATCAAGTGAGACAATCTTTAACTTGGTAATTGAAGAAGGACGAGTTACCAGGATATGTGCAAGTGTAAATCTTGATATGTTATCAACTAAATGTGTCCAGGCATTAATGTGTGTATAGTAAGTTATCAACTTAATTTCTTAAATAGGTAAACTTCAACACCAATGCTTTCACACTTTTTTTTTTCACAAATTAGATTAGAGTTCAAAATTAAAAGAAATGGCCTTGGAGTCCACTTTATACCTTTGGCCTTGTATTCCTTAAAAAAGTTGGACTATATTATGTGGCTTATAAGCTCTACAAATGCCCAAATTATATGCATCTATGACACGCAAAGAAAGAGTTGCGCCACAATAAAATAATTAGT
This sequence comes from Quercus robur, assembly GCF_932294415.1. NCBI lineage: Eukaryota > Viridiplantae > Streptophyta > Magnoliopsida > Fagales > Fagaceae > Quercus > Quercus robur. Next base: position 48,993,644 of record NC_065538.1, read on the forward strand.
CCTAAGAGTGTTTTATGTTAGATACTCAAATAAATCCTCTAGCAGGTTGACTTTTTAATAAGGCAATAACTTATTTCCAGAATTACTGTTTGATCTTATCTGAGCAATATCATTAGAATACATGTTTTGAATTAGAGTACAAATATTATGTAATTATGAAATAAACCAAAGATAATATTCTTAGGTCTGATCCCTCTTGAAGGGAATTTTGCAAGATTGCAACAAGTGACTATTTAAGTGCTTGAGAATGCTCTCTAGATTGATTTGGAGGTAAATTAATCCTTTATATGCATCTTGTTCATAAAAAATATACGTTGGTTCCAGGAAGACAACTAGCACACTTTTTATGGGTCCATCTAAGTTGTACCATGTGATATAATGCATGTTTAGTTGGTTGAAAATTATTTTATGACTGTTTGATGTCCCGAGTATTATGTTGTTCAAAATAATTTCTTATGATGCCATTTGTCTTTGACAACCACTGAGAATGTACCAATTTGATAGGTCAAGAATGTATTGACCCGTTGTGATGAATTAATTGATTGATTAGCCAAGTTTATTAATTATTCAAATTAACATGCAATGTATGTGATAGCACAAACAAATCACCAATTAAACTAAGTATACAGCGGAAAATAAATTGACATAGTGATTTGTTTACAAATGAGAAAAACCTACACAGCAAAAACCCCAACAAATGATTTTAAGGTCACCACTCCCAAGAATCCACTATTATCAAAACAAGCGGTTACAAGTAAAGGAATCCCAGTACCTTATACCAACCTACAGTTGAACCCTTATCCCAATACCCAATTGGACTTGTTCTATAGTGACAATCTCTCCTTTTAATGCACGGCTCCCAATACATGACTAACCAATTGCGCGGATCCCAATACGTGACTTCAATCACCAATTAGAGAAGGTTGTTGACTGCAAAGTTCTTCAGTTCATCACACGATGAATATCAAGAAGTTCCTTGGTTACAAAACCCTATGGTGCACAAACACAACAACTTCTTCACAAGAAAGATGAACTAGGATAAATTCTGTCTCCGGGCACAATTTGCTTGAACAAACTTTGCTCAACACTTGTGTAACTTGTGTCACTTTTGATGGCCCTTAAAATAATCCTTTTATATGTCTAGGGTTGTGAGAAAAGAAAACCTAAACATATAACCACAGATTGGATGAAAAATATAACAGAAAATCTGAATTTCATAAACCTTGACAGATATCCTATCTGTCGAGCTACTGTCGAGCCATGGGCTGGAACAGCTCTTTAAGGCTCGATAGATGCTAGCTATCAAGTTTTAATGAACACCACTTTTCACACTCGAAACTTGGACAGACTTACCTGGCTTTAACAGTTGAACTTGAAACCTTGTTTCTTGAAGTATTAAACACATCCTAGATCTACCCAAATACAAGTAAAGTGCATTTTGTCAAAGGATTAGCTAATTACATAAAATAGTAACATATGTTCCTAACAAGTGAATCACATATGTCCTAACAATCTCCCCCTTTGGCAATCCGTGACAAAACCGCAACTAACAAATGAGATATGAGAGAAGTCATAAATCACTCAACTCATATTCACTTGTTGAATACAATAAAATCTATCCTAACACAAACTCTTGAAAAACTTTGCAAAAAGAGAGTCAATGGCAAGAAAGACTTTGACAACCTGTATTTTTGAAACACTTTAAACAAAACTCATCACGGCATCTTAGTGTGAAACAGAAATAATAAATTGCATACATAATATAAGAAACATGTATATAAAGAAAGAAAAGAAACAACACATGGAGAGATAAGTGAAAAGAAAAACATATATCACTAAATAAGGAATATAAGAACAACGTATGTCAATAATTGTCACAAGACCCATGAACAAGAATAATGTATCTCAAATAGAAAGAAAAGAAAAAAAAATACATCAGATCCTCACTACATCCCTCATATAAAGACTCCCCCTGTTAAAAATCTCCTATACTAACCCTCCCCTTAACTAAGACTACTCTCTTTGTCATGAGTGACAAAGGGTAAGAGTGTCAAGTAGACATCTCATCAGTGCCGGAAGAGCTAACATCTCCATCCTCATCATCATCATCGTTATTAGAACCATCATCGTCCTCGGATGTCTCAGATGCCTCGGGAGGAGGAGAGGGAGACTCTACAAAGCCACCAAGGTGAGCCTGCCATCTAGCAATACGGCCAACACGGGTGTTCACCTGATACAACTCAGTAGAGAGTGTATCAAGGCGAGCATCCATGTACTGAAGTTGCACCATGATTGGATCTAGAGTCACACCTCCTGCTAAAGTAGAGGGAGCGGAGGTGGATGGAGCTGAAGGAGTGGGAGGAGATGCCGTACTGGAACGCCTCAAACAAAACTGCGCCTCGCTACGTTTAACGGTACCAGCATCTTTAGCACCCATGACATGGAATGGCTCAGAAGAAGGAAAAGGAACATCAAAATGGCATAAAAGCCTCATGATAGTTGAAGGGAAGATGAACTTATCACGAGTAGCCGAATCCCTATACACATCTATAAGAGAAAGAATGAAATGAAAGGGAAAGTCTATACTAAGGTTCTTTAAAAGAGAAAGCAAAAACCGAGCACGAGGCTCTATAATAGAGTTATAGTGAGAGAGAGTATGAAGTACAAAAGTCATGACCATGTTAAGAAAATGAAGGCATTTAGCAAAGCCCGAACAAGAAGTAAACTGATGATCCCCCCAATCAGATGGACGCTCACAGAAGGCAAAAATGAGCTCATCTTTAGACACGATCTTAAAATGATCACAACTAGGGTAGTCAGGATACTCTACCCTAGGGACACGGAGCACATCGGAGACAATCTCCGATGTGACAATAATGCACGTACCTCGAACGCGAGTTATGAAATGAGGTACTGAAAAGTTGAATCCATGCATGTTAGAGTAGAACTCCTGGATCAACACAAATGGACATGTGACCGGGACATCAAATAGTGACTCCTAACCCCGACTGTAGATGATAGTGGGAAGGTCAATGTTAAAGAAGTCCAATAAGACGACATGGCATTCCGAATGAATGCCTCGTCGGGAAAAGTTCTCAAAGAAGTCCGATCTGGCCTTCTCATCATGGAACCGGATAGAGAAAAGGGTAGTGTTAGTAGAAGAAGATGCCTCGAAACGAAGAAGATTTTGAGACGGAGCAAATTTACGTTTGGGTGCCATAGAAGTAGACTAATGTAAATGGAGAGAGGGAGAGAGAGAAAGGAGACAATCAGAAAAATCCCAAGCAATTCAAATATATCAAGATATATTGAAAAGAAAGAACGTATGCATGAGAATGCATAAACATGTGATATGCAATAGAAAAAGCATCATGGGCTCAGCCCATTCCAAACCTTCTAGCACACAAGCAAATAACAGATATAGCACACATCTAAATGCATGAAAATACAGTTATAATGCTCATGAGATGCAATGCATGAAGTTTTTAAGATCAAATCTTCAAAACCCATCCCAAATATTTTGCAAAAACCTCTTTGATTTTGAAAAACCCCAAACTTTTCAAAAATCCCAAAAACTTAGGTTAAAAAGCATGAAATGTATGAAAATGAGGGATTTAGACACCTACCAAGAGAAGAAAACTTGATTAGGGTCTTGGAATCCTTTAGAAAGAGGTTTAAGGTGAGAAAGAGAGGTTTTGGGAGGTGAAAAGGTTGAAGAGATTGAGAGAAATCAAGAGAGATGAGATCTGAATCACGAGTGCCCCTTATATAGCACCTCAGTAATTCTCGACAGATCAAGAGGTGTCGAGGATCTGTCGAGCTTTAAAGGGTTCGATAGAAGCTGCTATCGAGCATGTGTCCAAGGCAATTTGAAGCTCGATGGATCAAGGTTTTTGTCGAGGAGCTATCGAGGGGACAGAAGGTTCCTCGATTGATCCACCTATCTGTTGAGAGATATTGATATTACGATAAAAAGAAATTGAAGAGCTCGATAGATAAGCCAAGTGTCGAGAGGTGTCGAGGAGCTGTCGAGATTGCTTAAAAACAGTTTTTCAAGAAGAGAAAAACACAGATTTGAATGCAATCAAACATGCAACTTAACCAAGGATCCAAACAACATTTTAAACTCTCGAAAACATCTTTCAACAAAAAAATGTTAAGCATTTTGATCCCAAAACACACACACACACACTAAACAAGTTTAACCAATTTTATATTTCAAAAACAAGTCAAGACAGTTTAGTGAGCATACATTAATACATGTAAACCTTGTGATGGCCAAATCACATTGTACCTGCACATGTATCAAAAGTAGCAAAGAATATTGCATGTTATGTGTGAAAAACATCACAAGATTACATAAGTGTCTACATGTTATGATGATTTGAGATATGAGAAAATCACTTTAACTCACACATAATCATAACTGTTTGATGGGGTCTATCACCTTCGAGGTACATCCTATAACTCCCATATCTCCTAAAATACACGCTTGCAATCATATTTCAAGCATTTTATTCTTTTTTGCTTTTTATTTTATTTGCATATTTTTCTTTTTAAGCATATCATGCATGGAAATATAAGAGAGAGAAAACAAATACCCAATTATGTTAAGGATTTGACATTCCATTTTTATTATGCCGAAGCATACAAATGTCATTTCATGATTGGTGGGCAACAGTGGTGAGATGGTTATTTATGCCTTTCTCTTCATGGGATTCAAAATCTGGTGAAGTGGATATATCTGCAAAATCTTCCACAACACTAAGAGTACCAGGAGTACTTGAAGATGCGGGCTCTTATTCAACAATTTCTTGAACTTCCTTTGGTTCAAGAGGAAGAATTTCTTTGGGGAATTCCTCACTAACTTTCTCAGAACCAGAATCTAAAGACTCATCCATAACAACATTCATTGTTTCCATTACCTTCATGATTCTTTTGTTGTATACCCGATAAGTCTTGCTTGTAGAGGAGTATCCTAGAAATATTCCTTCATTGCTTTAGGAGTCAAATTTTCCCACATTCTCTCCATCCTTGAGAATAAAACATGTACTTCCAAAAAATTTTGAAGTACATCACATTTGGCTTTCTTCCTTTCCATAACTCATATGGAGTCTTCTTGGTACCAGGTCTAAAGTACACCCTATTAACCGTATAACATGCAATGTTAACAGCTTCTCCCCACAAGTTTCTAGCCACATCCTTATTATGCAACATGGCTCTAGCCATCCATGTTCTTTCTTTCTACTACACCATTCTACTGAGGAGTAATAGGAGCAGAGAATTCTTGAGATATACCTGATCTTGTGCAAAAGGACTTCGTATATGAGTTCTCGAATTCTTTACCATGATCACTTCAAATTCGATCAATTTCAGGTTCTTTTCATTCTGCAATCTTGTGCACAATACTTCAATGTGCTCAGGAGCATCCGACTTGGATCGTAGGAGGATAACCCAAGTGTACCTAGTGAAGTCGTCTACAACAACCACGATGTATCTCTTACCACCAAGAGACTCGGTTCTAGTTGGACCCATAAGATCCAGATGTAGAAACTCCAATGGTCTAGATTTAGCAGATGTCTAAATGCCCAGATGCTTAGCTTTCGTCTATTTCTCAAGCTGACATGGTCTACAAACCACATTGCTTATTCTATTAAGCTTTGGTATCCCCAAGACTAATTCATGCTTAGATACAATAGAGAGATGTTTATAACTAGCATGTCCCATCCGTTGGTGCCATAGATCTTCATTTGGTAAACAAATGCTCTTGCACACAATATCAGCATCAAGAACCAATCCATAACAACTGTCTAGAGTGCGAACACCACTTATGAGTTTCTTTCTTGACTCATCCATTACAAGACACTTTCCTTTGAGAATAGCACCATGAAATCTTGATCACATATCTGACTTATGCTCAACAGGTTCACTCTTAGACCTTCTACATATAGAACATTTGCAATGTTCGGCAGTCCAGGTAGAGAGATGATTCCCTTTCCTTTAATCTGTGATTTGCTCCCATCACCAAAAGTGACATTGCCACCTTTCTTAGACTCGAAAACCTTGAAGAGAGATCGGTCTCCAGTCATGTGTCTTAAGCAACCACTGTCAAGGTACCATAAACATGTGTCCATAACCTTAAATGCAGACTTCATCATAAAACACACTTCGTGCTTAGTTGATAGATCAGTGGGAATAGTGTTTTCTCTCATCTACGTTTTATCAGCTAAACCTTTAATTTTCACTCTTCTCAGACGAACTCCTTCACACATTTTCATTCGGAGACAGTCTAGTTTTTCTTGGTCAACTTGAGATCTTTTCCAATAGTCATCATAATAGAATTCAAATAACTTTTAAACTTGTAGCTTCTGATACACTCAAACAAGCAGAGATTAAAAAAATAAGATGTATTTGAAAGCAAGGATCTCTTCAAGCTGGTTGTAGCCATGACAACAAGGGTCAATGGATCACATAACAAAGATTAACCCTAATTAGATTGTGCCTGCTCTGATACCACTTGATAGGCCAAGAATGTATTGACCCTTTATGATGAATTAATTGATTAATTAGTCAAGTTTATTAATTAATCAAATTAACATGCAATGTACGTGATAGCACAAACAAATCACCAATTAGACTAAGTATGCAGTGGAAAATAAATTGACACGGTGATTTGTTTACGAATGGGGAAAACCTACACGGCAAAAAACCCACCGGGTGATTTTAAGGTCACCACTCCTGAGAATTCACTATTATCAAAACAAGCGATTATATGTAAAGGAATCCTAATACTTTATACCAACCTACAGTTGAACCCTTACCTCAATACCCAATTGGATTTGTTCTCTAGTGACAATCTCCCTTTTTAATGAACGGCTCTTAAAGCGTGACTAACCAATTGCATAGATCCCAATATGCGACTTCAATCACTAACTAGAGAAGGTTGTTGGCTACAAAGTTCTTCAGTTCATCACACGATGAATATCAAGAAACTCCTTGGTTACAAAACCCTACGATGCACAAACACAGCAGCTTCTTCATAAGAAAGATGAACTAGGGCAAATTTTGTCTCCAGTCACAATTTGCTTGAACAAACTTTGCTCAACACTTGTGCAACTTGTGTCACCTTTGATGGCCCTTAAAATAATCCTTTTATATGTCTAGGGTTGTGAAAAAAGAAAACTCAAACATATAATCACAGATTGGATGAAAAAAGAACAGAAAATCTGAATTTCATAAACCTCGACAGATACACTATCTGTCGAGCTGTTGTCAAGTCACGGGTTGGAACAGCTCTTCAAGGCTCGATAGATGCCAGCTGTGGAGCTTTAATGAATAGCACTTTTCACACTTGAATCTTGGACAGACTTGCGTGGCTTTAACACTTGAACTTGAAACCTTATTTCTTGAAGTATTAAACACATCCTAGATCTATCCAAATATAAGTAAAGTGCGTTTTGTCAAAGGATTAGCCAATTACATAAAATAGTGACATATGTTCCTAACAAGTGAATCACATATGTCCTAACACAATTGCTTATGATCTTTACAATTGCTATATTTTGTGGAAATCTCAACAATAATGGAATTGAATGGATATATTATAAAGGAATGGAATGGAATATGGTGAATTGTTTATAGGGGGTCTTTAGATGTAACAAGATTGGCTGATTAAGTTATACTGTGTTTGCTTTGGCTTTTGATGAGGTGTATCTCCAACCTTTGAAATTTTCACCTTAGCCAATCTGTTAGAAAGTCTACAATAAAAAAATATTCCGCATTTTGAAATGCTTGAATTTTTTATCTCCAAATATATTTTAGATATGAAAATTGTTGTTGGTCTGTGTAGCTCAAATTGTATCTGCATGACATGTAGATTGACATAAAGCACCATTCCAAAATAGTTATACCCCTCTGCCATAGATTATCCTTTGTCAAAATCCTCTTTAGAGTTGCACACCATAGTTTTCCCTTCACGGGTACTGTTCACACAGCCCCTAAACAACCCTTGCTTCTCTCTAATTCTTCTTCTTTCCTACCCTAAACCCACCATAACTAAACATAGACAAATCCCTAGTTTGTCCTACATCATTGTGTAACAAAGCTTTGTGTGGCCACGTTTGAGCATCCAACATGAATGCCTATTCAACCAAATTAAGCTTTAATAATCCTCTGCTAAGCAGCTTATGTGAAGTAAGATTTTTTTTTAAAAAAATTTTGCCTACAGGTTTCTGGAACTATTCGCAATTGTTGTTTCGAAGTTGAGAGTCAGCTACAAAATTTACTTATAATATCAGACTTTCTTTGGCCAACTTTGCTTCTACCGGTTGCTGGCAACAAGGTAATTTCTCTCTCTTTTCCTTTTTTTTTTTTGTAATTGTTGGTGTTCTCTGTCATTTTTATGCATAGAGTAGCCTTTTGGTGTATATATCATTCTTACTTATATAAAAAAAAAAAAAAAAAAAAAAAGAGGTAATTTCTCGAAATTGTTGTGGTATTGCTTTATATCCAATTGACTGGTGAATATGTGTATATTGGTCAGATAAGGCATTTCTAAATCTTCCAAAAGGTCTCAAATTAGGCCATTGGTACCAGTGTCTTTGGCTTTCCACAGACAGAAAAAGAAAGAAGTCTCAAGGTATTATGACAATTTCAACTGTTTAAGCTATTGATGTAAGTAAAGTTTGCATCTACAAAGATCTACCATGCTCTTGTATAATGTTCTAAAAAATGATACTATTTCTAAATAATCAAAAAAAGTATCAAATTCTAACTTGAATCCACATTGGTAATTATATGAATTACTTGTCCATTAGCTGCTCTCGAGGAGGAGTTAGGGGAAGAACTCCATTGTACTTGCCTCTCCAATCAACTTGACCACCAACATACTTGTTTTGCTAAATCCAATCACAAGAGCATCTGATTTTGTTGGCACAAAACAAGCTTTCTGTGACTTGGCAAGACCAACATCCGTTATCTTATGCTCCTATAGAAAGAACTCAGGTATGCTCCTATAGAAAGAACTCAGGTGTGCGTGTGTTGCTGATAGGGGGTGCATGTGTTGCTGATAGGGTATGCGTGTGTAGCTGATGAGGTGGGTTATGTCAGTGCTGCTAGAGTGTACAATGTAATTGTGCTATAGATGGTGTTGTAATTGCCTAGTTGGCATTGTGTACTTATACTTTAGTGTATATATACTTGTATTGGAGGTGTGGCTACATTAGCATTGTATTGTACTAGAATTAGTACAATGGAGTTAGTTAGTTAGGATGAGTTGGATGGCTTAGCTAGCAAGGTGGTTACACAGCTGGCTTAGGAACATAGTTAGGAAGTTGGGTATTGGACTGATGTGCTATCAGGGTATTAAACTGGGAAGGGTATTGTAGAATGAATGAACTTGATTGGTATTTCTTTCTATTCTCTATCAATGGTTGTTTCACTTTCTTTGCTACTTCTCTTTGTTTCTTCTTATGCTTAGCCAGAATTGCTACATTATGCTGAACTGATTCAAATTTCATTTGTGCAGGTAAAAGTTAAATGCACTAGTTCCCAGCCAACAAAAGGATGGATTTGCTAAACAACTTATCTAATTCCCAGCACCAGTGAGTTTCTATATTTTCCCCTCTAGATTTGAATATATAATTTACCAATCCAAACCAAATTTAAGTGGGGTATTTTTTTTTTTTTTTGGGTGTTTGGCAGCTAGTTGATTAGCATAGCCATCAGATCATGGAAGCACATGACAATGAATTCAATTCAAACACTCTGCTTGCATGAGTTGATGAGGCTACTTTATAGTTATAGACATTAGACTGCTGCCTAGGCTTTAGGACTATTAATTTATTGGTACCGCCATAATTTAAGCCTAGTACTAATAAAGGTTCAATATAGTTTAACAACTTGTTTTTAGCCTACATATTGTAGTATCACTCCAGATTTTGTACATGCAATTAAAGTCGGTAACATATACAGGGACGCAGACTTTGAGATAAGCGACGACATTGTACTCGCAACATATTTAGTTGGGTGTGCAAGTGTCATAACTTATGTGGAGACCTATATGAACAAAGTACTAATGCATACAAATATACAAACAGGGTATGAATGGGTATAGTATATTTTAAATGGAAATGAGCAAAACTGTCGCAATGTCTTTAGACTATCAAGCCATGTGTTTCGACAATTGTGTAATACATTACGCACTTAGTATGGATATGACGGTACCAAAAGATCTTGCCTGGAAGAGTTTGTGGCAATGATATTGGTGGTACTTAGTAATGGCATGGGTAACAAAATGATACAGGATAGATTTCAACATTCGAGTGAGATAGTGCATTGACACATGGCCACAGTAGTTACATTGTTAGCCACCGTTATGACAGCAGACATTATCAAGTCTGCTGATCCTACATTTCGTAATGTGCCATCACATATTCGCAATTCAAAATGATATTGGCCACATTTCAAGGTACTCTGTGAAATTGGTATCTTAACTTGATTTTATTCAATTTATCTTTATGATTATACCATGTATTTCATTTCACATTGTATTTTTGTGGCAATGGTTAGGGTTACATTGGTGCGATTAATGGGGTTTACATCCCTGTGGTCTTACCAGTTGATGAGCAACACCCATACAGAGGAAGGAAAGGGATCAAAACAACAAATTGCATGTGCACATGTGATTTTGACATGAAATTTACATTTGTGTGTGTTGGATAGGAAGGGTTAGTGCATGACACAAGAATCTTTTTAAGTTGCCTCAATAATGAGAGTGACAACTTCCAAAAACCTCCAGCTGGTTTGTAAATATACAGTTTAATTACAGTATTAAAATATGTATTACGTAGTGAAAAGCTAATGTAATAAACGTGTTCGTTTGCAAAAAAGTATTATCTTGTTGATTCAGGGTATCCTATGAAGAGAGGGTTCCTTGCACCATATAAGAAGGAGATGTACCACATCCCCAATTTTCAGCAAGGTGGAGAGCTGCATTGTCTAGAGGAGAAATTTAATTATCTCCATTCATCACTTCGTTCAGTCGTAGAACGAACTTTTGGAGTTTGGAAGAATAGATGGAGAATTTTGAGAAGTATGCCACCCTTTTATATACGCACTCAAAATCGTATCATTATTGCTACAATGGTTCTTCACAATTTTATTAAAGCACATGAAAACAATGACATTGAACGTGGGCATTATGCACGGGGAACATATGGAAGTAGCAAGGGAGGTCATTACGATGGAATGGCACATGTGATCTCAATCTTGGACGAAGCTAAGATGAAAGAGGTTTAGAACAATATCACAACATCGATATGTAGGATGCATCCATCGTAGTTCTTAAGTTGTTGCGGAAGTTATATTCCCCTTAATTGATTATGGTGACTATTATTTTTGTCACAATAGAAATTAGTGTGGCTGAAAATACCATTAACATTATGGTAATTTTTTTGTGAGGACCATAACTGATGGTTCACAAACTTCAATGTAATACCATTTTGTTTTATGGTGATTTTTTGTTGGTAAGCAGAACTGATGGCTCATAAAACTTGATTGTAATACCTTTGATTTATGAATTTGTATATATCGTTACATGTGAAACTCATCAGTATTGCAACAATAGATTTCAAGCTTATAGGGGACTTCTGAATAGACTCCAATCTTATCTGAACAAGAGATAAACTCAATGAATTTTAAGATTGCAACAATAATCTGCTAGGAATTTTAAAAAAATAAAAATAAAGAAAACAAAACCTACCCTCAATTTGTTTTAAAGACACCAAGAACCCTAACTATCAATTGTTGGCAAAGTGTATATAGATAAATAAATATAATATATATATATATATATATATATATATGTATGTATGTATGTATATATAGACACACATATACAACAACAGAACTTACAATCTCCATCAACTTGGCCATTAACATTATCTTCATCAAACATCTCCACATTGTTTTAAGAAGTACAACTACATACATATCATAAATTGTTACTTACAATACAGAATAAGTTATACAATTAACATAGAAAAAAAAAATGTAATAATACAAGTCTGTATTATTACATACATACATATCCCATTATGGCAAACACCTCTACCTGATTTCAACTTCCCTAAACCTACTAGATAAGATAAGCAATACTACAAACATGACTCAGGAGACTACTAAAACTATTGTTAACTTCTTTGTTTTCTCTTTAGAAATCATGTGTGCAACCTTGGCTCTTTCAGCCTTTCATTTTGCAACTCGCTCCATTTCCAATGCTACATCTGTCAGGGTGTGTGCTTGCTTCAACTCTTCATTAGCAACTTCCACTGCATGCTCCAATTACTTGAATTTGGCTATAACTATAGGTGTTGTTACTACACCACGCGTACAACAAATGCTGGTGTCTAACCACTTGAAGAACTTGCATGCACGGTCATCATCCTGCACAATAAAATACAGCACAAAAACAGAAGTACAACGAATTGGTTCTTTAATGAACAACATAAATATTTTGCCAATATTTGGATATGGTACTTATTGGCGACCGATAGAAACAAGTATAAAACCTCCTACCAAATGTATAAAGTTTCAGGGAAGTCCTAATGATGCAGTTGTCAAAATGGCCATCAGAATTGGAGAGATAGTTACTCGTTTCCAACATTGGCATATTTTTCTCTTGAAAAAGAAAAATAGAGGATAAGGTGCATATGTTAGTATTCAATAAAACTGAAGAAATAAGAAAGCTAAATAACATCAACCTAATAAGCAATCTCATTGGTAACAAGTTAAACTGCTAGTTTGCTGCTTAATTTGAAGATAGCAATATCTGCTTCAAAAAACAAAAACAAAAACAAAAGGTAGCACAATCAGCTAGGGTCCAAAGAGAATATTTATTAAAATGGGATTAAGACTTTAAACTACTATACACAATTGGATAGGATAAAATATAAGTTTGAACTTTTGGAGACTGCTCGCATTCTAATTGGTGAGTTATTTATCTTTTTATGCAAATTGTAAGTGTGATGTTTATTTTACATTTGGATTGCATGTTTAATCCCCTTTCATTGAACTTTCACAGGATTGCTGATACAAATATTTACAATTGGAACAACAATTTCTCTTATCAGGAACATGTCTCCTCCCAAAAGGGCCTCTTAACCGTTTCTTACCTAGAACAAACTCTCCATGTCAACGGCTAAAATAATTTTTCATTTTACTTTTTTTATTATTAGCCTGTTGAGCCCCATAATTAGAATGAATATTTCATTTCATAGCTTATGCTCAAGGTACTAGCATAGTCAACTTAGGGGTGTCCACGCAAACCGAAGACCCGTCGGAACTGACCTGTCATGGTCAAGCTGACACCTCCGACGGGTCGGCGACGGGTCTCAAGCCATTAGAACCGACTCTGGCGGGTCGAGTGGCGAGTTTCATCCTCAAAAACCTGAGCCACTCGACCCGCCTGACAAAAACTCAAAGAACGATGAAAATCCCATAGATCTGGCGACAATCTGACGCTTCTCAGCTCTGATCCGGCCACATTTGGGCTTCCTTCACTCAGATCAGCTCAAATCCGGCCAAGATTTAGTTTCTTCCTTACTTAGATATGCTTAATTCTGGCGAATCCAACCCAGATCTACTAAAACTCGACCAAAAATCTGGTAAGCCCGACTCCAACTCGGCCAAATCTTGGCCAAATTTTCATAGATTCAAAGGAATCTCGCCCAACTCTCATTAGATTTGGCCAGATCTAACAAGATCCGGCCAGATTTCGACCAAAAACTAGCGAATTGGAAAACTCGAAACTGACCGATTTACACTTGAAAACCGATACGACCCGACCCAGTTGATCTGAAACTTCCGACGGGTCAGTTGCGGGTCAAAATCTTCCCCACCCGATAATGTCGGGTCGAGTCGGGGTTGGGCACAAACCTGACCTGTGAACACCCCTAAGTCAACTAATCTGAATCCTATTGGTAGGTAATGGGATAAACCCTTAATAAGTAAGGTCATACACTTGTGTGGGAATAGTAGTAGGTTTAAGTACCCTAGGCCATGGGCCAAGTGTAGCTCCTATCTTGATAACGGGCTAAAACATCTTAAATTGTCCAGCGGACCAATTCCTCTTCATTGTGTTTATCCTTGATTCCATTTTGTTTTTGGCCTAAGAGCTTAATGGAAAATGGTAGTGGTGGCAGTATAGCCATCAAGGTCAAGTTAAAGCACTTTGTTGTTCAGGATTACTATATTAGGGACTCTGTCAACAGTTCAATTTAAGATATATTTAATGCTTTATTATTCAAAATCCTAAAAGCATTATGCACCTAGGGGGAATATGACAGTGATTGCAATTGCAAGCAACCAACCTTGGTTTCACCTTGTTGCAAGGTATGGTACTTGTTACCTAGAGATCTCAATATGAATACAAGTTAAATACAAGTTAAATGTTGAAAAGCTCTTTGATAGTAATAATCATGATGATGCTAGGACTATTTTACTTAACTAATGAAGTTGGAATATTTTGGGACCAAGAGCAGAGCTAGCCAGGAAACAAAAATGTATATGTTTCAGGTTCAGGATGTAATAATGACTTTAGCTCCATTGTATTGGTTAACATATTTTAGGGACCTCCTGTTATATTTACTAGTGACGTGTGTGTAGCCCTAATAGATTCTAGGAAAAGGTTTCAATTATGCCACCATTGTATTGTCAAAGTCTATTTATTAGCAACTACATTGCACCATAAGAACATGGCACCAATTGGCACTATCCTAGCAATTTGTAATTGGCACATTATTATCAACAATTGGCGTTATCCTTGCAAGCTATTAACTTAATCTATCATCAATTTACAAAAATCTCCCATCTCTTTTCAAATTTTATTTGAACTTTACTCTCCCACGAGTTCCTTGCACCATTGGAATTATGCAATCATTCCAAATTCACCATTAATAAATAATAGAGTGAAGAGAAATTCATGGTAAAATGGTGGGATACATTCAAAATTGCTAGAGTAGTCAATTGTATTCAACAACCACCAACTTCCCAAGCGAACAATCTCAAATTTTGATTCAAAGATCAAATATTCAATCAGAATTTTACCAAACATTCTCCAAGAAAGTGGTAAAGTAAAAACCGAAGGGTGCCCTCTCTCAGCTTAGTGGAGAAAATGACAAAACAATAACCAAGAAAGTTCAAGTGCAGCACCTAGAAACTGAACCCCCGACTAGGCTATAGATTCACATTCACAACATCCAATTTACTATTACTGACTGATTGACTATTAGCAATTCAATCAATCAAAACGTGGCCTAAAGATCAAAACTTTGTAAAAAGGCAAAGTAACTAATAAATAAAAAGGACTAAACTTGCACTCTATCAAATCAAATGAACTAAAATCCAGCAAATGAAAAGAAACCCATTAACAAGAACTGAAATTCGAACAAAACAGGATAGAAAATAATGATTCTCTTTTTTTTTTTTTTTTTTTTTTTTTTTTTTTTTGCTTCTGGTTTTTGAGCTTAGGCTAATTTAGCTTCTCTTTCATGTGTGTCCCAGTTCCCAACTACCATTCATTTCAAGTTTCAAGGAGTATTTTCATGGGTGGGAGAGGAGTGAAATTAGGGAAGAAGGTGAAATGGGTTTATGGAAGGAAGAGTACACCAGAGGGAACCCGATCTTCGTTGGTGTCAGACTAGGTTGTCTTCCTCATGGATTTCTCGTCTAAGCTCTTTGCCAGTTTCGAACTAAATTGTCTTCCTTGTGGATTTCTCTGGTGGGCGTGGACTTCTCTTCTCGAAGACACGGGTGTTAGGGTGAAAAAAAAAAAAAAAAAAAAAAAAAAAAAAAAAAAAAAAGCGACCTTTAAATACTTTCAACTGAGCTACAGTAGTCGGACCCAAAAATAATCAGCTCGCGTTTTTCAATTATTTGCTACAGTGTTTTCTGTTTTCAACAAAATCAGTGATATCCAAACGAACCCTAAATATGTGTTTTCTCTTACTTGGTTTTGCTATTTGGTTCATTCCTTCACTAAGACAAGGGTTCCTTCATTTTTAAAATCTGCATTTCTCTCTTTGCTTCTAAAATAGGTTCATTAAGATTATGTTGAATTGTGCAATGTGAAATATAGGGTTCTGTCAAGATGATGAGTATGCATGTATGACCTGTGGGTGCATGCACATGCTTAACACTTACATACGCAACATTATGCCATGCCTACACACCCCTAGCACCAAAATATTGCAAACCCTAGATCTAGGGCATCTAGCGTAAAAAATGCATGATGTCTTTGTCACCTGTTTGCTTCTTTAAAATCTTCTTATACTCCTTTTAATGCATGAATTAGATGGGAACCAAATTACTAATTGAAAGTGGCCTCTGGATCCATTAGATAAGGATAACTATTAGGTGCCTAATTTTGAACTCAAAAGTCTGATTAAGTTGGACATTCGTATAGGGTCAAAAGCAATTCTTGGACCTAAACCTAGTGGTGATGGTGAATCCATTCTCCCCCTAAACCCTGAGTTATTGGTGTATTTATGGATCTAACTATCTAAGTGTAGGACAGATCTACACTGGGTTGCTTTAAAAAAGATCCATTCAAATGGAAAACGTGATGACATTCATGAGTCACCCCTTAGAGCACTCACAGTGGGGAGTTTGGGGACTTCACCGCGGAAATAGAGTTATACTTGGACATACCATTAGGTCACTATCAAATAAGGTTTCACTAAAGGAGCCCAAAATAGCACACATAGGCACACGAAACAAATTGTATATCCCGATAGTGTTGGCCAAAACCATGGACTCCACTTGAGGCATCAAGTTACAAACCCTTAACGCTATTGTTGGAGGATTTTAATATTAAATAATTAAAATGAATAAATGTTATAACATAAATGTAAAGATGTGGGAGTGAATATGGAAGATAAGGAGTTAGTGAAAATGTTTAATCCCACATTGAAAAGGAGAGAGACTATTTTATTATTTTTAATTGTGGTGATTAATGGGCTAACATGAATTGTTTCAGATATTGGGTTAGATACGTGTGCAAGTGGAGGTATCAAAGAAGGGTGTTCTTTCTGGTGGAGCTTTGGGCTTGAGCACTTTGTGCAGAAGTTGTTCTAGCGATACAACACTTGTTGGGCTGTTGTATCCTGGGGGAAACAAGTCAGAGAAGGTTTGCACCGGTTACAAAACAAGAATCCATCAAAAGTTCCTACCGGTGAGATCAGTGAGGAAGAATATAGTCTCCATCAAGAAAAAATAGATAAGTATACAAAAGATGAATATAATTGTTGCTCTTATCTTTTGAATTGTCTTGTCGATCATTTTTATGATTATTATGATACAACTTATAATTCTGCTAAGAAAATTTGGAAAGCTTTACAAAGCAAGTATGATACCGAGGAGGCGGGTGCAAAGAAGTATGCTACTAGTAGATTTTTCCGTTACCAAATGGTGGATAGAAAATCGGTGGTGGATCAAGCACAAGACTTTCAAATGATCATGGCAGAATTGAGATCTGAAGGCATAAAGATTGGAGACAATTTGATGGTAGCTGGCATAATTGATAAAGAAAAAACTGTTATGCTTGGTGACTCTAGCAAATCCAAGGTTCTTGAGAGTGGTAAGGTTGAATTGAAATTCACTTCTAGACGCGTGCTAACATTGAAAGATGTTCTTTACACTCCATCCATGAGGAAGAATTAGATGTCAAGTTTTTTGCTTAACAAGGCTGGCTTCAAGCAAACTAAGGAATTTGATAATTATGTAATCACTAAAAAGGGATTATTTGTGGGCAAGGGTTATGCTTGTGATGGAATGTTTAAATTGAATGTTGAGAATAATAAAGCATATACCAGTTTAGTTTATATGCTTTCTTCTATTAATTTTTGGCATGCTCGTTTATGTCATATAAATAGTAGATATGTGGGAATCATGAGTAGTTTAGGATTAATTCCAAGACTGTCAAAAGATTTTGAAAAATGTGAAACTTGTAGTCAAGCTAAGATTACAAAAAAGCCTCGTAAAAGTGTTGTAAGAAATACCAAATTGCTTGAGTTAATTCACTCCGATTTATGTGAATTTGAGGGAATTTTAACTCTTGGAGGAAATAAATATATTATCAATTTTATTGATGATTTCTCAAAATATACAACTATTTATTTGTTGAAAAATAAAAGTGATGCTTTTGAAAAATTTCAAGATTTTTTAAAAGAAGTTAAAAATCAAATCGGTAGAAAAATAAAAAGAATAAGAAGTGATAGAGGTCGTGAGAATGAATCAAGTGCATTCAACTCATTTGTTCAGTCTTTGAAAATTATCCATGAAACTACTGCACCATATTCACCTGCTTCTAATGGTGTGGCTGAAAGAAAAAATAAACTTTAATTGAGTTAACAAATACCATGTTAATTGAATCTGGTGAACCTTTACATTTTTGGAGTGAAGCTATTTTAACTACATGTCATGTTTTGAATAGGATGCCACATAAAAAGTCACACACCACACCTTTTGAGATGTGGAAAGAAAATAAGCCAAATTTGGGATATTTGAGAGTACGGGGTTGTCTTGCTTATGTAAGGCTTACTGACCCTAAAATGCCTAAATTAGGTATAAAAGCTACTACCTGTACTTTTCTTGGTTATGCGATTAATAGTGCAGCCTATAGATTTTTTGATCTTGAAAACAAAATAATTTTTGAATCTGGTGATGCAATTTTTCACGAAGAAAAATTTCCTTTTAAATTGAAAAATAGTGGGGGTGAAGAAAATATTTTGTCACAACCTAGTTCTTCTACTTCACATTTACAAAATCAAGAAAATTTTGAAATGGAACCTAGAAGGAGTAAAAGAGCTAGAGTTGAAAAGGATTTTGGTCCTGATTATTATGTTTTTAACATTGAGGAAAATCCCCAAAATTTAAAAGAGGCTTTAACATCACCTGATGCTATATTTTGGAAAGAGGCTGTAAATGATGAGATGGAATCTCTAATTTCTAACAGAACTTGAAAATTAGTAGATATTCCATCGGCTTGTAAGACCATAGGTTGTAAATGGGTCCTTAGAAAAAAGTTGAAACCGGATGGATCAATAAATAAGTTTAAAGCTAGACTTGTTGCAAAAGGCTTTAAACAAACAGCTGATCTTGATTTCTTTGATACATTTTCTCCGGTAACAAGAATTACATCTATTAGATTGTTAATTGCTATTGCTGCAATTTTTGATTTGAAAATTCATCAAATAGATGTAAAAACTGCTTTTTTAAATGGGGACCTAGAGGAAGAGATTTATATGGATCAACCTGAAGGCTTTGTAAAGCCTGGACAAGAAAGCAAAGTATGTAAGCTAATTAAATCCCTATATGGCTTAAAACAAGCACCTAAGCAATGGCATGAAAAGTTTGATTCCTGCATGATTGAGAATGGTTATAAATCAAATGAATGTGATAAATGTATTTATTCTAAATCATGGAATAATATACATGTTATTATTAGCCTCTATGTGGATGATATGTTGATTTTTGGCTTAAATATGCATGTTATAAATGAGACAAAAAATATGCTTAAAAGCCATTTTGATATGAAAGATCTTGGTCAGGCTAATTTTATTTTGGGCATGAAAATTACAAAAGCATGTGATGGAATATATCTTGATCAATCACATTATGCTGAGAAAATATTGAGAAAATATAATTTTCATGATCACAAAAGTGTAGCTACTCCTTTTGATTCTAGTAGGGGTGTGCAGAAAACCCACCGACCCACCAAACCCGACCCAACCCGACCCGACCCACCGGGTTGGGTCAGTTTTTAAGGCTTGGTGGGTTGGGTTGGGTTACCAAAAAAATTATTATAGTGGGTCGGGTTGGGTTTGGGTCATAAAATTACAAACCCGCCAAACCCAACCCGACCCACCCATATTTAATATATATTTAAAATATATTTTATATTTAATAATTTTTTTTAAAAAAAAATCAATTGTAGGGCACTTATATATATATATATATACATATATATTTAAATATATATTATATATTTAATAATTTGCATTTTCTCAATTCCTTCTAGTAATACTAATTTTATATATATATATATAATATATTATATAATTAATAAATTTTTTTAAATAACCAATTTTTCCTATCCTATATAAAAGCCAATTAGTTCACACAAATTCTAATAAATTACTATTGTTGTTTAGTCATTAGTGTTGAGCCTTCAAGGAGTTACATTGATACTAATCTTTAGGATTTTTTAATATATTAATATTTATATTTTTTTTCTACTCAATTTAATAATAAATAAAAAATTGTCAAACCCATGGGTTCAACCTGACCCAACCCGACCCACGTGAGTTGGGTTGGGTTGGGTTGAATTTATGTGATGGGTTGGGTTGGGTTGAATTTTTTTTGACCCACCATGGTGGGTTAGGTCAAAAAATTCCCTCAACCCGACCCAATCCGACCCATGCACACCCCTAGATTCTAGTGTTCATTTATTTCCTGTGAATAATGATGATGAGATTTTTAATCAAAAGGATTATGCTAGTATCATTGGTAGTTTGCGTTATGCTACTGATTGTACTAGACTTGACATTGCATATGCAGTAGGAGTGCTTAGCAGATTTACTAGCATGCCTAGTAAAGATCATTGGCTAGCTATTGAGAGAGTCATGAGATATTTAATTGGTAGCAAAAAGTTATGGCTTATTTTATAAAAAGTACCCTGCTGTGATTGAAGCTTTTAGTGATGCCGATTGGAATACTTTATCAGATGATTCTCTCTCTACCACTAGTTATATTTTTACCTTAGGTAGTGGTGCTATTTGTTGGAAATCTAAAAAGCAAACAATAATTACTAATTCAATAATGGAAGTTGAATTAATAGCATTAGCTTCAACCAGTGAAGAGGCAAATTGGCTTAGAGATTTGTTTTATGAAGTTCCACTTTGGGAAAAGCCAATTCCACCTATATTAATTCATTGTGATAGCATTGCCGCAATTGGTAAAGTTAAAAACCGTTACTACAACAGTAAATCTAGACCTATAAGAAGAAAGCACAGTACCGTGTGATCTTATTTAAGTAGTGGCATCATAATTGTGGATTATATTAAATCTAATGACAATCTTGTAGATCCATTTACCAAGGCTTTGGCAAAAGATAGGGTCTGGAATATATCGAGGGGGATGGGACTAAAGTCCATAGAATCATGAGCCATGTATAAGGATACCCAACCCAAGGACCAGAGATCCTAAGAATTGGGTTCAATGGGAAAAACGAATCATACGATGGTTGTAAGATATGCACAATTTATTTATTTTTAATTATTTATTTTGTAAATAATTTTTTAATTGTTCATCCCATGATGTAAGTGCATTTATCCTGTAATGTGGAGAGGTTGAGTAAAAAACTCTTAATGAAATTTGTAGCTCGTATGAGTGGGGTGTCAGAATTACAGGAGCACCCTTGACAAAATTTCACCTATATAAGTGTGGGGGTGGGGCCGTTCCCTATGAGATTTGGACTTAATCTCAAATACACTCATGAAACCGGGATCAGCACACGGCCATAAAGTGCTAGCTATAAAAGCTTATGTCAACACCCGGGCTGTTATGTGTAAGCAGTGACGCTTAATTTCCCTAAAGCAGTCCTAGTTCAAGTCGAAGACCACTACGACTCTGGAGTTAAGATTGCTGTTTTACTAAGTGAAGGTTCAATGCAGAGCACATCTTCATGATGCATAGTGACCCATATTTGCCTGGTAATCTCTCTTTAACTAAAATTTAATATTAAAATGAGTGGGGGATTGTTGGAGCATTTTAATATTAAATAGTTAAAATGAATAAATGTAAAGATGTAGGAGTAAATCTGGAAGATAAGGAATTAGTGAAAATGTTTAATCCCACATTGAAAAGGAGAGAGACTATTTTATTCTTTTTAATTGTGGTGATTAATGTGCTAACATGAATTGTCTCAGATATTGAGCTAGATACGTGCGCAATGGGAAGATGAAGAGTGATGGTATCAAAAATGAAAATGAATCAGCCTTTTGGATCCTCCTAGTTAACAGCCCATTCAGAATAATCACCATATCCGTTGGTGAGTAAATGGCCCGAATTAATACCCCATTTTTATTATGGAAATGAAAAGCCATTAACCTACTTAATGGACTATCCATTTGGGCCTTTTCATTCTTTAGAAACTCCTTATCTCACCATTAATTGAGTAACTCCAGCTCATCAGATTAATATCCAACAATTAATCTTGTAACACCCACTACATCAAAATAATGGACCTAATTAATCAAAATAAATTGGGTATTAATTTCGTGAGACCCATTGAGCCTATAAATAGACTCATTCATACACAATCCAAGTTACTGCAATATACAATATACACACAAAAAATAGAGAGGTTCTTGGCAAAGAAGGCTGTTCTTTCTAGTGGAGCTTTGGGTTTGAACACTTTGTGCAGAGGTTGTTCTAGCCATACGACATTTGTTGGGCTGTTGTATCCTGTGGGAGACAAGTCAGAAAAGGTCTGCACCAGTTACAAAATTTAGCCAACCAAGGGCTTGAATCTCCTTAAAGAGAGTGAGTGCCACGACTCAGTCCAAATAGTGTTGCGTAATTTTTCTCATTGAATTAATACTATTCAGAAGTACTATTCAGTTTTTCATTGTGTTATTTCCATTATTATTGTGTTTGCACCAACAACTATCAATTTACACAATTCATGTTCAAGCCTATAGTGGGATTTGGTGTATTTACATTATTAGCTTTGACGACTAGCATGGATCAACTTGATTCATGTTGGGATGAAGTAATGGGTGTCCTAAGTTGTGGGCAACTTTACGAAGGAGGATGAAGTGGAAACCCTATATTGGACCAACGAATGTATAGTGATTTTAGAAATGTGGTCTATATAGGGTGATCCATTTTAATTTGAATGTGTTTAGTTTGTATTATTGAGTCCATCAGAAGAAATAAATGGATCGAAAAGAAAAATGAAAAAACCAAATGCACAAAATAATAATAATAATAATGATAATGATCCTTAAGATAAAAATATTCCCTAGTGGAATTGGGAAACAAGCAATCTATTATTCTGAGTTTGGGCCTAAATAAATCTTTTTATTTTTTTATTTTCAAAAAGAAAGCACTGATCACGAATAAGGCATGGACTTTATAAAAGTCAACCTATTCCAAACCTTAGAAAGTTTTTATAAATTCTGCTGCACTTAAGATACGGGTAGGCCATTAGTAGAGCCCAATAAGATAAAAAGAGTAGAGCTTGAGTTGAGTCCATGGAACGTCATCTTAAGCCCATAATGAGAGAATGCAAAGAAGATAGATATGCAAATGGATCGGGCCCCAGAAAAAAAGAAAAGAAAAGTATAAAGGGAAGGATTCAAAGGGGGAAAGGAAAGACTGCTGTAATTGGGTTTGGAAAAAAAGGAATGTTAATGCTAAAAATTAAAAAGAAAAAAATATTTTTAAAAATTTAAGCTGTTGGACTTAAACTAGACACGTTCTCCTTAGCATATCCATGTCTAATATATGTACTAAATATCCAAACATGGGCCCAAATAAAAGGAAAAAAGAAAAAGATGAAAAAAGAGAGAAAGGAAATAACAATTACACAAATTTGAATATATTAATAAGCACATTTCTAATAGATAACAAAATGAAAAAGAGAAAGGGGAAAAAAAAAACATAAAAATAAATCTCTAGATAACAAGATAAAAACGTAAAAAGCCAAAACCTAGGCCACCTCATCTTCTGGCCTTGCACCTTGTTTTGTGTATAATTTTAAAGTAGAAAAAAAAATATGAAAACATTTTCAATGTGAGAGATTTATTTTATTTATTTATAGAAATATGAGAGAATTATTGATCACTAATTACCTCATATTTTGCAAGCATAGAGAGTGGAGGGAGACAAAAAAATTGAAGAGGAGACATGCATTCACCAATTCTCTTATGGCCTGTTTGGAAATTTAGAAAGGGAGGAGAGTAGAGGGAAGGAAAGTAGTGGGGAGAAGAGTAGAGGGGAATGGTTCCCCTCCACATTATTTGGATGTTTTTAAAATTAGTAAGGGAGAAGGGAGTAATTAGCCTTTCTCCTTATTTGGATGTTTTAAAAATTAGGATGGAGAGGAAATGAAATGATTAAAATAGACAAATTAACCCCTATTTGAAAATGAACTTGTAACATTGGTCTATTATTAATTTAGAAAGGATAAATTGAGAAATTTATCTAGTCAATAATTTATCTACTCTACTTTCCCTCCAAATCTCTTCAATTTGAGGAATTAAAAATGAGGGGTTAGAGGTGGTTGAAACCCCTCCAAACTCCTCCCTCTCTTTCCTTAAAAAACTTCCAAACAAAATAATTAAATTACTCTCCCTCCTTCTACTCTACTCCCCCTCTTTTTTTTAAACTTCCAAACAGGCCATTAGTGTTCTCTACTTATAACTCTTATGGCTTGTTTGGAAGTTTAAAAAATGAGGGAGAGTAGAGTAGAGAGAGGGAGAGTAATTCAATTACCTTGTTTGGAAGTTTTTTAAGAAAGGAGGGGGAGGAGTTTGGAGGGGTTTGAACCACCTCTAACCCCTCATTTTTAATTTCCCCAAATTGGAGAGATTTGGAGGGAGAGTAGAGTAGATAAGGGTCATCAAATAGCCCACGGCCCACAGCCCGACCCAGAAACCCGATGGCCCACAAGGCTAATGGGCAGCCCAGCCCGTTGTTATTGATGCCCATGGGTAGCCCATTAGCCCAGTGGGTCAGGCCGTGGGTTAGTTTTTATGCCCATGGGTACCCGGTGGGCTAGCCCAATAGCCCAACCCGTTGCCCAGCCCGTTGGCCCAGCCCAATTACTCATAATTCATAACAAAAATATATAGGAAGTGTATGAAGGATTGATGTTGAGATATTATAGAGAAATTTCTTAAGAGAACTTCCTCAACCACTAAGATACTCAAAGTAATTATGCTAAACTTAGTTTACTAAATATATATTTTTCTAGTAGTCTAGCAAATTTGAATTAACCATTTGACATTTTTTTTTTATTAAAGATAAAAATAAAAAACTATTTAAAGCCTTAATAAAAAAAAAAATTTAAATAGGTTTCCATCAACAAAATAAAAAATTAAATAGATTTGACTGTAAAAAAATTTGTAATTAAGTATTAAATTCTTTAATTCTTTTCTTTAAAAAAATAGATTGATTATGCCCTTATAAAAAATTGATTCTTTCCTTATAAAAATAATAAAATAATATGCTAACACAAGCTCATGAGTAACCCATTAGGCTCAACCCGATAGCCCAGCTCACTAAAGACAAAATGGGCATTGCCCATGGGCAGGGTCATGGGCTGAGGTTTTCTCTTTCGGCCCAGCCCGACCCGGCCCGTTAACTAGTTAATAGCCCATTATGCCCAGCCCATTGTGCCCATGGGCTAAGTAAAAATGGGCCGGGCTGGCCCGACCCGGCCCATTGACGACCCTTAAGAGTAGATAAATTATTGACTAGATAAATTTCCCAATTTACCCTTTCTAAATTAATAATAGACCAATGTTGCAAGTCCATTTTTAAATAGGGGTAAATTTGTCTATTATAATTATTTCCTCTTCTCTTCATCCTAATTTTTAAAACATCTAAACAAGGGGAAGGGCTAATTACTCCCTTCCCCCTTACTAATTTTAAAAACATTCAAATAAGGTGGAGGGGAACCATTCCCCACTACTCTCCTCCACTCTACTCTCATCCCTCTCTAAACTTGCAAACAGGCCATTAGGTTTGGAGCTTGTTGAGGCACCCACATAGACAAGTTATCTATAAGCTCCATAAGGGACCTTGTGTCCTTCATACTCATGCCCCCTACACATATGTTGCTTCAACACACTCCAACTAGAGATTTTAATTTGATGGCCAAATAGTTGTGAATGCCTTGTGGAAAGTCAAGAGTGAAAAAAAAAAAAAAAAAAAAAAAGGATCAAAAAATTGAAGATCAACTAAGTTCCATTCGAAAAATATTCAAAGAGTTTAAGGGTGGAGCAAAAAAAAAAAAAAAATATATATATATATATATATATATATTGGCTATATGTGAAAATGCGACTTGCGCTATCAAGGAAAAAGCCAAAATGACATCATAAATGAGGGGTAAAGCACACATTTTTCATAAATTTATCAAAAATCGGTAAGTTAACCACCACCCCCCCCCCCCCGGTGGGGCCCACGGCGGCCCCTTTCTTCTTTTGTAAATATTTAGTACATTCTTTCTAATTTTGGTTGTAATTATAGAAGATATTTAACATTAATGGTGGTGAGTTCTATTAATCTAGTGATAAACAAATAAATTGAAATTTTTGATATTTTATTAATTTCATGTTACTAAATTGATTTATTTTTACTTTCCAAAAAAAGAAAAAGGCCCATGGGTTGACTTGAACCCTTGCCGGTCCATCAATTTTGGCATGAACCCAATCATGACCCACACTTCTTTAGTCGAATCTGACTCGACCTGTTAACTCTAACGAATGTCTTAAGAAAATAAGCTAAAAGTGCATTTAATAAATTATTATTTAACTTTTTTTTTCTTACTTTCTTAAAATGAAATAAAATTAAATATTAAAAAGAAAAATACATTTAAAAAATCTTGAACTTGTGTCATAGAAGTTCAAGATTATTTTTTAATGTATTTCCTTATTCCCTGCCCTTGCTCTTACTCCCACCTTCAAAGTGGGCTTTTTTCCCCCCGCTCTATTCTAGCGAATACCTATAGGTACTCATCTTATCACACTCAATTTATAGATATGTGTATGTAATTTATTAAAAGTTTATTTTGAAAACACTAAATTGAAACTCATAAAACATTTTTAAAAAAGTTCTAACATTACAAAACATTTCCAAAGCATAACAATGCAACAATTCAAGTATTAAGAAACACAAAAACGATTCAAACATAATAATACAACATATATAAAAAAATATTAAAAAATATTAAGACAAAAATATAAATTCAAAAATACAGTATAAAAAAAAATTCATAAATTTAATGTTTGAAGGTTAAAAGCACATAAGAACCTATAAAGTTTAAAGTCATTTTTTAATAGTATAAATACAAATGGGGTGGATATCGGGGAAAATGTTAACCCCTATCCGTGCAGGGCAAGTAAACCCCATCTATTAAAGATGGGTGAGATGGTTACCTGCCTAGCCAATTTTAAATTTTCATCCCTACTTGTGCATACAAAATACGTATGACGAATGAATCATTTATATATGTGTGTATCTATTTTTTGTAATTTAAAAAATTGTATTGTGATTCATATGATAAGGGTGTTCATGGTGCGGTTCTGTGTGATTTTGGTTCATTTTTTATCATTGCACTACATGGTGCAATTTGGCCATAGCCATCATTGAATTACACCTCAATTTTGCAGTCGCATGTACTGTGCGGTGTATCACTATGTGGTTTGATTGGTTTGGGCTAAGACATTTTTCAAAATTTTGGCTTGGATTGGCCCAACCCATAGCTGGTTTTTCCTTTGTTTTGGGTTAATTTATAAAATGTTGAGCTAATTTTTCTTTATTTTGGGCTGATTAAGAGTAGAACCACACATACCCATATATTAATATCATATGGGTATGTGTGGTGTGATTTTGTGTGGTTTTCTTAACATAGAATCGCATACCTTACTCCATTTATAGGCGATTTTGGTCAATTTAAATGCGATTATGTGCTTTGAGTGGTTTGGTTAACACCAGAGCCGGCTGAATGCTAGAGCAAAAAATGAAATCGCCTAAGGCCCCAAGTAAAAAAAAGGCCCCCAAATTTTAACCAATAGGGCTATTTATAATCAATAAATAAAATAATATTTTTTTACCAGATGAAAAACAAATAAAACAGAGAGAAAAATGCAACATCCACAATATTTTTCACAATACTTTTATAACTAATGTTAAGTAGTAGGTTGTTATTGATAGCAAAAAAATAATTATAGTGATATTTTCAAATAGAAAACAAAAAGCAACTTAAAACCTAGGATATGTTGTAAAAAATATTATGAATGTTGCACTTCTAAAAAAAAAAAAGAATAATAATAAGAGTTGAGTTAGTAAACTTTTACTAGTCCTCGTCTAAGTCTACTACTAACACCGCTTTTTTACTTACCACTATCAATCTGTTACATCAACAAATATGAAAAATTTTGTCAAACTTTTTCTGTTTATAAAATTTCTAAAAAAAGAAGAAAAAAAATTCTATGTAGTTCATATTAATTAGTAGTAATTTTGCATCTAATACAAGATAATCAATTTTTACCTTAGACCCCCAAATGCATCAAGTGGCCCTTGGTTTACACCCCGTTTAAAACTCTATATATGAAGTATGACCAAAGGAAAAAGAAAAACCACTATTCAAAACAAGTGTGGTATAATGCTAAACCATGGGCTAGGTGATGCTAAATGTGCAATATTTACCAATAGCACCATACCTGATGGATTAAGCAATCACACACCGCCCTTGACATAAGGTTACAGTATGTGATGACTAATGAGTACGCAGTAGCAAACAAGGCTCTCCTGCAGGCTGCAGTTATTGGTAGGCATGTTCATTTCGGACATACTGTTCTTACGTTAGGAAAACCCTATGGTTTGCAACAAACTCTCTCTCAATCATATATCTTCTCTGTTGCTACCAAAAGGCTCTTACTCTGCCACGTTGTCCTTGCAACACTGGATCTTTTATATACGTATAGCTAGGTTTATAATTCTAGCATTCCAATAAATAGTTATGAATTCTTACTCTTTAAGTCTTAACAAGTTACCGCTTTTCTGTCCGCAAAAAAAAAAAAAAAAGTCTTAACAAGTACATTGCAGGCTTATCTTAATGTCAGTTTATTTCTCTACCTCAGAAATCTTGTGTCCTAATCCATGCACAAAGATAAAAGTAATGCTTTCAGTCTTTATGAGTTTCAAAATTAGTATACAATTTTCTTTCTTTCTCAATTTTTTTACATTAAAATTCTCAAACAGACCTTAGACAACCAACTATGCACATGCACTATACCTTAGTGTCACTCTCATACTTTACCGCAATCACACAGAACCATCATAATTCCTATA
Organism: Quercus robur; assembly: GCF_932294415.1. Classification (NCBI taxonomy): domain Eukaryota; kingdom Viridiplantae; phylum Streptophyta; class Magnoliopsida; order Fagales; family Fagaceae; genus Quercus; species Quercus robur. Next base: position 49,022,789 of record NC_065538.1, read on the forward strand.
CAATTAAACAAAGTTTAGATCATCTTCACCCTTTTAATTAGTACTATAGCCTATGTTGGGACAAATTTAGACCCTAGGTTGATTTTACAACGGAATTAATCAACTTGTTAAATTAATCAGTTATGAATTTAGATTAATTTTCAGGTTAATTATCATGGAGCAACAAGTAACATATAAGAAATAATAAACAAGCAAACAAATAACATCATATAGCTATGTAGGGAACCGATGAAAAAACCGCTCCGAGGGCTTAGCCACAAATCCCAAGGAAATAGATTCACTATATAGAATTGAAGATTTTACAATATAGAATAACCATATTCTAAATTATTACAACTTGTAGCGCTTACTAATATTACTCAACACAACTCTAAATCCTTGAACTCTTCTGTCTAGTTAAGGGTGTGCATGGGTCAAGTTGGATCTGGTTGAAAGATTTTTTTAATCCAACCTATCATGATTGGGTTATTTCAGTGCAATTGTCTTCTCGAATAAGATCTCAACCCAAATCCGTTCTCAATCCAAGGAACAACATCCTATCAAAATATGGGTCATTAGTTTAATTCAATAATATAAAAGACCTTTGCATTCTGCACAACCTATAAGATCACAATTTAAGTCCTATTGATTGACTGATACAATCCATTGAGTTTGTATTGACTAAAGTTATAGAATCACATTTGTAAAATTATAAACTTGATCCTAGAATATTTAAAAATGTCCAAATCTACCAACAAATATGACGAGAACTCAAATTCTAAATAGTGGAACGTATCCAAAACACCCATGCATGTCTATTCCAGATGGGCGCATCGGTTTAAACTGGCAGTGTCGGGGTTTGGATTAGTGCCAGGTTCAATATGGATGAAACACTTTGAAATCTTGCCATTTTCTTGTGATAGCTGACTCGAGCATCAGTTTGGCTTGGTTTCCACGAAAAAACGATGACCATATATGGGCTTAAGAGTTATCAATCAAGGTCAGGTAACAATTGAAAATTCAATGATTTTTTACTAGCATATATGACAATTATTCATTACAATAACTAAATAACTAGTGTATAACCCATGTATATGCATGGTATAATTAAAAAAAATTACAATTATACATATATTCAAATTATATTCTCTCTATCTTATTTTTTTTTATTTTAATTTCTTTTGGATATACACATAAGTTTACTCTTCTTCTTCTTTTTTGTTTTTTTTTTTTTTTTTTTTGGGTTTTTGATGATTTATTTATATTAGACTATTCGTTTTTTGCACCTCATTAACTCACTAGCTAGAACAAAAATTTTAAAAAAAAATTTAAAAAAAAAAACTTAAATAGGACACGTGGCAAAAAATTAGACAACAATTGGAATCTAATTTAGAACCTAATTGGATTTTCTCTCAACCTTGTATATATATATATATATATATATATATATATATATATATATATATAGACTAGCTTGTAACCCATGCTTAAGCACGGAAACATTGAACTATAATAGAAAAGAAAAAAATTGAATAATTGTGTCAATATTTTTGAGGTTATTAAATTATCAATATTATTTTATTCTTGAAAAGTATTGATTAATAATAATAATAATAATAATAATAATAATAATAATAATAATGTTGTTGTTAATATTTGTATAACAAATATTGTAGGGCCCTTGGGCCTAGAAGTTCATTATTTATCCATATATTAGGCCTATGGCCCAAGCCGAGAACAAAGATCTGCCCGAGGAGGAGAAGTCTTCGTAAGAGGAGATTACGCTGATAAATAAAAGGTGGGGTTTGGTCATAATAGCTCCGGAGAGTGTGCCGAGGATGAAAACGTCCACGGCCAGACTGGGCCAAGGTCCTGAAAGATGGTTTGACAGCAAGGATGACAACCTCGAAAATTCAGTTGGGACAGACAAGCATTGCAGAGATATAAGATAAGGAAGAGCCCCAAAATATCTGGGGAGAAAGCTGCTACCTCCGCATTAAATGCACTGCAGCTAACTCCCTGGCCGTATTAATGTAGAAGTGATACTTGAACAGTATATTTCAGCCTTACAGCTACTACCTACTACATAAGGACTTATGGGAAGTGCTGATGGGACAAGTATTAGCACTAACCATCTAGCATACAGGTGGAAGGTGGAGATAAAAATGAGAGAGAGTATAAAAGAAGAAGGAGGAAACAAGATTAGGGGATTGAAAAAAAAAAAAAAGGAAGAAAAGGAGAGAAACAAAATATCATTCCAGAATCAAACTTGTAATCGAACTTGTGAGTAATATAAAAGAACAGACCTTCTCGGACTTTGCCAATGACGATTTTTTCAACACAACCCTTTTTCTTTTCATTCTCTTATCATCTAAATTCTTCCCAATGTTCGTTTGATTAACTAAAGCCCAATTTTCCAACACACTCTCTACAAATTCTTTATTTTTGGGCTTTTTGGGCCTAAGTCCACCCACTCTCCACATACTCCCAAACAACAATGGTTTTCATTGCAACAAAAGATCCCAAATGGATGCTCATGAGCATCACTTAAAGCATTTGTAGGCATGTCCATGTTTATACGAAAGTGGCCTGCCTTTCAGGTCTTATAAAGTTGTTTTTAAGTAAGGCAGATTGTAACTTTAAAACCTATGTTCACGTCAAAATGTTGTGCAAGTTTTTCAAGTTAGAATTAGGCATGGCTGAGGTGATTAACTTGGCAGATTTAATCTGTTTTAATACTGATCATATTTTTATGTAAGATATGTGTTGTTACTTAAATGGATTGGTCACTCAAGACATGTCCCATCACAACAAGCAAAGTTTAAAGTAAGGGCAATATAAAAACCAAAATCATAAGAAGAAAATCTGCAACTTCCATTAAGTTTAGGCCTCTAACAAAGGCAGCTAAATAACAAGAAAAAGATACAACTACTTTTTCATCTTTATTACAAGTTTTTCCTTTGCATCTTTGGGAGGCTGGGTATCCGTTGCTGTGGGAGGGTACTTGGGCCTTATCCTTTGGGTCCACTTTTGGGGGTATGGCAAAAGTTACCAACACTAGCTCCATGCTTTGGGAAGTTTCTTTTTCTTTGAGGAGATCCCTTGGAACAGTTGGAGCTCAGTCAGCGCCTTGGACTGTGCCTTCGTTGACATCCCCAGCTCTGGTAGTGTCCTGGGCCTGCTCCCCACCCTCAGAAGAAGTATTAGTTGCAGGAGGGGCTTTGGGTGGACTTCCTTGAGCTTCACCTACTTCCGAGGGTACTGGGTCAGCCTTGGAATTCGAAGAGCTCGTAAGGCATATGGCTGGCGAGTAGTAGACACTTCCTGCCTTCCTAAGAACGGAAGAGGCCTCAACCCCAACCTGGTTGAGGGCTTTGTCCCATGTCAGGGCGCAATAAGTTCTGCATACATTAAGGACTTCAGTCCTAAGGGCGTCCTCGGTCTCGGCCACACCAACATCATAGCCATGCTGCTCTGCTTCATCTTTGGCTTTCTTTGCCTCCTCTCGGGCCTTCTCGGTGAGAACTTTGGCTTTCTCGACCTCCTCCAATTTCCTTTTTAGTGCAGCAATCTAAGTCCCGGAGGTGGCCAAGTTGTCCTCAGCAATACACAGCAACAGCCTTTGGTTTTTAGCTTGCTTTTCAACATTCTCTAAGGCCACCATTGCATACTTCCTTTCTTTCTCCTCCTCATGCAGCTTCTTCTTGAGCTCCTAGTTACTCTTCTCAGCCACACTAAAAGCCTCCATAGCAACGTTACGCCTCCCTTCCTCCTCCTTCATATGTCAATGGTAGGAGTTAGCTATCTCCTCAGCCCGAAATAAGGCTTGAACAGCCTGCCAAAGAAAGAAACAAGAGTTAGAAGGGGAAAGTGAAGAGAATAAGTTAGAAAGAAGGAAGAGGGACATACCATAGCAAGATATCTTCTGAGACTGAGGAAAACCTCATGTCTCCTTATATCACGTAGCCTGGCCATGTCCTCAGGAAGCAGCAAGGCTTGTTCCACTACGTCGGCCACGTAACCGGCTACTCCTCCTTGAAAGTCGCGAATAGAGGCGTTAGCGAGGAATTTTCCCCATTCAGCATTGGGGTAGGGAGCCAGGCTGGAGGCCTAACTTGGGGATCGCTCCTCTTCTCGGCACCCCTTTCGGTGTCCTTCTGCCCCGTTCTGGCTTGTTTTGATGCCTTTTGAACATCGTCCTCACAAGGGGGAAGAGTTTGCCCTGCTCCTATCACCTTTTTCCCTTCCGGCTCCCTCTTCCTCTTCAGGTCGACTGCCTGGGAGGGCAGAGCAGGTGGAGGGGTGGGAGGTTTGGTGTGTGCTGCCTTCCCAGGTGCATCCTTCCCAAGTTGGGACTCTATCAAGTCCAGCAAACTAGACTTAGGTCTGTGTTGTATCCCCATTTCGTTGATTATTGGTGAAAATGGGGGACCGAGATCAGGGTGTGAGATCTCCGGGGATAGGGCTTAGCTGAAAACTTCGAAATCATCCTCAGAGTCAGCTACTTATAACACTTCTTCTTCTTCTATGTTGGCAAGGCAAGACGAAGTGGTTGTTCCGACCGTTCGTTGTTGTGACGAGACTCCTGCCTTAGGAATACCTTCAAGGATAGGAGTTGTGATCTCTATGCCCTCTACTTTTGGACCAAGAAGAAGGAAACCTAGCGCAGCTACGCTTATCCTAGGATCAAGTGAGTCGCTCGTAACTGGCTATCCAAATTCACAAACACCTCGACCTTAAAGATTTTGTCTAGGCTATCCTTGTTGACCAGGTTGAAATTCGATTCAGTAGCGCGTCTGTCTGCAAATCCATCAGGGAAATAAAATTTTATCAGATATGAAAATACAACAAATCAAAAAAAGGACTTATAAATGAGTACCCTAGACCTAGTACCCCACCTGGTTCTCCCTCTCTTGTCGGGCAAGGGAGACCATCACTCCACTCCCCTGACAAGATCAGGAAGTCTTTGTTCAGCCCCTTGTTGGATTCGGGGAGGCATTGAATGAGCCTAACCTCGGGATACCTTGATTTCAAGTAGTATCCCTGCCCCTTTAGACGGTGAAAGTTATAGACCTAATTGACATCGTGATGGGTTAGACCTAAACCCATTTTTTCGTTGAGGGCATCCACGGAGCCTAAGATCCTAAACATATTAGGAGCACACTGAGTGGGAGCCAACCTATGAGCTCTAAGGTAGTCTCTAGTGACTCCACCCATGGGAATTTTCATCCCTCCTTCTATGAAGGCAATTATCGGGATTACTACCTCCCCGGCTTGCCTATCCTCGTGCCATTGACCCTCATCACAGTACCTAATTCCTACTCTTGGAGGGATCCTATAACGAGCCCTAAAGCTTTCTATCCCCTCCTAGGAATCTACTAAGCTCTTAAATCTACCCATTTCTAGAAAAGGCTGGGAAAACTAAAGAGATTAAGAAAGGAAATTAGAACCGAGGAGAAAAAGAAAGAACGTGAAGAAAAGAGGAATGTGTAGAAAATTAAAGAGTAAAAGTTCAAGAAGACTTACGAAAAGAATAAAGGTGTCCTCAGACGGGTCTTTAGTATTTGTAAGGGCTCAGGTGAGTTGAAAAGGTGTGCAGGTTCAAGGTATGAGCACTAGAACGAAATGAATGCTAAAGTGAGAAAAGAAATTGATTTAATAGATATTTATACCAAGGAAAGAGCGGAGAGCGGGAAAGTTCCTGCTCAATTCCTAACGAAGCCCTCAACCTTATGATTCGCATCATGCCATAGAACGTGGGGGACAAAGAGCCGCCAGAATTTAATAAGGACACGCCTTGAATGCTGTAGCGTCAGGAGCGTGTCTTGGGCAGACAAAAGGGTATCTTCATAAGTAGAGGAAGGGCAAAAAAGGCACAAAGCTAATTTAGGGACATCGAAATCCTCCTTTCTTCCCAAGGAGCCAGAAAAGGGAATCTCAAGGGACTATTGTAGGGCCCTTGGGCCCAAAAGTTCATTATTTATCCATATATTGGGCCTGTGGCCCAAGCCGAAAACAAGGATCTGCCCGAGGAGGAGAAGTCTTCATTAGAGGAGATTACGCTGATAAATAAAAGGTGGGGTTTGGTCATAATAGCTCCAAAGAGTGTGCCAAGGATGAAAACGTCCTTGGCCAGATTGGGCCGAGGTCCTAGAAGACGGTTTGACAACAAGGATGACAACCCCGGAAATTCAATTGGGGCGGACAAGCATTGCAGAGGTATAAGATAAGAAAGAGCCCCAAAATATTTGGGGAGAAAGCTGCTACCTCTACATTAAATGCACTGCAGTTAATTCCCTGACCGCATTAATATAGAAGTGATACCTGAACAGTGTATTTTAGCATTACAACTACTACATGAGGACTTATGGGAAGTGCTGATGGGACAAATATTAGCACTAACCATCTAGCATATAGGTGGAAGGTAGAGATGAAAATGAGGGAGAGTATAAAAGAAAAGGAAGGAAACGAGATTAGGGGATCGAAAAAAAAAGGGGAAGAAAAGGAGAGAAACAAAATAGCATTCTAGAATCAAACTTGTAATCGGACTTGTGAGTAATATAAAAGAACAGACCTCCTCGGACTTTGACGATGACGATTTTTCAACACAACCCTTTTTCTTTTTATTCTCTTATCATCTGAATCCTTCCCAGTGTTCGTTTGATTAACTAAACCCCAATTTTCCAACCCACTCTCTACAAATTCTTTGTTTTTGGGCTTTTTGGACCTAAGTCCATCCACATAGTGGACTAGGAACTCAAATCTAGTCCTTACAAATATAATACTTAATTTATATTGCATTTTGGGCATCCTAATTGCTAGGCTAGTCATGAAGATTGCATGGTGTAGAGTGGTTATCCAAAGGTCATTTATTTTCAATCTTCTACTACTATACAGATCTATGTATACAAAAATAAAAGAAACCCAAATTCACTACCAACTAATCTATTGATTCCAAAATAAAAGACACACACAACAAATCAAAGCCAATGGATCTTACTCCATAGACTTTTTCACTCCAAGAAAAATTAGGAACAATGTACTTCCTTTGCTTCTTTTACTCATTTTCGGGTTTGTCTCTTGAGTCTCAAATAAAAATGTTTTTTTTTTTTTTTTTTTTTTTTTTTTTTTTTTTTTTGTGCGCGCTAAAACTATCAAATAAAAATGTTAATGCAATAGAGAATGTGAATAAACACATCTTTTAACAATGGAATTGCTCTAGAGATGCAACATTAACTCTGACGAATTGCAAATTGAGTCAAATTCTTAGCTGCAACATTAATAGATTAGTAGCGCAGTAGATATCCCAAGTATGTAAGGAACATATAAGGACTTTTATCTCAGCAAAAATATGTCCACAACATAATTTAGGAGAAGAGAAAATTGCTTTAAGAAGTTCATATACAATGCCTTCCAATTATATCAAAAAAGTCAATCTTAAAAGCAGCACAAACATGAAGTACCTATATACATCTTTTGGTCTAGGAAAAAAGAGGGTAGGTTTTTAATTCCTAATGGACAAGAACTCTGACCCAACACAGGAAACATTCTCACACCTCTCTTCTTGCTGCTCCTGAGTTTGAAGTTCACGCTTATTTCCTATTTGCAAACACTAATTTTTCTTGAAAATACAACCACTTCAAAGTTCAAACTATCAAACTATTCCATCCGAGAGTATGTACAAAATTAAGATATTGATGTTAATAGCCATCAAAAGCCAGTAATACCACTAATGATTCCAACTTCATTATTAAAATACTTTTCACTTCAACATTAAATCGAGCCAAGGTTTGAATATCCTACGCACATGCTATGCAACGGGAATATAATACCCAATACCACTTAATCGCAAACATTAAAGTGATGTGTACATACAAACTGATAGATGTCATTAAAAAAAATAAAAAAATAAAAAATAAAAAGAGAAAAAGATTGCAGAGAAAAAGTAAACCTTGGAAGAGAACTCAAACTCTGTAACTAGTGAAGAATGATATTTAGAATAGGTTGAATTGAAAATTGTTTGTGAGAGAAAGAATTGGTTATGTGTGTGTATATATATATATATATATATATATATATATATGATGATTATAGATGATATATAAAGGGAATCGACCTAAACTTTCTCTTCTTTCAAGATCATATAGTCATAAATACTATATTGAGATTGAAAATATTGTATTGAGATTGGTAAATATTATTATTGAGGCCATAATGCTTATCCGCAAGTCCAAGACAAATCAAGTGATTAATTCAGAATGGACATTGGAATTTTTGGCACCAACAAATAATTTAAGACACATGGCACAAAATTAGATCTCAATTCAAATCCAATTTAGAATCTAATTGAATTTTTTCTTTGCTTTAACTATTAATATATATATAGGTATAGATATAGATTCCTTAAACTTCAAGTCAGTTTCTTTTTCTTTTTCTTTTTTCTTGATGTGATAACCTTTTGGCAATATAGGTAGAAATGTACCGGATTGAATATAAATGAAATAAAAAAAATGCTAAAATGCAAATTGTAGGGACTCAATTTGTAACGACCCCAAAATGATGTTGGGTTCGCACGTTAAGGGCCCAAACAATATAATTTGTAGAGCGTGGGCTTGAAGGGCTAGGCCTTGGTCACCGAACGGTGGTTAGTCATGGTACTCATACAGAAATGAGCCATGTTCGCCCAAGAAGCCTTTCTCCTCGACATGGCCTGGGAGGCTCTAATTCTTGGCCTTTTTTCCCAGCCTCTTTTTCTGGACTGCTTACTTCTCCTTTTATATTAACCTTTACCCCTCCTCCAACGTCCACGTGTAGGTTCAACTTTCCAGGGTTGATACTTGTCCCATTAGCCCATACCCAAAGTGGTTGGGGGTGGTTGTAAAAGCTGAAAAGCATTACTCTGTCTGGCGCAGAGTATTTAATTGCAGTAATGGTAGCCTTTCCTTTGTCATTTGTCGCCATATTGTCCAGGGGTCCTTTCTCTATCAACGCGAATGTGTTCGGTTCTTCCCAAAACTGTTCCTATGCCGTTCTTGCCCTTTCTTTTAGGAGTGCCTTGAGGATGCCGAGGACAGAGTCATCCTCGTCTATGTCTCAAGGCTATTTGGACTTTCATTATAGGTCCCCGGCTATATCCCTCCTCGGCTCGAGTTTTGGGCCCTAATGTAAAGTGGGCCAGGGTCACAAATTCTCTGGCTCCACACAAATTAAATCCTTGAAGTTTGAATGAAATTAATTTTGGTCATCTAATTAATTTTACTTTCGTTCAATTAAATTCTCTAAATTTTAAATTTATTCAATTCAAGCCTCTCGTCCAATTTTATTAAAAAATTGCCATTAAAAAAATATTTCTTACATAAAAATAATCTATAAAATTAATAAAAATATTTTATAGATATTTTTGTTAGAATTTTTTAAAAAAACTTTTCATTAGTTAATTGAATACTTAATAATAGCTTTTTTTTAATGAAATTTGACTAAAAGACTAAATTGAATAAATTTGTAACTTACATAATTTAATTGAACGAAAGAAAAGTTAAAAAATTGAAATAAATTTCAGTTAAACTTAAAGGGTATAATTTTCATTTTAGCCAACAAAATATGTACCCATTCATTTAGTTCAAGTTTTTTTTTTTTTTTAATTAAAAAGGTTTTGAAAATTTTGCAACACAAATAATAAATAGAACTTCGTACATTATGAATTTGAATGAAAAATTAATAATTGAAAAGAACGACTATAGATATTATATTGTTTCATTTATTATATTCCAAACTATAATTATATTATTTTTATATAATTTTATAAGATAATAGAAAAAAAAAATAACTAATAAATCGTGTGTATAATATATATATATATATATATATATATATATTCAATTTGTGTAGTTCTTAAAAAAAACAAACAAGAAAAATTATTTATTTCCTCATATTATCATAATTTCAAATAAAATATTCTTCATATTTAAAATTTAACACACACACATATATGCCTACATAAATATTATAATGACATTAGGATTTGATCATCCAAAATATAGAAAAGAAAAAGATCAAAGAAAAAAAAATGAAGGTTATAATAAAAATATGAGAATGTGTAAGTTAATTATAAATAGTAGAATGTGTAAGTTAATTATAAATAGTAAAAAATGAAACTTAAAAAATAATTAATTTGATAAATTTTTTATGGTATAGAATAACAAACCTTAGCAGAATAAGCAACTATATTATGAAGAGTATTGAAATTCTGTCAAGTCAAATATTTATCTATGAGCTTAATACGGTATATTTTTAATAATAAAAAGGGTATATTCTTAGAATATTTTTACTTTATAAGATAAAAGTGAGTTTAAGAAAATATTCTTTTTTATAATTAAATTATTAGAATAGGAGGATGAGAGATTCGAATCTTAATTTTGTTTATGTTTATAAAGGAAATTAGATAAAATTATTGACGTTGAGCTAGAAGCCAAGAACACCATTATTCATAATTCACTATCTAAGTTTCTTTGGGGACCTAAAAAAAAATGATTGAGGTTTTATTCTTTAAAAGAGTCAAGAGAGAACCGATAATTAATCGTGATCAACGGGTGACATTGAACAAAGTCCATGATAAAATGACATTGTTGCATTCGAAGCCGCCTTCAATGACCAATGTCACTGACACAGGCACAGCCTTGGACGATCACCAATACCAAACAACATAATAAAAGACAGCAGAAGAGATACAAGTAGAGCAGTATAGGGCAACCAATAGAGAAGGGCACAAAACTCAAAACCCAAGAAAGACCCCTCAACCGACGCCGAAGATGCAAAACTCTATCCCCTAAAACTATTTCTAAATTTGGCAAATCATGTGTCCCTTGTTAAAGCCACACATTTATATATTTTTATGTATATGGTCACCGATAGAAACAGCAAACAACAAATCGGTGTTACCCTTAGTGGCTTAATGCTATATAAATATACCCCAATTCAACATCAACCATTAATAGAGAAGCACAAACACAGAGGTAAGCATGAGAAGCCGCTACCACAACCATGTTCTCTCACCAAGCCAGTGCGGTGCAAGCCTAGTCCAAACCATAGACGCACCTCTCCCACTGGTTTGGTCCATGATCCGCCGTTTTGACAAACCACAAGCCTATAAACAGTTCGTTAGAAGCTGCACCATGAGGGCTGGCAATGGTGGCATTGGAAGTGTGCGTGAAGTGACGCTTATCTCTGGCTTACCAGCTGAAACTAGCATAGAGAGGCTTGAAAAGCTTGATGATGACATGCATGTCATGATTTTTAGCATCATTGGTGGTGATCACAGGCTTATGAATTATCGATCTACCACAACCTTGCATGTAGATGAAGAGGCAAAAGGTGGTAAGACTGTTGTGGTTGAGTCATATGTGGTTGATGTTCCAGAGGGGAATAGTAAGGAGGATACATGCTCTTTTACTGAAACCATAATTGGATGCAACCTTAGGTCTTTGGCTAGGATTTCGGAGAAGATGGCCTGTTCGTATTACTAGGATTTGATTACTATTATTATTATAATTTTTGAGAGGATCACAAAGTTCATCCTCTTTACTATTATTACTATATGTGATTGTAGTTGGTTTATGCTAAAGGCACTTGTGTATTTTTTTTACCTGGTAACAGCATTTATTTTTTCTTGAGCACCTCCAGTATATCTTATTGTTAATTAAGATTATCCTTCTAATGGTGAGTAAAAGAAATGTTTAATTGGAGAAGGGTTGAATTATGTGGCAGCATAAATTGTGAAATTTGTGCAATGTTTTATGAATGATGAGAAATTCTATGGGGACTTGCGTTTTTGCCCAAGTATACATACAATACGGTATCCTGATGAGTGACATCCCACAAAAAATGGGCCCAAAGGATGGGGATCACAAAACATATATATAGCCCTTGCTCTATATCATTTATGTTACTTGCCAACACTTTTGTGATACCTCAAATTGTGCGAATTGAATTATATTGGATTGTTTAAATCTATGTTGTATCGATGTGTGTATAGTCCCATATTAGGTATTTACTAGGTGGGTAAATGGTTTATAAGTAATTACGATGAGACTCAATTATAACTTGACTAGCTTTTTTAGAGGTATAATTACATACATGACTTATTTCACTCTTAGGAGAAAATATTAAGACCCTCCTATTGAATTTTTTTTTTTTTTTTTTCAATAAAAAATGTCAATTTTTGATGGAGTTTATGGAGATATCAAAAAACCAAAAACAAAGAAGTAGCTCTAAGAACTGAGCAAAAGTGGTTGTTTGATACACAAGCCACTAAACTCAACATTACAAAAACTAGGTCATCACCGACGATTTGCTGAGAAGGCTATAACGTATGCAATTAAATTGTTTATGAATCGTGATAACTCAAATGTATTATGTAGAAATTTTTTTTATATACATATTAGATAGAAATTAGAACAAAACATTGTCACTAAACAAGGAAAATATTAATGTACATACTTTTTGCCCAAATAGTGTTCAATTCCATGAAAGAAATGGATTTAATTTCATGGAACTCAATGATATCATTTGAAGAAAAAAAATTTAACAAGATGGGAGTATAATTGTTGATTTAAATTATATCTAATCATTTTATTTTCATTCCCATTCGATTTTTCAAACGGTGCAAACAAGACAATTGGGTAACCATTCCCCACCCTCTCATTTAATATTAAAATCATTTAAACATTTAAGATTTTTAGAGCATTAGCATCCAAAGATCTAAAACGAATACTCATTTTACACTCTAAAAACCTATTTTATTTATTTTACCACACTATTTTGCAACTCAACCAACATCCTAGTTTTTATTTTAACATACAACTTATTAAAATAATGTAAACTAACCAATTCAATGTTGGAGATTTCACCAAATCAAGGAGTAAAATCAAAGAACAAAATGAACACAATAAGTAAACAGAATTTATGATTGACTTGGAGGCACAATTGAATGTTATCTTTAGATTATATTTGTCCCCATACACAAGTTGCTAAGAGCATTCCCATTAAGGATTGCTTATGCTAAAAGATGCTTTTTTTAGCATTTATAACTCAAAAATCTGCTCCATCAAAGATTGCATATGCTAAAAAATTTGCAATCTTGTTATAGTGCGCTCTCATTTTTGAGACCGCACTGTAGCAGCATGCTATCCTTTTTTATTAATTTCTTTCTCTCTCTCTTCCATGTTTGTCTTCTTCCCAAGTCTCTTCTCTCTCCTCTCTCACTTCTCCTCTGTTACACCATCTCACCCAAGCTTCTTCGATCTGGCCGGAGCGTCAAAATCGGCATCCACAGCAACGGCGAATCTTTGCGCCTCGAGAATTTGGAGGCAGCGGATCGCTGATTGCTGCTCCAGAGACTGGAAAATGTTGTCAGTGCCGGGAACAACTCCGTTGGAAACGATCTATTGGAGGTGGAATCAGAAGAATTTGGCTTGGCATACGTGACCTTTACTAGCCATGGTCATTGCCAGTGGTAACTTTGTTGCTATTGGATTCGAAAGCTCCATGATTGTCTTCCATGGCTGCCTTCAAATTTTTTTTTAGTTATAATTTAATTATAAATATATATATATATATATATATATATATATTGTGCTTGTTTATTTAGTACTATTTGTTAATATCTCTTTCTCTCTCTCTCTCTCTCACTGAATTGGGATTTTTTTTTTTTTTTTGGGAGAGTAAATTTGAGAGAGAAAGAGAGAAATAAAAGGAAGCTTTTTTAATTTCAGTGGTTTTAATTGATTTTGGTGGGTTCTTGATTTCGGTGGCTGGGTCCGTGGGTTGATCGGGGTGGATTTGGGTGCTGGGTGTGGGTGTGGGTTAGTTGGGGTGGTTCAGAGATGGGTATGGGTTGATCGGGGTGGTTTTGGGCCTTTGTTGTGATTTTGTGATTCTTTGATTTCGATGATTCTTTGATTTTGTGGCTTTGGATGTGGAGGGTTTTTTTTTTATTTTTTATTTTGGTGCTGTTGTTTGTGGCTGCGGAGATGGTAGGTGGATGTGATGGTTGTGATATGGGTGGGTGGATATGATGGCCAGCGGCACTAGGTTGTGAAAGAGAGACACAGAGGAGAGAGAGACAAAGAAAGAAAGAGGAAGAATAAAAAATAATAAAAAATGATAAAGAAAGAATATGTAAATGAAGTGTTAAAAAATAGAAGTTTTGATGTAAGGGATACTGCAAAGTGGTGTGTTATATATTATAAAATTGGGCTTTAAGATGCTAAATGCTAAAATTTTTTAAAACTGTTGATGGGAATGCTCTAAAGGGTTACTACAAATTTGTCTTTAGGATACAACCAAATTTATTGGGTTCTACAAATAGCAATTTTGGAAAATACCCACAATATTTCTTGTGTTTCTTAGAAACTATTTTAGGGAGAGAGAGAACTTACTATCAAATGAATATGAACCACTATTTATACCCATATGGTTATAACCCTTCAATATGTACCAATGGAGAGTTACAATGTTTCATAAAACTGTTCATAAGGCTTAAAACCTATTCAAATGTTTAGAACAATTACCAGAAATTCAATAGAAATTCAGTTTTTACATGTCTTAATCGATCGAGAGGAATCGAGTATCAATCGAAAGATTTTTTTCAATCAATCGAATCAGGAATCAAACATCGATTGAGACATCCAGAAGTTTCAGATCAAATTTCTTGATCACTTCGATCGATCGAACATACTGAATTTTGAAATTTCACCTAAAAAATTCATGAACTTGAATTTTCATTTTATCATCATTATAAAACAAAATTCTCAAAACTTAAAAATCATTATTACAACATATCCATATATATACCTATTATACAATAATAATATAAAAACCCATTTATCTCTCCTCTCCCATCTCTCTCTTCCCTCTTCCTCCCTCTCTCCATCAAATCCACACTGCCACTTAGAGAGAGAGAATTAAATAAGTAAATTTATGTTTACAACCTTAATGTGTCGGAAATTTTTTTGGATATATCAACCCTGATGTGGGTAGTTTTGGACATATGTAGAGTTAAAATAGCAATTTGAAAGGTTTTACACACCCAATGATAATGTTCTTAGAGCAACCGCATCAGTTAGTAGAAAATAGAAAAAAGATTAGTTTTACCCATTTTACCTAAAAAAAACACCTACATTAGTGCTTGCAAAAATTTGTATATATCAAAAAATGCTACAATAACCGTGCATATATGCACAGTTACGGTAGCTTTCTATATATTATTTTAATATTTTTTTTTCTCTTCCCTCACATCCACTCTCTTCCCCTGACTCTCTCTCTTCAATCCATAATCTCTACAACTGATCAATGCAACCTAGCATCGCCAACCACACACAGACCCACAACTGCAAATAGACCCACCACCACCACAACACGGACACACCTCACAAAATCAACCAAAAATCAAACAAACCCACACACAAACACATTACGAAATCAACCAAAAATCAAACACGCCCACACAATGACTCACCAATAGAGACAGAGAGCAACATTGTTGCCTCCTTGTGGTTGTGGGTTGGTGCTTGGAAGTCGACTGGAACGAGTCTTGGTGCTCGTGGAGGAGATCATAGTTTTTGGGTCGATTGGAACAAATCTCTATAGATTGGTGCTTGTGATCGTGAGGGAGAGAGGAAGAAGCAAATTCAACCAAGAGGGGAAGAGAGAGAGGTGAGTGTCATCCATGGAAGCGATGGTGTCTTCAAGGATGGAGAGAGAGAGAGAGTTAGTTTTCAGATGGGTTTTAAAAGAGATTTGAGATAAATAATAATAATAATAATAATAATAAATGAGGAAAATTATTATTTAAATAAAATAAATAATATAATAGGCAAATGAATGTGGATGTTTTTGTAAAAATGAGTTTGTAAAATTAAAAAAGCTTTTTTCTTATTTTTATAAAATAGATAGAAATTTTGCATCCACTACTGCAATTACTCTTATAGTTCAATTAACATTTCTTGATTGACCACAAATAAAATAAAATGAAATTCCCCAATTAAAAAAAAAAAAAAAAAAAAAACAACAACAGCAGCAGCAAAACGTCAGGTAGCCATTTCAGCATATAATGGTAACATAGGACAGAGGAGGAGGAGGAGAACAGACATAGCAGCAAGTCGCATAATCAAAAAAAGAAAACCAGACAGAGCTGTAGTGTCGTACGCGATTAGGACTCTGAGCAGAGCTCGTCACCACAAGAGGCTTGACCCGTCGGCGATTCTCGGCGTGACTCAGTTCCCCGAGTCCAGAAGGACCGTCTCGAGTTTCCATCGGAGATATCACGGGGTTGTTGCACCCAATCAAAAATCAGGTATCGTCTGTATTTTACTTTTTTTTTTTTTTTTTGGATAAGTTTTGATTAGAGTAGTAATGATTGATAATAACCAGACATGCAAAATTTTGGTGTTTGATATGTGTGTGGAAATTACAGGGTTTTTTTTTTTTTTTTTGCTAACTTTTAAGTTTTTGTAAATTTTTTTTAAAACTATTATTTAGTTTGGGTTGCAATGGAGGAATAATAATTGATATGTCAAAATAAATTTGCTATATATTAAACTTCTGGATTCTGGAAAATTGGTTCTGACAAGTGGGGTTAGTTGCATGTAGTTTTTACCAGCTAGAAGTGAGTTCATATATATATATATATATATATATAGTTGTGAACCTATGCGATGCACAGGAAAATTTAACAAAAATTATATATATTTATTTTATAATCGAATGGTATGAAATTGAAATTATGTTTGGGGAAAAAAAAAAAAAAAAAAAAAAAAGATTGAAGTAAAAATAGACAATCGCATATCAATTTTTGCAAAAATGATAGAAGAATGAAAATATATATAATAAATGAATGCTTCTTCTGTAATAGAATACAAATGTTAATAGGCAGATATAGCATTCAACTTCATTGCACTGAGCTCCTGTCCCTCAAAGCACTTCGCATGCCATTCTCAATAGAGATACCACATGAGACACAATGAAACCACTGTCCATATCCTCCTCCCATTGCCTCTCGTCCCATACTGCCCCAGCCAACTCGCTAATAGTTCTTAAACAAAAAACAGCATCAACCGAGAAATACCAAACAAACATAATGTCATGGACCACAATTTCATAATATCTGCGCACTTGTGTATATAAATATCCTATGGCATTAGGGATATATATTTTAAGGTTTTAGAGATAAATTTATTCAAACAATATATAAAGACCACCTTTTTCTCAAACGAAGCATAAACTATATACAGCAGACACAATGTGAACTGTGGTTTATTGTTTGAAAACAATTTTGAAGTGGAGAAATGATACCTATAGTAACATAGGACACCATCCATTACCTTAGAGGCGTCAATTTTATCACATTTCTTAATCTGTTTCTTAGCTAACAAACAACTTTCAATTGATCCCCTCACTTTCACATGCCTCAAGATGGAATTTCTTATGCTCTGCATGTTCAGGAGAGATGAAAAAGCCAAAAAAATTAAACTAATATGACTATGTCAACTAAAGGCTCATAAATCGAATTAGAGAAAGGATACTAGAATAGTGCTCGAGTGCTCTATAATTAAACTAATGAGATAGGAAAATAAGTTGACACTAACCCAGGTCTCCATTCAAATGAAGGCAAAGTAGAAACTGTGAAAAGCACATAGTTCTAGAGTTCTTTCATCAAACAGTTGATGATTCCTGAATCTTGACGTGCCTAATTTATCGATTGCTATCTACTCACTCTTTAGCAAACTAATGCTCAAGTGGTTAGTTAAAAAGCATCATTCTCATGTCCAGTTACACTAAGAATTGTATCATGGCATTGCACCACACACAAACACATAGTGCGCATAGCACATTGGCCTCTATAAGAACTTGAAAACTGAAGGGAAAACTCTTGAGCTGCTATAAAGCATCAAGCCATTGACTTTCCTCACCTCCTCTGTTGGTAGATGCCACAGCTTCTGTCGCCTTTTTTGCTGCTTCAAACAATTCCACCAACTCTCTCTGTTATTTATATCCCCTCCCCACAGATATTTTGTTTCACATTTTAATTTAATAAACAAATCAAAGTGGCATTCAAATAATTATACATTTAAGAAAAGAAAAGAAAATCTTCAGTACCAAAAACAATAACAAAAGATTTTGAAAACATTACATAGATCTGGTATTGGATAGGAGAGGACTTTAGTCTTTAGCGGAGTGCTCTTCTTATTTTGTTTCTAATCATTTTCAGGGATACAAAACAGAGAAATCGCTAGAGTAAGTAATTATGTATGGCATACACCAAGAGTACCGCTGCTGGGAATCTTACTTTGGTGATGGTTTAGAGGCTAGCGGTTTGAGATGTGTTGAAGGAGAGTGAGTTCAAAGAAAACCTGGGTTCGAACAGGAAGTTCAAAGAAAATAAAAGGTTAAAAGATTTTTTTTTTTTTTTTTTTAAGTTCTTATGTATAAATTTGTGAGGCTTCCAAAGATAATGTGGCATAATATGAAGAGGTCAATTAAAACTCAAACGTCTTTGGTTTTATATATATAGGCGGAGTGGAGCTGCCGTGACACGAAGTTCATTAACATAGCTAGATCTCGCTAGTGCCACCTATATATATAAGTTAGTAACCGTCATATGTGTAATTTTTAGTTTCTGGTGTTTTAGCTGTGCTTGGAAATTTTTGTCTTTGATTTTATTATTTTAACTTTTAGTCTTTTTTTTCCCATAGTTTTTGCTACTATTCGGGTTTAGTTATTGATTGGACCATTTTTTGTTGTTATGACTTATGATTGATTTTTTAAAATAGCTAATATGGAGAAGGTGATGGTGTTTCAAAAGACACTGAAGAGACAAAAGATCAAGTTGAGTGTCGATGCAAAAGATTGGATATCCGAGTTGTCTGAATCAATTAAGCAGCGCATTCTCTTTTTCTTGCCTCCAAAAGATGCAGCACGTACTACTATTGTGTCCAAGATATGGTAACAAGCATGGAAATCACTCCGTAGTATAGATTTTGATTTTCAAAATATCCATGGATCGTTTTTCGAAAGCCAAGATTCAGAGCCAGAGGATGTGAAATTAGAAAGTTCATGAACTTTGTTGATAAAACTTTGCAAATACTCCATGAGGAAATGGTAATAATCCAAAAATTTATATTGCCAATGTCCCTTACTGATGCTAAACATGCTTCTTGTATTGATAACTGGCTTGAATTGGCTACAAGAAATTACATCAAGGAGCTAGAACTAACCATCATAGGCAAGAAAATTACTGATTACACTTTGTCTAGGAGAATTTTTGCTGTTGAATCGTTGGCCATATTAAGGTTATGGGGTTGTAAGCTGGTGGAACCCTTGTTTGGTGAAAATACAAAATTTATTTGTCTGCAAGAGCTGTCTTTGTTGGCAATTGATCTAGATGGAAAAATGATACGAGAACTTGTTTGCCACTGCCCTATGCTTGAAGCATTGGAGATCTCATGTTGCTCAAGGGTGGATTATCTTCAACTTCTTAATCTTCCCAAGCTTAAGAAGGCAGAATTTGACTCGTGTCTCACTATTAAGATTAATGAAGCACCTAATCTTCAAATACTTTCTGGTACAGGTATTGTTAGTAGTTTACTTTTGGATATGTCTACTTCAGAAAATGTAAAGAAGCTGAAAATTGGTTATGTGGGCATTTCTAGACATTATCTTAAATAACTTAATTCAAGATTTCCTCTGCTTGAGACTTTGGAGATGCAACCCTCAAACTTACCTGAGATTAAAATTTCACATCATCAACTTGAGAAGTTTAAATTGTTTATTAACAGAGACACCATACTTCAGATTGACTGCAAAAATCTTAGTTCTTATGCATACCTGGGCTCTCACATCCCATCCTTGTCAATCAATTCTTCTAGATTACAGAAATCCCAAAATTTAATATCGATCCATTATCCTCTAGACACTTCATGGTTTCTGAAATTAAGACAATATCTAGGAAACTTCAAGCAAACAGTTCTATCCTTGAGGATTGATGAGTCTCCCACGGTAAACCTACAAATAAAGTTTATCATTTTATTATTATAATTTTTTTAATTTTGCTAACCTAAAGCTTATTGATTTAATTTCTTGATTTTAATTTTTACATGCTGGTATCATACTTGTCTTGTTCTAATTATGTACTTTTTTAGGACTATTAATTGTCACTTAATTGATAGAATATTAATATTCTTTCATTTCTTTTCTTAAGGAGAGTTTGCAGGTTAATTTTTTCCAAATCTTCATTCATTCTAGAAAACCATTTCCGTAAATAGTTCAAGATATTTGAGTATAATTTAACATATATCTTTTGAATACATATATCACCTTTACTACAGAGCAGTTAAGTGAACACTCAATTCCTCCTCGCTCAAATCTCAACCTCTTGAGTTTGGTAAAAATTTTCCACCTTCAGAAGATTATAGAGCTCTTATAGATGGCTTGTTATGGAGTACTCATCCAGAAAGCCTATCAGTATCATGTGTGCAACCAAACAGACCATTCATTGATGTAAGTATACCTGATAAATAAAATAAAATAAAATAATTAAAGTATACATTTTCTAATGACAATGGTTCTAAATTCTAATTGTTGTTTATTTGCTGTTTATTTCAAACTACTTAACTTCTTTTTATATGTTTTAGTTCCTACACAAGAACCTTTTAATGGTTGAAGAAGAAGTTGCAGTGACCGTCAAATCAAATGTTGGCAGCATGACTTAAAGGGGATTAAATCAAGATACTTCGACGAGGAAAAATGTGTAAATTATCCTCACCTTCAAGCATCATATGATTCCTTGCAAGGTAGTACAGCACCAAAGGAAATTGGATTTGATTTATTTTGGGTGATTGAAATTTATGAATAGGGTAAAAGTGAATATCTCAGTGAGAAAAAGTACTTTGATTCAAGATGATGGAATGAAGAAAGAGGAAGACATATGTTTATGTTAATCAAGGAGGTGACAATATAGTTTTCAAATGCATGGAATGAATTAAAAAGCATTCTAGTGGTCCAGTTATCCAAAGTATTTTGAGATTAAATTTTTGTAGTTAGTGGTGGAGGTGGTAATAGAGGAGGAAGGTAAAAGTTTAAAATTTATCTATTTATAAATATATATATATATATATATATATATATATAGAGAGAGAGAGAGAGAGAGAGAGAGATGCTACGTCTACAACATTTTTACAACAAATCACAAGTGGTTAGTTGTTATTGGTTCAAATTTAAAACTGACACTAAGATTACTTTTTTGTTCCAACAATAACAACTAGTAACAATTTACCACTTAAGATTTGTTGTAAAAATGTTGTAAATATATCATTTCTCATATATATTTTTAATGTTTATAGGTTATAGTTCATAGTTGAAACATGTAAGTTCTTGGGGTTCTAAGTTCTTGAAGCATAGAGTGCACCCCACCTAAAATTTGGTTTGGCAGATCACTATTGTCGTGTAGAATTTGCTTTCAGTTCTTCCGAATAGCCCCATACTGTACACAAGCAACATTTCAAGACTAGAGTTGACTCCATTGTCAAAATATGTGTTTCTATCTCTAGGAAAATGGAGTGCATAACTTGTTAGCACCCCATTGCTTGTACCAAAACATGTGATATAGACTCCTCTTCTGTCCCTCAACCAATTCTGTAAAAATCGGTGGTTTAACAATGAAAATTGCCAGTTCAACCGACATAAACCAAGAACCGAACTCTTTTTCAGTTCTTTGACTGCTCCAGTTTCTTAAACCACTAGTCGCAGACCCGTGCATTGCGCGTGATAATTTTTTAGATAAAATATTATTTTAATCCCTAGACTTTATAAAAAAGTTTTTTTTTTTTTTTTTTAAATAGTTTTATCATATTTTTCGTAATCTTATCTATAATGTTTTTTATCATTATCATATATTTATTGGTTGATGATTTGCATAATATAGACATTAAATAAGAGGTAGAACTATTCATTAAATTTTTTTAAGTCATGGTGTATGAAGATTATGATTATATATATATAATTTCCCTAGTTAGAGATTGATTAGTTTTAAGTTTAAATTTTGTATTATTATATTTAATTGTTGATTATTGATTTAATTAAGTGAATGTAATGGTTGATCTTATTGCACTATAAAGTTTTTAATGTCCTCTGTATAGCCATATCTATTTTACTTCTTACTCCTCTTGACTACCTTTTTATTTTCCAAATAATAGTTATTAATTGATGTTTGATTTCATTATGAAAGACATTTCTCTAGTTTGGTCTCAATCAATTAAGATATCCATAATATATTAATGGAAGTAATAATGAGTCTTAAATTTTTTTAATGTAAGAAGTGGTTAGGTTATTGGTATGTCAAAAGTTTCAAGGAAATGTGAAAGGCCTTTTTTAGAAAAAAGAAATTGTGACTTTTTGAATTGTAGAAATATGATTGTTTTAATTACCTTGTTTATAGATTTCATTATTACGGTATAAACATCTAAATTAAAGTAGATAAATATATAAATGCAAAATTATATTTAAAGTTACAACCGCAAAAGATAAATATGTATAGATAAATTTTTTTTTTATATATATTATTCATGAATCATTATTTCATTGTTTACTTATAAATATCTAAATTAAAGTTTTTATATATAAAAAAAAAAATCTAAATTAAAATAGATGAATTTGTAAAGGTAAAATTATATGAAAAGTTAAAACTACCCAAGATAAATGTTTAACCACTGGTAGATATGTGTTTTTGGAAAACTAAAAGTATACATGATTGCTTTAGATGGAACTATATAACTATGCAAATATTATTGCAAGTGATTCCATCATTTGCAAATTATCAAGTTTGGTGGCCTTACAAAACAAATATTTCATTTTGCAAAAAAATTTACATGAACTCCTCTTTTGTGACAACCTTCTCTTTTTTCTTTTTTTCTTTTTTGCCGAAACAACTTAAAAATATTAAGACTTAAGTTAACACATGTGGTAGTTGTAAAACATGTCAGTGATATGAAAAATATAAAGGTTTAAATATTAAAAAAAAAACATTTTTAGTAGATTTTAATATAAATTTTTTTTTTCTCAATATTTATGTAACTTTTCCCATAAGATCAATATTATTGGCATACTTTAAAGATGATACATAATATTTTTGAGAATAAGAAGCAGAGACAATGCTAACACATAACATAAAATTATTAAGTTTGTGTGATTTAAATTTGTGGCAAAAAAATATTAATGTATCTATGATAAAAGTTTTTATCTAAATGATATATAGTAGTTCATATTTTTTTTAGACTTGATTCAAAAAGTTCATTCTCAATAGCCTTTTAAGTTTACAAATTGCTTAATTCATGGGTCTAGACACATTCAAAGGGTGCTATCCAAATTATAAATTATATGACCCTTTATCACACAAATATTTGGATTCCCCCAATGTATGGTAAAGGAAGGCAAGTTTATGTTTAGCCATGATTTGTGCTGCATAATTTAATAGTATGGAGGATGTGATTAGTTTTAAATGTTGAATAAAATAAGATGAGAGGGATAAAAAAATAAAAAATTATACAGTAATAAACATCAAATTATCCAAGTCATTCTATGTAATATAATAAAATTATATTATTATATACTATATGTATAATGCAGTAGGATAATATTTAATCAAAGAGAATATAAAAGATAACAAATTAAAACACAAAACTAAATTGTATCAATCCAAAGTAGAATTCTAATTAAGACAAAAATTCATCAACCTAAAGAATTGATGCAATAAAAATAAACAAAAAATGAAAAATAAATTGAGAGAGAGAGAGAGAAGTAACTTTTTTTGTGAGAAAACTATGCATAGAATGAAAAAGAAAATGTCAAATTTATAGTAAGATGTTGAGAATAAAAAAAGTAAAAGTAAAGGAAGATACAAAAGTAGAAAAAAAAAAAAGATATTAAAGTAGAAAGTAGTAGGGAAATGAAGAAGTAAAAGAAAGGGAGAGTTTTGGAAAATTAATAATAAAAATAATGGTTAAAAGATATTTTAATTTTTAAATAATGGAGTTTTTAAGTCACCTTTAATGATAAAATGTTTAAAAAAATATATAAGAAAATTTGGAAACAAAAAATGATAACATGGCTGCTGATGTGACTCAACGTGAGCGTAGCAATATTAAATGCTACGCTTCAACTTTTAGTAATATATAGATATAGATGAGTATAGGTCTATTCTAATGTGACACTTAAGCAAGTTAGCTTTTGTTGGTTGAATAATACGACACACCTTCCTAACAAAGATTTGTAATATTTATTTTGGGATGTATAAACTATAAAGTGCCACAACTCTATCAAAATATTGAATAGACCAGTTGAAGGCCTATCTAATAAGTCAAAAATTACTAGACCGGTTACTTTTTATTTTATTTTTTTTATACAAAATAGAAATTCTACTTTAGTTTAATTTAAATATATTTGTATGTGAAACTCCCTTTTGGAAACTTGAACTCTGCCCCTTGCCTCCTACACCCTACAAGCACTTATATTTGTGGAGTGATTATCGCATCAATGGTGTGCAGTAGTACTGAACCGGTTACTAAACATTTGCTCATTAGCGATTTTAATCCTTGAAATTTAAAGTGATCTTTTTTAGTCCCTTCCAAATTTAAAGTTTGTTTGAATACCGCTTATTTTGCTAAAAACTGAAAACTTATTACTGAAAATACTATAACAAAATATTTTTTAAAATATAAAACACTGTTCACGCATTTTTGTACTTTGGCTGGTCCATGAACAGTGCCATGAGACCAGCCAAAAAAACGCAAACGCAACTCCAGTGCTAGGCAAACGCACACTAAAAATGATTACCTTTATTGCCTAAAATACTTAAAAAGGAATGATTTTACTCTTTTTTTTTTTTTTTTTTTGAGTAAAATGATTTTAGACTTTAACAAATTTAAAATAATCATTTTTAGTCTTTAAGAAATAATGACATGTTAATTTTTAGTTTAACCACATCATTTAAAAAGACTAAAAATAATTACTTTACACTTGATGTATCATTTAACTAAACTTTAATAAGGACAAATATATTTAAGCCAAAATCCTAATATGCAAATTGCAAAGAAATGCCAATCAGCGCAACCGCCAGTCAGTAAGTAGTACGGGATTTTGTTCTAAAGAAAAAAGGGGAAAAAAAAAGTAGTACGGTATTTGTTAACATTATCGTGCGAGGTTGTTAGCCTTTTTTTTTTTTTTTTTTTAATAACCTGCGAGGTTGTTAGTCAGTCACATGCTTTGCTGACTTTTTTAGTATTGGTAAATCAAATGGTATGTGATGCATAAATACGTGCCTCAACAACTATAGAGATAATACAGTATTATAGTTCAGGGCGGCGATTCCTCATCAGCTTAAGTTGTTTAGTATGTGTTTGAAAACATATTCTTTCAGTCGTTTATTTGTGTAGTATTTATTAATAAAAAAAATTGTAACTTTAATATTTAATGTATGACAAAAGACTAAAATCTAGTTTATTACCAAAAGGTTGAAATTAAAAGCCAAAAAAAAAAGGGCAAATAAGTTAGAGCCAAACACACTAATATTTTCCATTGTTTCATTAACCCCATACATACACTAACCTTAATAGCTTTGTAATTAAAGGTAATTTTTGATGTTTTAAACTAAAACATTTAAGGTTTAAATTTCTTCTTTTCATTATTTTTGCCGTTTCAGTTTCTTTTCATTATTCACGAAATATTAGATAATGCATGGGATCATGTTTTTATCTTATTATATCTACGAAGGGGATTATTTATATACCCTTCCAAAGTAGTATCAACTAGGAATTTACCCCAAGAACTAAAGGAAAAGTTGGTGTTGACCCACAAAGTATCCATTTGCAATTGCATTATATAGGAAAACGTAATCTCTAGTGGTAGTAAAAGGCAAGAAGTGTAGAACATAACTAGTAGCACAATATGCCTAAACTTTTATTTTAATCTTTTGAGACGTCTGATGGTTTTCAGATCCAGACCGTTCAATGAACCGAGAAAAAAAAAGTTTTAAGGTTTTTAAGGTTGAATTGAAGTTGAACTGAGGTTTCTGATGATGTCATAATTAATTTAATAATTATTTAATAAATAAATAAATATATTAAATTATAAATAATAGAAAATTTGACTAAAATAAGAAAGGGTAAACTACATAATTGATCCCTATCCTATACACTATATTTCAATTTGATCCCTAATCTTTCAATTGTATCAATTTGGTCCCTAACATTTTAGTATCATGTCAATTTAATCCCTAACGACTAACATTATCTTTTGGATGAAAATTTATGATTTGTCTAATGATCAAAACAAAAAATTAGCTTACATTGATAAGACAATAAACTTAAATTTTATTTTGATTGTTTGTCATGTTAGCAATTTTCATCAAAAATATAACATTAGGGACTAAATTAATACGATATTGAAAGGTTAGGGATCAAATTGATACAATTAAAAGGTTAGAGACTAAATTGAAATATGGTGTAAAGGTTAGGGACCAATTATGTAGTTTACCCAATAAGAAAATATTTAGGTACCAAAAACGTAATTTTATAAAAATAAATTATATATATATATATATATATTTTTTTTTTTTATGAAGCCTACGTCTAAATTAAGCCCATGACTTAGGCACAAATTAAACCAAGCCCCTGCCTTGATGCTCAACCCCATTTCAACGGTCAACTTTCCAATGAAATTTAAAAGTGGGAAACAAAAAAAAGATAAAAGGACTTAAAAAGAAGAAGCAAGAAGTCTTCTCATTAAATAATACTATAATAGCCTAAATACAAAACAAAGCCCAGGAATAAAGTGGTTGGTCAGTGAGTAGATGACAGCTAAGCATTACTTCACCATCTCCATCGTCTGCAAAGCAACTCCAGAGTCCTCAGTCCAGACACAGAAACTAAAACGGCAAAAAAGGCAAAAAAAACGCAGAAAAATTAGAGAGAAAGCGCCAGTGAGACAGAAAAGAAGAAGAGAGGCAAGGCGATGTGATCTAAATGTTTAACAGTATCTCATGGTGGTTTGAAGCATCAACAATGGTGGTAACTACTAAAAACGCTTGGCGAAACTACGTTATTGGTATCTGAAGTTTACTTTAGGTGCACAATTGGTTCCTCAAGTTTAAAGCGAGCACAATTAGTCCCTTAAATTTTAAAACTAAGTTCTAATAGTTCTTTTACTAATTGCTGTTAACGGTGTTACATACGTGACTAATAAAACAATGACTTGACATTTTTTTTTTTAATAATATGACATGTTTATAATTAAAAAATTAGAAACTAAATTTACACATGGGAAAAAATATTCACCGGTACCATATTAAAAAATGGAAAATGCTAACGAGTGCCCTTAGGGCATTTGTTAAGAATCCAATTAAAGAAAGTTTTTATAGAAAAAGAAAAAAAAAGCAATTAATGTTTTGACAGTTTTTTTAATTTCCCATAAAAGTGATGTCAAAATTTTCTTTAACTAGATTTTTAACCAGTGCCCTAAGGGCACTTGTTAGCATAACCCTTAAAAATTTTAGGGTAAACTACATTTTTGGTCCTTATCTTATACATCATAATTCAATTTGATCCCTAACCTTTCAATTGTGTCAATTTGGTCCTTAACCCTTTAGTACCATATCAATTTAGTCCTTGTTGTATCTTTTGAATGAAAATTGATAATATGTCTAATGGCCAAAATAAAAAATTAGCTTCCATTGATGTGAGAATAAACTAAAATTTTATTTTGGTCATTTTTCATGTCATCAATTTTCATACAAGATATAACAGTAGAGACTAAATTGACACGAGACTGAAAAGTTAAGAACCAAATTGACACAATTGAAAGATTAGGAACCAAATTGAAATATGGTGTAAAAGATAGGGATTAAATATGTAGTTTACCCAAAAATTTATTTTCTACCTATCGTAAAAAGCCACAACGAGAGAGAAAGGGAGAAGCGATGACACTCCGACACTGCTGTTTGTCTTTGACGGCGAAAACTTGAGCACCTTCACTACTTCGTCTGAGAAGCGGTGAATTAGCCTCAACGATAGCATTGTCGAAGCCAGAGCAATATTCTTGTTCTTAACCGTGAGCCACGCCGCCGTCAATAAATAAACCAGAAGTTGAGCCAACTAAGCCGCCATAGCCACTCGAGCTCACATAAATAAAGAAGGTTTTGAGGTTGAGGTTGAGGTTGAGGTTGAGATCTAAGGTTTGGGATTCTCTGAGGAAATAGCTAGAGAGAATTGGAATGAAGACGAGAGAAGAGGAGGGGGGGTGCGCAATGCGCACTATGTTGTTCTTTAGAAATGTGAGCCAGAACTGAACGAGAGAGTGAGAAAGAGTGATGGAATGGTAATGGCATAGTGTAAATTAGTGTTACCTGAATATTAAAGTGTAATTTTAAAAATTTTAATTAATTTATGAGAAATGTGAGCAATCAATATGATTTTTCAATTTCATCTAACATGGAAACTATTTTTTTTTAATTAAAAACATGCCACATTATTAAAAAAAATTGTCAAGTCATTATTTCATTAGTCACGTAAGTAACACCGTTAACAGCAGTTACTAAAATGACCAATACAACTCAATTTCAAAACTTAAGGGACTAATTGTACTCGCTTCAAATTTAAGGGACCAATTACGCACGCAGGGTAAATTTTATGGACCAATAACGTAGTTTCGTTTTTTTTTTTTTTAAATCCAGATCTGAACCACAAGAACTGTCAACAGTTTTCAAATCCGGGAGGTTCGACTGCAATTTGAACGGTTCATTGCTTTTCTTGTATAGACCGGGTTAAGGGACCAATTGCGCAGGGTAAACTTTATGAACCAATAGTGTAGTTTCGCTTTTTTTAATAATCCAGATCTGAACTGCAAGAATTGTCAACGGATTTCAAATCCAGGAGGTTCGACTGCAATTTGAACAATTCATTGCTTTTCTTGTATAGACCGGTTTTTAAAAGTTAAAAACCCGAATTGATAAACGGTTTCCGATTAATCCGGTCGGACCGTACGGTCCAATCCGGATTTCACAACCTTCATTCTCTACCAATAGCCACCTAAAAACAATTATCTTTTATAAAACTTTTGGGCCAGACCATCCGGGCTTTGTGCTTTGCGTGGACCTGGATTTAATCACCTACGTGTCTATTGGATGAGCCTATTAAATTCATCTATCTAACAAACCCACCAGTCCAAGCTTCGATCCTTGATTGCTTGACTGTTAGATCGTACATATCTCTTTGTATTTATTTGGTCTTCCACTCACTAGTCAAACTCTCTGAATTGCAGACGAGAACTACAAAATCACCCAAATTATTTGGTAAGCCAAGAAAAATAGATAGTCAAGTATTCAGATAGCAACTCCTATGGCTTTTAATCTATATACAAAAGTATTGCAGCTCATTTATAACTACTAAAATGCCCTCAAAATAGTAATATTGCTATGGAATTCTAATGTTATTTTGGTCTATTTTTGACATGATGTGTGACTTATACGAGTAAAATTTAAAATATGCAATGGCGGACAAAAAAAAATACAGTGTTCTTGAGCTGACTGGTAGGCTTGGAAATACAGCCTTGTATGTCTACCTTTATATAGAATAGACAATGTGGAAAGATCAAATCAAATATCACTGGAAACCCACTAGAGAAAATGGGTTCCCAAAAGTCTCAACTGGCTATACTGTTCTTGATCTGGGCTTCACTAACATGCCTATCTTTTAGCCTCCCGAGTGAGTACTCTATATTGGGTCAAGAGCAGGACAAGTTTCCTACAGAGGAAAGAGTGATTGAGCTCTTCCAACAATGGAAGAAAGAGCACAAAAGGGTGTACAAACATGCCGAGGAGGCCGAGAAGAGGTTCGAGAATTTCAGGAGGAATTTGAAGTTCATAATTGAAAACAATGCAAAGAGAAACTCACCCAACGCACATCGCTTGGGGTTGAACAAGTTTGCGGATTTGAGCAATGAAGAGTTCAAGAAGACTTATTTGTCAAAAGTGAAGAAGCCTTTCAGCAAGATGAGTAACACTCTTTTGAGTGGGAGTATGCAGGAAAAGTTGCAATCTTGTGATGATGCTCCTACTTCCTTGGATTGGAGGAAAAAGGGAGTTGTCACTGGCGTTAAGGACCAAGGCGATTGTGGTAAGTTTCTATACTTGGATGAGTAATTCTATACATTCTAACTTACATTGTATTGGTAATTTGGTATGCATATCTAAGTGATAGACTGACTGGTTACTGACTTAGTGTTAACAATCATATGATTTATTGTGTCCATTTCTCATAGTGGTCGTGTGAGAACAATCACAAACGATTTCTCATCTAAACATTAGTAACTCATTAGTCATTAGATATACTAATTATAACAGAATCCTCTCCCTATGGATTAAAAGGGACAAAGCAACCATTTGAAATCAGTGACAAGTCAATCATGGTTGAACCATTAGGTATTTGAAGTGTGGAAAAATTAATAGAAATGACACATTTTGTCATTATATATTGATGACTTTTTATACAATGATAAAATCATCACACATTTCTTAAGTTACTTTTCAATACATTCAATCTAAATGAAAAGATCCTTTTTCACTTAAAAAAAAAAAGATGGATATTCCCATTACAACTTTAATAGTATAAAAGAAAAACATAGATATATCTCGGCCTTTATGTGAAAAAGATTTTGAGGCCAAGATTCAATGATTCAATGCCTTTTGCTTAAGATTCTTGTTTCAAAATCTTGCTTTTGAGGAGGTATCAGGAGAGCTGGCTCACATGTTGTGGGCCCCACAGGTGAGTTGGGATGGACCCATAGAGGTATTGTTGACTTTTACACTCTAGAGTCCAACCTCGAGTTTAGTATGGCCTAAGCCCAACTCATTGTAGGCCCAACTATAGTCTCCATTTGGTAACCCAAATGCCTTAAAACTCTCCGAGTTCTATAATTTTGGGATTAAGATTTTGTTATTATTATTATTTATTTATAATGGAATCCTAGCCCTCCACACCCACTGTATCAAGTTGGAGGACCTTAATCTGTAGATTTCTTAAGAGTTAAGAAAAAGAATAAATTAATAAAAGACAAATGACATGAGTTCATTGACTTTTAGTTCTATTTTGTGCTGGCACTACTTGTAAGTCAAAGGGTCTGAATTTTAGATGAAAACCCAACCACCAGAGCATCTAGGCAGTAGGAGGGAAAGAAATAAAAGAAATGGGAAGATTTGTACTAAAAATATATATTTATCCTTCTAATTAAAAAAAAAAAAAAAATTGTCAAACTAACCTGACCATTTCGTAATAATCAAAATGCCTCAATCATATGATTTAAAATGTTGTTCTTGTTCTTCTCAAAATAATAATAATAATAATAATGTTGTTCTTGTATCCACTAAGTACAACTTGTGCTTCTTGTATCAATTTTAAATTTGATTTGTACTTTTATGAGCACAGAAAATTTTAGCCAATATCCTAGTGGTATCATCTAACCAATTAATTTTACTAGACGTTCTGGCTTTTTATTTCAAGATTCAGTTCTTAAAAGAATTTGGAAGAAAGTGAGAGTAACGAATGTCTTAAAACTACAAAAGTCTGAATATACAAGGATATTATAGTTTTCTGTCATCAAAGTTTATTTATTTATTTATTAATTAGTATTAGCAAACTCTATTTAATTGCGACATCTATTTAATTGAGATGTGAAATAAACTGGTTGTTGCTTAGTTTATGCTATCAGCTTGGTTAAGGAAAAAAAAAAAAAGTTGGGCACAATTCAGTCATGCATCACAACCAAATTTGAGGGTTGACTTCTTTATATAATCAAACAATATGTAGTGTTATGGCAGGTGTGTCTCCTGCCCAACTAGTTGAGAATGTAGAACATAAATGGAGCATGGTTGTAAATTTGTTTTCTCGAGGTGGTCTTGCTAACAAGTCCCAAGACTATAGTTGATCTAATTCTATGGTGGATTGATATACTGTTATAAATCCCTAAGAGCCCCAGGATGGATTTTAATATAGCAATAGTTTTCTCTACAACAAACGGGCAAAACATCTTAATTTTGTCAAGAGCAAATTCAATTCAAAAGCTAAATGAAAGGTTTATGTCTCTTTTGTTTGAGAGAATTGTGAAGTCATGTTCATTTTAACTTCACTATCACAACAATCACCTAATTGCGGATTCGGCTTATGTTCACAGGAAGTTGCTGGGCATTCTCCTCAACTGGTGCTATAGAAGGAATAAACGCCATAGTCACTGGAGACCTTATTAGCCTTTCAGAACAAGAACTTATGGATTGTGATACTACCAACTATGGATGTGATGGAGGCTATATGGACTATGCTTTTGAATGGGTTATAAGCAATGGGGGGATTGATACAGAAGCTGATTATCCCTACAAATTTGTGGATGAAACCTGCATCGTTTCCAAGGTTTGTTCTTCCCTTGCTAGAATATTTTGAGTATAAACCTCTTTAAAACATATATCAAAATGGTTGCAATTTTTTTTTTATACCATTTCCATCTTTGTCTCATTTATGGTGTTTTATTTTAATCAGGAGGAAACCAAAGTTGTAAGCATTGATGGCTATAAAGATGTAGCAGAATCAGACAGTGCTCTCTTGTGTGCTTCTGTTCAGCAGCCCGTTAGTGTGGGTATGGATGGCTCTGCACTTGACTTTCAACTTTACACAAGTGTAAGTCTAATCTCAGTTCATTAAGCTTTCATGTTAACTTGGAAATCTTTACTGGCAAATAGATTGTGCTTAAAATGATATCATCTAATCAGGGTATCTATGACGGTAGCTGTTCGAGTGATCCTGATGACATTGACCACGCCGTTTTAATAGTGGGCTATGGTTCTGAAGATGGTGAAGATTATTGGATAGTGAAGAATTCATGGGGAACATATTGGGGAATTGATGGATACTTTTATATAAGAAGGAATACTAATTTAACATATGGAGTCTGTGCTATTAATGCTATGGCTTCATATCCAACCAAAGAGTCTTCTTCGCCATCTCCTTATCCATCCCCAACTACTCCACCACCACCACCTACTCCCGTGACACCACCACCGCCACCACCACCTCCTCCTTCTCCTTCACCAAGTGAATGTGGTGACCTCTCCTACTGTCCAAGTGATGAGACATGCTGCTGCATATATGAATTCTATGACTTTTGCCTGATTTATGGTTGCTGTCCATATGAAAATGCTGTTTGTTGTACTGGAACTGAGTACTGCTGCCCGGGTGATTACCCCATTTGTGATGTTGAAGAAGGGCTCTGTCTCAAGGTATGAATATATTTAAGTTTGGAATCCTTTATTTTTGAAATTGTGAAATGTATAGCCTTTATTTGACAGCCATTGATTACATTTTAAACAATTGCAAACCATTATTTCATTGCAGTGAGTTTTTAAGGCATCAATTAAAAGTTAACACCGTTACTAATTCTTTTTCAATTTTGTTCTGTAGAACCAGGGAGATTACTTAGGAGTAGCCGCAAGGAAGAAAAAGATGGCTAAACACAAGTTCCCATGGACTAAATTAGAACAAACAGAGAAGGAATACCGCCCACTTCAGTGGAAGAGGAATCCATTTGCCGCAATGCGCTGAGAAAGGGAACATATTTACCATTTCTATGAAGTTTGAAGGATGTTGTTACTATTGCAATTTCAATTTCTTCATAGCAGGCATTGTGTCATTCTGCTGTGACAGGTGTTTGTATGGACTCTCTAGAGTCTGAACATATGTTTTGAGCAAACTGCAAAACCAGATACAGCAGATCTAAGGAGAAAAAGTGATTTTTCTCTTGGTGATGTTTTGGAAACATTATTTTCATTGATTACAACTATGCTTTAATTATTTTTCCTACTCTGTAGCACAATGTTCATGCTCAAGTAAGTTTAGATATTTTGGTCCAGTATTGTAATATAAATAAATGGGAATAAGTTGAATGTTTTACAATATCACATTGTCCCAACTTGGAATTGATAATTCTTTACGTTCAGGCGATATAAGAGCCAGTTGGCTGCTGTGAAATTGGTAGAGTGAAAATCCTTTCCTAAAAACCAGATCCTAGTACAATCAACTTGAGGGAATCAGAAAGACATAAAGACCCGACCTTAATTAATCATAAAATCCATGTTCAGTTGGCATTCGTACCACCGAAGCCATCTTTTTCAAGCTGCCAGACCAATTTCTATGCAACCTGTTCTGGCAATTAGTAGTTGACTAATAAGTTAAACTACAAACTTTTTAGCGGCTGAACGCATTTTAAGCAAGCCTGACTCTGGTCCTTATTAGAATCTTTAATTTTTTATTAGAGAGATTATGTAACACATGGCCTTCCCAGCCTAATGATCACATTTGTTATAAGGGTATTTGGAAAGAATCGGATTCTTTCCCATTGACCATCCATGCCTATATATAAGGGCAGAGATTCCTCTTTTGAGTAGGCAGAGGGAGACAGAAGACAAGGAAGAGAAGAAAGGCACATTAGAATATATACTAGCTTCTCAGAAGTGATGTGCTAATGTTTTATGATCACATTGGATTCTAGGCTCAGTAGTCACTTTCCTATGCTCGCTTATCGTCCAAACTTAGTTTGTCCACCTTGTTTCTCTTCTCGATCTGACAATGGTGCCCTGGGCCTCAAAGTAAGTATTGGTGAAAATCTAATTGGTTAGAATTATGGTTAAATAATTTAATTCTCTATTTTTAAAAGTTTTGACAATTGGTTATTTACCAGATACAAAATTGGTTCCCTCTCTTTTGTCTTGTATTCTAGAAAGCACGAACGCATCATTCACACTGTCGTGCCTAAATCCGACACGTATGGCACACAGGACATGCATTGGATACAACTGCACGCATGTCCTAGCGCCCCCCCCCCCCCCCCCTCTTTTTTTAAAGAAGAATAATGGACACAAGAGGGACACAATTCCAACATGGCCTATGCCCAAAAAAAAAAAAAAAAAAAAAAAAAAAAAAAAAAAAAAAAAAAAAAAAAAAAAAGAGAGCTGAAATGCATTGTACCTCTCACACCGATCTCCTCCCACTTCTTTTTCTCATGTTGCTTCAGCCGTCCAACTTCTTAGATCTATTCTCTTTTACAATTAAAACAAAGAGAGTATGGAAGCTAAACATTGCAATGAACCCCCAAGATCGAGTAAGGAAGAAGATGAGCTAGGACACAGTGTCAAGAAGTTCAAAGAGAGTAGTGGAGTAAAGCAATTTACCCCACCACAGAATATTATCAGTTATAAAGACAGTCTTGTGGGAGACATTCCTGGAGCTTATGAGCAAGCCTTTAAGTTGGATAATGTCTACGACGATGGTGAGGAGTTAGATACAGAAGTGGAACCTCTCATTGAAGGGATGGCGGAAGTGAAGCTGTCCAAGGAGACCAAGGCTCGTATTAGGGCCCCATGGTCAAAGGCTTTGATAGTGAAAGTGTTTGGTAGAACTATTGGTTTTAGCTATCTCACTTTCAAGCTCAATGCCTTATGGAAACCTGCAACTAGGATGGACTGTGTTAATCTTGGGAAAGATTACTTCTTGATTAAGTTTTACTGTTCGGATGATTATGATAAAGTGCTTCGTGGAGGCCCTTGGTTTATTGGTGAGCACTTCTTGGCCATCAAGTCTTGGGAACCTTACTTCAAAGCCTCAGGTGATAATCTAACGTCTGTTGCTGTGTGGGTGAGATTTCCTGAATTACCTATTGAGTTTTATGATATGGAAGTTTTGAAGGAAATAGGTAGTGTTATTGGCCTGGTGCTCCGCATTGATTCCTACACTGCCACTAGATCACGTGGAAGCTATGCAAGGCTCTGTATACAAATTGATCTAGATAAGCCCTTAATTAAATCCATCAGGATAGGTAGGTTGGTGCAACAAGTTAAATATGAAGGTATTTCTTCCCTTTTTTTTTTGCTGTGGGAGGCTTGGGCACAAATAGGAGAACTACTGCTACTAGGTCAAGGAAAAATATAGAAGTGGGTGTGTAGCAAGGAAGAGCCCAAACCAGGTAAGGGAGGAAGACAAGCAAGAAGATAGTGGATTAGAGAAAAGCCCAAACCAGGTTAGTGAGGAAGAAAAATCTGATCCTAACTTTGGTCCGTGGATGTTGGTTACAAGGAAAAGGAATTTGGTTAGGAATGGACGGTCCAGACTTAGGGAGTGAGATTAAGGGAGATGTTAGTCCGAAGGGTATAAATGTCCAAAGAGGGGAAAACATAGAGGGTAGTTCAGTCAAGGCCATTAAAGAAAGAGTGTTGTTTAGTCAGCCTGATCATACACATGCTGTGAGGGATGATTCTGTCCAAGGGATAGCATCGAATGGAGATTTGGGTAATTTGGAAGTCAGGTTCAGTGTGTCAAGTCCGAAACAGAGTGATGGTGCGACACGGACTGATGGGAAGCATCAGATGGGTTTCTCGGGCACGAGTATAAGGGGTAATAGATCTAATGGAGGGAAGGGCTCTAAGTCTTTGAAGAGACAACACCCTTCTTCTTCACAGAGAGCTGCATCTTTAAAAAATTTGCAGCGCAGTGAGAATGGAGGGATTCCAAATGGGTTAAAGCAATCCGATAAGTAGTCCGATAAGGTGTGGCTGGGCGATTTGGCTCCGGAACAGGCTAGTAGAGGTTCCAGACGAGGCCATCCTTCAAATAGGGGCATCTCCGACAAAGGAGTTGGGATGGTGCGATGTGGAGATGGGTCCGGCGTGGAAGAATATCTTCCCAATCACTTTGGAGAGTCGCAAAACAGGGATAATACCGCTGGATCATCCGACATGGGGTCTGACGCCCAATCCTTGGTGGAGCTTCATAACGGAAATTCCACTGATTTCATGGGAGGAGTCCAAAGCTTTAAGCAAGCAAAGAAAGCCATTAGTGGTGCCTCACTTCGATGAATCTAGATGGTTGATACAGGAAAGGAAGTTAGTGGACTAGAGGGGTATGGCTACGGCACTAATGGGGAACCACCCAATGCTGAAGCTAATTCAGATTCTCATGCCGGTGGAGAAGTGCGATGTGTTGATAAGTTGCAGGGAAGATGTGATGGGAATGTTGAAGTACATGATGATATGGAAACTGGAGTGGAAGCACTCGAAGGATTTGTTGAGGAGGCTAGGATGGAGTATGGTGGAAGTTGCAGCTATGAATCCTAGTCGTGTTGAGGTTCCTATGGGTCAATTTGTGAAGATGAACATTCTAATGTGGAATTGCAGAGATGCATCCGGATTTTAAGAGGAGGGTGTTTGAAATGGTTATGAATCACCGTCCTTCGATTATGGTTATCACAGAGACTAGAGTGGGGGGTAGCAGAGCTGAGAAGATCATTGATGGGCTTCCATTTGACGGTTTCATTACCACGGATACTATTGGGTATGCAGGTGGATTATGGATTCTGTGGAGAAGTGAGAATGCGGAAGTTAATCTTTTATCAGCAACAGAACAGGAGATACATGCGATTGTTAAGGTATGTTCTTCAAACCTTTCTTGGCTATTTACCGCAATATATGCTAGTCCTCGTTTAGCTGAACGGAGAATTTTGTGGTCTAACATAGAAAAGGTAGGGCAGGTGCATAATCTTCCTTGGCTAATAATTGGGGATTTCAATGAAGTGCTTGGTAAGGAGGATAAATTCGGGGGGAATCAAATTAATTTAAATAGGGCCCTTGAGCTCAAAGCATGTTTGGATTCGTGCAATTTTGTTGATCTTGGGTTTGCAGGCCTTAAATATACTTGGACTAATAAAAGGCAGATTTTGGATTTGATTTTGAAAAGATTGGATAGGTGCTTTGCTAATCCAATTTGGAGAATTTTGTACCCTGAGGCGGTTGTTACTCACCTCCCTAGAACCTTTTCTGACCATCATCCTGTTTTGATTGAATTATGGAAATCCAATGCAAATGGTTTGGAGCGGCCTTTCTGTTTTCAGACTATGTAGTTCTTCATCCAGATTTCCATAGGATTGTTAGAGAAGCTTGGCCTGAAGGTATTCCTTTAAAA
This sequence comes from Quercus robur, assembly GCF_932294415.1. Taxonomy (NCBI): domain Eukaryota; kingdom Viridiplantae; phylum Streptophyta; class Magnoliopsida; order Fagales; family Fagaceae; genus Quercus; species Quercus robur. The sequence continues at coordinate 49,060,861 of NC_065538.1, forward strand.
GTGGCCACTACAGATTTTACTAGGAAGGCTAAGAAGTGGAATTATGAGGTTTTTGGAAATCTTTTTGCGAGAAAGAAGAGGGTGTTAGCCAGATTGAATGGTACTCAGAAGGTGTTGGCTGAAAATCCTACCGAGTCTCTTATGAGGCTAGAGAATCAACTTATTGAAGAGTATTCCTCTATTTTGCTTCAAGAAGAGGAGTTCTGGGCTCTTAAGTCCAGGATTAATGTTGCTGCCTTTGGGGACCGAAACACCTCTTATTTTTATGTAAATACTGTTATGAGGAGGCAAAGGAATAAAATAAGGTGTTTGAAGGATGGTATGGGAGAATGGATAGTTGAGGAAGAGGCGGTGAAGGAGCATATTTTGAATGGGTTTAAGAAACTTTATTCCACGGGTTTGGAGATGTCTCATAGTTTTTCTCCTGTGTTTGAATTCGTGAGTAGCTTTCTCTTTGAAGAAGAAAGAAATTGGATGGGAAGGGAAGTGTCTGATGAAGATGTGAGAATTGGTTTGTGGGCTTTGAAGCCTTTTAAAGTTCCAGGGCCAGATGGTCTTCATGCTGGCTTTTATCAGCATTTTTGGCATGAGGTGGGGAAATCAGTTCGTGAGGAGGTGAAGGCTATTTTCAAGGATGGTCTAGTTCCGGACCACCTCAATGATACGCTTGTGACTTTAATTCCGAAGTGCAAAAGCCCTGAATCTCTGAACAATTATAGACTGATTAGTCTTTGCATTCGGTCTATGAAATCGTTTCCAAAATTTTAGTAGAGAGGATCAGACCTTATCTTAATAAGCTTGTGTCTCATTTCCAAACAGCCTTTGTGCCTGGGAGGAAAGGATTAGATAATGTCTTAGTTGCTCAAGAACTTTTCTATGCTTTGGATAAGAAAAAAGGTAAGGAGAGGTATATGGCCATTAAGGTTGATTTGGAGAAAGCGTATGATAGAATGGAATGGTGTTTTAGGGTGTGTTTGTTTTGGGTGAAAATGGTTTCAGGAAATCATTTTCCGTAAAATAGGCTGTTTGGTTGGTTTGGAAAATTGAATTTTCCGGAAATCATTTTCAGTTGATCGTAAAATAGTAACGTTGACCACGGAAATTCATTTCCATTCCTATTTTCACTTCAAATGATTTCTGGAATTGGGGACGCGCAAGGGAGAATGAGAGAGCTCATAGACACACCGTCGATCGCGAAGCACCGCGCCGATCGACGCTTCGCGAGATCACAATCAACGCGAACGGTGCTTTGCGCGTCGTCGATCGCGAGATCGCGTCGTGTTCTTCTGGGTTTTGTCCGTGTTTTTCTGGGTTTTGCCTCTTCCTTCTTCTTTTCCAAACACCAGAAAATATTTTCTGAAAATTTTTTTGAAATGCGACCAAACACATGAAAACATTTTCCTTTCCGGAAAATAGCATTTCCGGAAAATGGAATATTTTCCGGAAATGCTTTTACACGAACCAAACACAGCCTTATACACAAAGTTCTTCAAGCTTACTATTTTCCTCAAAACTTTATTAGGGTGATAATGAGTTGTGTCACTTCCACCAAGGTGTCTATTTTGTTTAATGGTGGGAAGTTGGAGGCTTTTAATCCTTCACGAGGTCTTCGACAAGGAGATCCATTATCACCGTATCTTTTCATTTTATGCATGGAGTACTTATGCCACTTAATAGAGAAGAAATATATGGAGGGAGTGTGGAAACCGTTGAAAGCCTCGAGAGATAATATAGGTATATCCCATCTATTTTTTTGCGGATAGTCTAATTCTTTTTGCAAAAGTAGATGGGGATTCATGTGAAGCTATCTCGGAAGTGTTGGATGAATTTTATGAGGAGTCGGGCCAAAAGGTGAGCATGGAGAAGTCAAGAATTTACTTTTCCCCTAATGTGCAAGCTGAAAAAAAGAGTGGAATCTGCTCAAGGTTGGGAATTCAAGCCACGGCTAATATTGGGAATTACCTTAGATTTCCAATCAATCATAAAGGGGTTCCAAGGAATAGGATGAATTTTATAGTTGAGAGAGTAATGAGTAAGCTGGCTGGTTGGAAGTCTAGGTTTTTATCCTTTGCAGGTAGATCTGTGTTGGTGAAATCTGTTATGTCTACTATTCTGAATTATGTAATGCAGGCCACTGCCCTTCCTACTCATCTTTGTGAAAAGTTAGACAAAATTAATAGGGAATTTTTGTGGGGATCAACAAGTGAAAAGAGAAGACTTCATTTGGTTGGTTGGAATAAGATTATTAGGCCGAAGGAAGAGGGAGGCCTTGGGATTCAAGCTACTAAATTTAAGAATTTAGCATTATTAACCAAGCTAAACTGGAGGTTGAATCAGGAAAAAGAAAGTATATGGGCTAAAGTAATTTTAAGGAAGTATTGCTCAGTTGATAAAATGAGAGCTAGAGATCTAGATAAGCTGCCATGTTCTCTAAATTGAAGAGCTATCAAGGCTGGTTTTCAGACCTTTGCTAATGGTATTTGTTGGGGGGTTGGGAATAGAGAAAGAATTAATATTTGGTCTGATAGTTGGATAAGGGGAAGCTCATTGAGAGAGTTGATTAAAGACCCTTTGACTTAAAGGGAGGTTGATATGAAGTTGTCAGATTTGCTTCTTGATACGGTGCAGGGGTGGAAGTGGGAAGCTTTATCCTTTTAGCTACCGGCAAGTATTAAGGATAGGATTAAAGCTATCCCAAGACAGCTGTTTGGAAGAGAGGAAGATGTTATTATGTGGAAGTTTTCTAAGGATGGAGAGTTCACTACAAAGCCTGCCTCTGCATGGTTGAATGGATCCCAGTAGATTGATGTTACTTTCCAAGGGCAGTGGATATGGAAGATAGACACATTGCCAAAAATTATTAATTTTCTGTGGTTGTGTATGCATAAGAGCTTGCCTGTAAGATCTATGTTGGCTATGGAGGGTATAATATGGGATAGTTGTTGCCCTTTGTGCAATAATTTCCCGAAGACTATAAGCCATTTGTTGAAAGAGTGTGTGGTGGCAAAAGAATTCTGGTATAAACTTAAAGTTCCCCCTGAAATGGTTAGTTCTTTTGTTGATATGGATTTGTTCTATTGGGTGAAAGTTAATTGTCAAAGTAAGGTGTTCCATTCCTCATCAGTGCCATGGACATTTGTTTTTTCCTTTGCCATTTGGAATTTGTGGAAACATAGAAATGGAATGGTGTTCAATAATAATATCTTGAGTGTAAATTTACATAGTGTTAGTAAAAGTCAAGCTTTGGAATATTACTATTGTGTGGGTAAGATTAGGAGTCAAAAGAGTAAAGTGGTATGTAATATTAGTTGGAAAAAACCTCCCACGGGATGGTGTAAATTAAATACCGATGGGGCCTCCTTTGGAAATCCGGGTAAGGCAGGAGGAGGGAGGATTATCAGAGATAGTGAGGGGAGATGGATGAGAGGTTTTGCTAGGTCAATTGGCTTCACGACTAGAATCACAGCTGAGTTTTGGGCTTTAAGGGATGGTTTGCTACAGGTTGTTCAGATTGAGGTGCAGAATCTTGTAATTGAGTTAGATGCTAAAGTGGTTGTTAAGCTGGTTCAGTCACATTCCCCCTCTAATGCCTTTTACTCCTCCTTATTGCCTGATTGTAGGTCTCTTCTGGGCAGATTTCAGCACTACAAAGTGCAGCACGCGTTCCGTGAAGTGAATAGAGTTGTTGATGCTCTGGCTAAGTTAGGATATGAGATGCAAGAGCATTTTGTAATTTTGGAAAATCCCCCATCTGATGTAATTTTAGCTTTTGTATATTCTGATGCTATTGGGGAGAACTTTTGTAGGCTTACTGCCTCTAATTTAGCCATTTTGGCCTAGTTGAATAATATTTCCTCTTAACGCCCCCCCCAAAAAAAAAAAAAAAAAAATTCTCTTTTACAATTTTCACCCTTTGTCCTTTTTTCTTATTTTGTCTACCTTAAACATGTGAAGAGCTTATTTATCTCCACTAACCCATGTGAACAAAAGACGTAAATAGGTGTTTCTTTTCAAAATTTTGTTTTTTATGAGTTAAAAGTCCAATACCCATTAAGCCACTATAGTTAAACTTGCAACTTTTTACAATTTTTTTTTTTTTTTTTCATTATCTGGGTAGAAAGTAGACAAATGTATACATTATTAGTGGCTAGGAATTAATATGCTTCTAATAAAAGATTTTTTAACAATTATTTAAAGGTCCGATTATTGGATGTCCTTAGGGAATTTGTTAATAGATCATTTTAATAAAATTTTGATACCACTTTCATGAGAAATATAAAAAGCCGTCCAAAAAATCAATTTTTTTTTTCTTATAAAAAGTTTCTAAAAATATTTTCTAAATCAATTTCTTCAAGGCATTCATTAACTTTTATCTTATTTAAAAACATATAATATTTTTGTTATAAAAAAAGTTTATAAGTTTTGAAATATATCTCTCACACACACACACAAATATCCCTACTATACCCATGTCTTAATTTTTCAAAAATTATCATGTCGCCGTGTCATATTTGTACTCTTATACACGTATCAATGTCCGTGCTTCCTAGCTTGCGATAGATCTGTATATGTGGTCTAGCCCGATTTCAGTAGAAAGAGGCCGTGACACTGTTCCTTTGGGTCTCACAACAATAATGAACCCTTTAATAGCCAATCTCACGTTTGATTGCTCTTAACTGTTGATAAGCTCTTGAGAAAAGAGCGCATTCAAGCCCGCTACTCCCAATGTATACAAGCCCACTCAAAGATAGCCCATTACCATAAGCCTGCACAATTAAAATTACCTAACTACACGCACCTCCAGCTCCAAGAGGTCCCACGCATCGCTCATGCCATTTTTTCTTTTTCTTTTTTTGAGAAACATACCAAATAAGTTAAAGTCACATAAAAGAACATTTCATCAAGTCGGTTTTACAAGATAAATTATATTGATTATAATTAATATTCTTTACACATTTTAAATCAATATTTTTTTCTGGTTAAATATATTAAAGATTGCATATTAGAGTAGAATAAATATTTAAAAATAATAAAATGTATACAAATCAATTAATTTCATATACACTAAATGATAAATGTCACTTTTATATGCCTTAGCATATACAATGTAATATTAGAGAAATATAATATTAAAAAAAATTAAATATAAAAAACACTTTTGTCTATAAATGACAAAGTAAATATATCCTAACTTTTAATCATAAAAATCCATGTATTTTTGTATTCCTAACTCGCTAAATATCACCTATAAAAAATAATAAAAAACCCTCTTAAGTACTAAATAAAAAGGGTTTTTTTTTTAAATAAATATATTTTATTATAGTAATTTACTTATATATATATATATATATATATATCTTTGGAAACATATGCTTTAAATGTTCTTAAAATTAATGATTTATGGTATATAAAAAAAAAAAAAAAAGATAATAATACTTTAAATTAGTGTGTTTAGTTGGGGTGATTTGTGAGGGGATGGAAAATTTAGAGGAGAAAATAGAGGGAATTTCGAATAGTAGGGTTATTGAGTTGGGACTTAGGAGGAGGTGATTTTGGTGAGATCTAGGTGTTTTCTTTTCAGACAACCATTTTGAGGTGTTTACTTGTCTCCTCGAATTGAGGGGAAAATGGGAGAGATAAGAGGTGCTTAAATGAGAATTTACACATATGCTCCTTGTAGTGGGCCTCTTAGTGGTTAAAGTGGGCTAGGCTGCCTCCTGCAGTATTGGACCCGAGTATTCTGAGTAAGGGAGTTGAGACTGGTCCAACTGCAACTCGATTTGGTCTAGCTTGTGTGCAAACTATGTCTCGTCTGCTAGGAGCACGCTTACGGTGGGCAAAACATGGTGTTTATCCTCTGTTTCTACCGCAGAAGTAACTTTTCTCTAGTTTCTGCCGCAAAAGGAACTTTTCTCCAGTTTCTACCGCAAAAGGAATTTTTCTCCAGTTTTTGCCACAGGACTAACTTTTTTGCTATGTAGCAAAACTTTCTACTGTGTAATAAAGCTTCCTGCTGTGCAACAAAGCTTCCTGTTGTGCATTAAAGTTGTCTGCTGTGCTTTAAAGCTGTCTGTTGTGCTTTAAAGCCTTCTGCCGTGCAGTAAAACCTTTTGCAATGTGAATGACTACTCTTCGTTTTTACTACAAAAATACTTTTCTACTTCCTGCACATAAACAAATCTTAGGTGCAGGAACGGTGTTGGAGGAGGATGATGAAGATGGTGCAAAGATTGAGGAGGATGATGAAAATGGTGAATTGACTGAGGAGGAAGATGCAGTGTCTGCGAGCTCCATATAATGCCAACGCGGGGTGAAGGGAAATTAACCTTGATTTGAGATAAAGCTTGTGGGTTTGACAAAATCCCACAAATCTCAGTGAGGCTGTGCGAGTAAATTTGGTGGTTGGGGAGGTGATCAGGCCGTGCGGTGTGTGAGATTAATGGAGGGTGTGGGAGAGGTGAGGAGGGTGTGTGAGATGAATGGTGATGCGAAACTACCACCAAAAGGTAAAACAATTCCTGAAACTGGGTTGACTTGCTTTGCCTTAATTTCTTTGCAAATTGCATAGAAATGCTGTATCTAATTCCATATATATCTACTTATGAAAGAATTTAAAGAATTTATGAATCTAAAGAATTTATGAAAATTTATGAGAAAGCTGGGATGCATTTGTTAAGAGATCTGAAGTAGGATTTGAATCAGAAAGACTTCATTTATGCGAATAGGCCGTTGGTGGATAGAGGAGTAAATATGAATCTAAAGAATTTATGAAAATTTATGAGGTAGAGTCCAAATGAATCTGTTGTGAAAGAGGGAGAGAGATGAGTTTATTGATGCATGCCCCTATTCCTGCCGTATTTTCTCTCTTTGTTTTACCACTTTCTTTCTTTCTCTCCGTTCTTTCTTTATTCTTAGTTTTTTATTACTCTCATGCCGTGTGTTGTTCCTCATTTGTGGTCTTTTCTTTTCGTGGGTCCCTCTTTCTGGGCGCTTACTACTCTCTTACCATGGGTTTTCCTCCCTTAAGTGCTTCCCTCCATTGGGTCTCTCTCTTTCGGTGTTTTTCTCTCTTCCCCTGTTTTTCCTTTTCTTCCTCTGTTTTTCCTCCTCCATTCCGTCCCTTTTTTCTGCCTGGTTACCTTCCTTTTATAGCAAACTGATTCAATGAGATTTCTCCCTTTTACCCCTAGGGCTTCACCAACTGTTTTTGGTTTGTTGTGGGCATCCTTTCAAGATTACCCACTCACCCATTGGTTGCCCAGACCACTGCCATTGTTCAGTTCATGTTTGCTGCACCACTACCCATTTCACGACAAAATTTTCTTTTGTTTGTTCCTACTATATACCTCTACCTCATTACCTAGCTCTATGGCATGTATCAGATGGTCACAACCATTTATTACATCTTTTGGGTAAGATACCATCCTAGACCACTGCCATTGCTCAGTTCATGTCTGCTGCACCACTACCCATTTCACGACAAAATTTTCTTTTGTTTGTTCCTACTGTATACCTCTACCTCATTACCTAGCTCTATGGCATGCATCAGATGGTCTCAACCATTTATTACATCTTTTGGGTAAGATACCATCCCAGCAAGATATATTCCCCAAAAGAAGTCATGGTAGGAAACCAAATATAGACCCCCTTTTCCCCCCACCACCAAATCACACTCTCTGAATCCCTTTGACTGTGGGCCCACTTCCCTTGTATTGGCTGGGTATAGGTTGGTGGTGCCCTGGTCCTTCTGTGCTTGCTCTACTATCTTCTGTGTTTGCATCCCACACTGTTTCTGCCGTAGCAGATTAGCTTTGTTTTGGTCTGCTGCGTGTTTTGTCTTATTTCTTCACTCGTTTCCTACTACGTTTGTCATTTTCTTTTGGTTTGGCTTTTCTTTCCTTCACGTGATTCCTGTTGCTGACACTTCCTGCCGTTCCTTGTTTCTTTTTATCGTGCTTCTTCATATCAGTTTTCATGACTATCCTTTTATACAAAAGAATTTGGGCCTTTGTGGGCCGAATAATGTTGACTGGATCAAAAGGGTCTTGGGCCAAATTTGTCTTTGTCTGCCGAAACCATTCTGCCAGGGAACTGTATTATGTGGTAGATCTGTATTCTGCGACAGATTTGTATTCTGCGGCAGATTTGTGTTTTGCTGTAGATTGCTTTCACTTGCACTTATTTCTTTGGACCTTTCTTGCTCTTCGGTCTTCTTGGTGGGTCTTTGGGCCTTGCTTTTTCATTGGGTTTTCTTCCTCATGGGCCTTTGGGTATAGTTTTGCAAAAATGGGCATTAACACTCCTCTCTTACCCCTAGTGGAGACTCCAAAAAATTATTTTGGGGCGGGGGGTCAATTTTAACAACTTATTGGTCTTTGTAATTTTTCTAATGATTGGAAGGTCTATAGCATTACACTATTACGGATTCAACTCAACAATTCAATCAAAAATAATATGTTTTCACTCTTTACTGTATTATTCCCCATTGTCATTTGCCTTGTATCAAAAAAAAAAAATTTAACTTTCTCAAAATATAAATATTAATGCTTATATCTTTATTATTAAGCTATTATTTGCAAATTAAACTAATAAAATTAATGTAATTTTTTAAATAAAATTCATAATAATATAAAATGATTAAATTGGTTATACAAAAAAAGAAAAAATCAAATCTGGTATTTTTTGTAAATAAAAAAACATGTAGGGATATTTGTAAGTTATGAAACTTCAAGGAAGCTTCTTTTAAACCTTAAACTCTACTCCTAATTAGAAAAAAGAAAAAGGAAAAAAAGAAAAAACTCCACTCCCACCACCTACCCACCAAATATCACATTTATTACTACTGATTTTTATTTCCAAATCTCATAAGCTATCTCACTTTTCAGTTTCCCTTCTCAAAGTTTTAGGTGTAGGTGATGAAGAATAAAATTTCAAACTTAAGCTTCCTCTACCCCGCTTGTGAATTCTATTGTCTTTTACTTCCTCTTCTTGTTTTTCTCCTCTTATTGTGTAGCTATGCATCTTTTAATTTATTGTTGGATCTTCCCATCCCTTTTTTTTTTAGTTTTTAGTCTTAGGGTGGTAAAATTTTGATTTTAGGGGTTTCAAAAGAAATTTTAAAAAATATATATTATATTTAATTTTTTTTTCATTTTCTTCAGGTCAGGCGGTTCATTTGAACCCCTTACCTTCAACGTGGTGCCACCACTGCTTACCCCCAACGTTAGTTGCTTTTCTTTTCTTTTTTCCCTTTTTTTTTAATTTTTATTTTTAATATGATGCTATGTGCTTTTTTTTTTTTTTTTTTTTTTTCCTTTTTTGCTTATAAACTATTTTTTTATGCAATAGGTGTATAAGTGTAAATTTACATAAACATCATTTTCTATTCTTTCATTTTTCATTTCAACTAAACAAATTATTTTTATCCTTTTACTTTTACACTCTCCAACTAAACATATATGAGCTAAAATGAAAAAAAAAATTTATATTCGTTCACTTTGCTATCACCCCACCAACCATCTTTAGTGATTGTACAAAGTTTTTAAAATATTAAGGGAATATTAAGGAAAATTTATAACGAATTTAATAATTAAAAAATATATATATCAGGGAAGGTGGAAAATTTAAAAACTAGGGGGGCCATGCCTCCTCCCTCTGCCACTAGTTGTACTGTTGTAGTGCAAATTCTATGAACCTAGGGTTAGTTATTTTATTTATATATTATTGTAATATATTACAATAAATAATTGTAATATCTTACCTCTTTGAATTTATTGTAACATACTAGTATTTATATAATAATAAAGATATAATGGTCAAAAACTTTTAGTTTTAGATATGGATTACTAGACAAACCACATTAATTCTTGCCTTGGTTTCCTCTCTTTCTGTGTCTCGTTTTCAATCTCTGTCAAGTGTCAACATCTCTGACTGGATGGGCAATTGATTTCAAAGTGTCTGTCCTGTGTTTGACTAGGAGCTCCTTAGTTCAAATTCGGGTACCAATACTTTGAAAAAATTCTCTGAGACAGCGATTTACCCTGTTATGGGTCCACTCGTCGTGAACAATGATTAGCATCTGGTTGAAAGTTTTGATAAAACACTATGAGAAACCCCCCAAAAAAAAGTTCATTTATCTGTGCTAACCAAAAATATACCCAATTATGCTCACACATTCTATTAAGGCCTTGATAATATAAGTGGTATTATAAAAAAAAAAAACTTTTTTGTAGGTTAATGTTAGAGACATATAAAACTGTACAATTTTGTGTCATAATTAGCCATATGACAAGTTATGAGTGATGAAAATGTGTCTCCCATATGACCTACCATCACACTTCCATCACTCACAACCCATCACATGCTGTGCTATGACACTAACTTATACATTTTTGTGTCAATATCATTATTCTTTCACGTATCAATAAATAACTGCAATGTCGTTAAAGATCCATGCAGTCGGTGGTCACATCAATATATATTGTTCACTCCAAATTTCTAATATCTCAGGACGGTATGCAGATCGATTATAGATATAGAAGAGGTTTACAGTTTTATAGAGTGGACATGATGTGTTCGGTTGTCCACATTAAAAAGTCATGGGTGTGGGCACTGTACTTGCTGATGCATGGGTTATTATTCAAAGCAACCGCTTTTACTCCAATACTAAGGCGGCCAATCTGTTACAGTCAGCTCAAAACTGTCCATACCCGAACAATTGTCATCTGAAATCTGATTGGACATTCTGACCAGTTGAACCTAGCTTCCAATTTATTGAGCTACAAAATTTACTTAGTCCTCTAGGATTTGGACTCCGTGCAATAATTGCAAGGTACAATTACCATATATGTAGTTGTGAGAAATAAAAGTTAAAAAAAGTAAAAAAGTTTGATAAAAAAATAATAAAATAAAAAGTAAAATGTTGAAAAATTAAAAACAAAATTCTAATCTAAAGATCAAGATTACAAATGAATTTTTAACTTTCAATCTCACCTATTAATTTTATATTGCACAAGTTCTAAATCTCTTTACTAGGCTTATTTATACTTAGGCAACCAATATCGGTTTTCTTCTTTTTTAGAATCTTCCTCATCCCGTTTTATTTTGCACATGCACATCCTTGGACTCTTGGTTTAGGTTCATTGTGTGTGCACTTAAATATGGGATTAGAGATTTAAAAAAAAAAAAGAAAAAAAGGGCGTAAAAGGTTATGAGATAAGAAAATTGCAATTTGTGGACAAAAGGTATTTGAATACAACTAAATTCCATATATTTTTTTTCATTGAAGTGGTCAACTAAGAGCAACGGAATAAAAGCATTTACTTAACTTTGGAAGGACATCCATGACACAATGTTTACCCTAACTTGGACTCTAGATCTCCATGTTGCCAAAAAATAAGTCAGAACCACCCGAGCTTAATGCCCTAGTAGAAAGACCACAATGTAGGCAAACTGACAATATCCATCATGGTGGGCTCTACAGGCAATGCATGTGCCATGTTTCTATAGAAAGTGGTAGGGTAGAGTTTGCAAAAGGAAAAGAAAGATCGATGTCCGACTTCGAATTGCTTAAAAGTCTGTATTACCTAATATAATTTTATTGGACGGATCAGCAGCCCTACTTTCTTGACTAGCAGAACGTGCCAATGATGCCTTTGGTATCAAACAGCAAAGATTAGAGGAACACGCATGTCTATACCCACGACAAAAAGACTTATGCAGCAACATCACTCTCACATTTTTTTGTTACTGTCGTATGTTTATGAGATTCACATATTACATTTTTGGTTAGTATCGTATATTTATGAGACTCACGTATTGTAAGAGAGGGTATTGTATAAATTTGTCTCATTAAGATTTTTTTAACAAAACATGGGCGCGCGGAGCTACATCTCATAAGATAATAGAATTTCTTGGTTCTTTCTCCGCTGTTTTGTTTCTCGTTTTTTTCATTTTTGTTATTGAGAAATAAACACACATGTGCACACAGACAATCGAGAAGGAATGAATTCTAACTTCTAACATAAAAGCATATTATAAATTCTCCTCAAAAGTCATAATAATTTATAAGGGAGAGTGTAACAATTAAGTTATACTATATATAATATATTCTCTTGAGAAAAGTTCATTTTTTTTTAGTTAAGTTTCCTAGCCATCACTTTTATATCCTTCATACAATAATGTTAATATATGATGATGATGAAGAAAAAAGTAGAGGATTTTCTAATAGGTTTGGTAGGGGGAAAAGAAAATAAAACATAGACTGAAAGATTTGTGCAGAAAAAACAAGAAGCAATTATTGTCAGAGTAATAAAGATAAAATAGAAAGGAAAAATAATCAACTTAATAATTATTAAATTTATCAAAAGAGAAGGGGAAAAAAAAGAGAGATCTAGAGATTTGTGGAGAGAAAGTAGAGACAAAAAAAAAAAAATAATAATAATAATAATAATAATGTAAGAGTAATCCAAGATAAAAGATTAGGTGGAAAAAAAAAAAAAAAAACTCTATATCAAATTCTATATAATAAAATTATTGAGTCCTTAATGCCATGATTGCTCCAAGTTGCTCAACGATTTTATTAGGTATTGTATAATGGGCTTTGCAATATGGCTAATTAATTATAAATATAGTTTATTTTAGATGACACTGTATTATTAAATATTTGACTTATCAATTTTTTTTTTTTTTTGAGAAACACTTATCAATTTTTAAGATAGTTTACTCTAGAAAAAAAAAAAATTTCTATTATCCCATTTCAAGAAATTTTAAAATACGATTATAACTAAAAAATTATATTATCAAAAGGCTAAGAAATTGAGGTATAATTTATTTATAATTATGTTGAACATTTATCATAATTTTATATTTTAACATAATAAGTCACTTTTCATGATCGTTAAATTAATCAAATTATGCCTGTGGGGGAGGATTTTGTTCCACGCCCCCGCAAGCTGTTTGTCCTCTTTGGGGAGCCAAGCCCATAAGGTTTTGTTTTCAGTACCAAGTGTGGGTTTGGGATTTTTTGGGTGCTTTGACCCTGTGACACCCTAGTCCCATATCGGCAAGAGATGCGCCCCACTCATGGTTTATAAAACCTTACGGGTTTGGCTCCCCAAAGAGGACAAACAGCTTGTGGGTCGTGGAACAAAATCCTCCCCCACAATGCCCCTCAAAATAATAATAATAATCAAATTATGAAAACCCTTTTAGTTATGCAAAAATACAAATATTGTTCAATCAATTAAAGATGCAAGGAAATAATGAAAAACTCACAATATGGTAATCCAAGAAAACAAATGGAACAACTATCTCAAAATAAAAATACACACACACATATATAATAATAATAATTGTGGGGACACAATTTGTAACGACCCTAAAAAAGATATTGGGTTCGCACATTTAAAGACCCGAACAATATAATTTGTAGAGCGTGGGCTTGAAAGGCTAGGCCTGAGTCACCGAACAGCGGTTAGCCATGGTTTCTACGGAAATTTGCATGAAGGTGATCCTGACGTGTTTAATGAGACCTTCTTCTGATAGCGACATGAGTGGTTCCGGTCTTTAGACCTTGTTCGAGGAGCTTAGTGTTATTATTCTCCTTTTCTAAGACTTCATGGTCTCGGAACCCCCTTTCCATTAGTTCTTTTTCCCTTTTATACTAACATTTACCCTCCCTCTAGTGTCCACGTGTAAGTTCCACTTTCTGGGGTTAAGACTTGTCCTATCAGCCCATACCTAGAGTAGTTGGGGGTGGTTGTAAAGGTTGAATAGCATGGTGAAGAGCATAGACCTGTCAGATGCAGAGCTCTTTATTGCAGTATTGGCAGCTTTTTCATTTGGCCTATTCCTGCACTGAGCTCGTCCTTTCCTTTAGGGGCTCTATGGGGTGCCGAGCGTAAGTTTGTCCTCGGCCATATTCTTAGCCCTTTTTTGGACTTTCATTATGCGTCCTCGGCAATAGTTCTCCTCGGCTCAGGCTTTGGACCCTAATGTAAAGTGGGCCAGGGCCTTAGAGCAGCCTCTTCTCCTCCCCAGAGATATGGAGGGCCTCAGGTATACCAAGCAACCAGACCTTTTCATGTCATTGAAAAGGGACCTTGCAATGGTAAGTCAATCAACATCCTTTTTTGTTAAATACTAAGATGTACATTTATTCATATATGTATATATTTTTTATGACCCCTTTGCTACTTTTATGCAAGTTACCCAGTAAATTTATGTAGCTGAGGAGTGGGTCAAGAATGCCCATTGGCGAGGTTAAGGCAAAGGCCCACTCTTGTTTTGAGGTTGAGAAGGCTCTTGGAGCCCTGAAAGAAGAGCACAAAAAGCTAGGTAATAAGCTGACTGTTGTTGAAAGGGAACGTTCGAGTGCCCTGGCTAGTCTGAAAAATGCTGAGGCCCAAGCCGAGGACTAGCGTAAGCTACTCTACATAACGAAACTTGAGTTGGCCACCCAGAAACAGCTAATTCTAGATCTTAAGGCCAAGCTATAGAAGGTCAAGGATGCAGCTAAAGAGGCAGCTCGGGTGGCCAAAAAAGCTACTGAAGCTGTGAAGAGAACATCCTACGAACGTGGGGTGGAGGATACAAAGAACAGATTGGCTGAGGAGGTGGCCAGAGTGTGCAGGGATTACTGCACTGAGACCTGGATAGAGGCGTTTAACAGTGCAAGGGTCCCTGCTGACTCCGAGCTAAGGAAGGCTGAGAGCATATTCTTTCCTAAACATATCTGAGAAGCCCCAGCGGACCTCCCTTCCACTGCTCTGCCCCCCCTCCTTCTGAGCAGATCTCCAGTATCCAAGATCCTACTCTTGATGCTGAAGCCTCCACAAGGGCAAGTAAGGGTAAGGAGGCCCTGCCCTCAGCCAAAGGTACTCAATTCGAGGATGCCCTTACAATTAAGGATGTAGTCTCCCAAGCTAAAGAAGTTGAGTCTAAGTCCAAGGTTGGGGATGCTAAGCTTAAGGTAGTTGATTCCAAAGAGGGCCCTCAACTAACAAAGAAATAGTTGTAGGATTTTTCTTTATTATTTTTTTTTTTGTCATTTTCTTTTCTTGTGGCTTCTGCCACCACTTGTAATGTATCCTCCTTTTGATTAATGAATGGACTTTTCTTTCTACCTCTTGTGTCTTTACTTTATATGCTTTAAAGCTTACTGTTATTGCAAATAAACTTAAACTGTTGCCACTCTAGCTTTAATAAAAACTAACAACAATACCCTGCTACCAGTGTAAGTAATTTGACTAAGTACCAACAATAAAGAGATTTACCCCATATTTGTACTGTGAATTGCTCCTTCTACAATGAAGGCTAAATTTAATAAAGATAAGTAATAAACTTTGTAAAGAATAAAAGGTGGAGATGTTCTTCACTCTGCTTAACACTTAGAAAAATAATTAAGGAGTTTAACTTACTCAGAGCTACCAATCTGAGGAGTTAGTTATAATCTTGGATCTGTCTTGACACTTAGTGAGAAATAAATAGATATTATAGAATGTTAATTTCCCCAAAGTATGTGGTCTGAGGAGCCATGCATAACTAAGGTTCTATTTGACACTTAGAAGGATGCTAGTAAGTATTAATTTAGCTAAAGCATGTGGTTTAGGGAGCCCGACATAACTAAGGTTTTGTTTAATACTTAGAAAAAACGAATAGATGCCATTGAGTGTTAATTTTACCAAAGTATGTGGTCCGAAGGACCAGGCATAGCTAAGGTTCTGTTTAACACTTATAAAGATGTCATAGTGTGTTAATTTTACCAAAGTATGTGATCCGAGGGACCAGGCATAACCAAGGTTCTGTTTAACACTTATAAAGCTGTCATAGTGTGTTAATTTTACCAAAGTATGTGGTTCGAGGGTCCAGGCATGACTAAGGTTTTGTTTAACACTTATAAAAATGCCATAGTATGTTAATTTTACCAAAGTATGTGGTCCGAGGGACCAGGCATGACTAAGGTTCTGTTTAACACTTATAAAGATGCTAGTGAGTTGGAAGTACAATGCCTTTACACAATAAATGAACAGATTGCAAAGGAAACTTTCATTAATAGTAATACATTTTCAGGTTGTTTATATTCTAAGGGCGTGGTATTATATGTTCATCTAAATCTTCAAGAAAGTATGCTCCTATACCAGCCACCAAGGTGATGCGATATGACCCTTCTCAATTAGGTCCTAACTTTCCCCATGCTGGGTTCTTTGTAGTACCTAGAACTTTTCTCAACACCAAGTCACCAAGCACTAATGGCCTTAGTTTTACATTGGCATCATAACCTTACTTGAGTTTGTGTTGGTAGTATGCCAATTGAACTATTGCACTTTCTCTTCTTTCTTCAATAAAGTCTAAGCTCTTTCCTAGCAATTCATTGTTACTGCTCGGATTGAATGACCTAGTCCTTAGCGTTGGGAAGCCAGTTTCTAAAGGAATAACAGTCTCGGCTTCATAAGTCATTGAAAAGGGGGTCTCCCCAGTTGACCTACGAGGCGTGGTTCGATATGTCCAGAGGACGTGTGACAGCTCTTTTACCCACTTTCCCTTTGCATCATCCAACCTCTTCTTGAGTCCATTAACTATGACCTTGTTAACAGCCTCGGCTTGTCCATTCCCTTGGGGATAAGCTGGGGTAGAATATCTATTCATAATTCCCAAATCACAGCAATATCTCCTGAAAAGATTTGCTATCAAATTGAAGGCCATTGTCCGAGATGAGGGTACGAGGGACCCCGAACCGGGTGACAATGTTTTTTCAGACAAACTTCTTAGCGTCCACATCTCTGAGATTCGCCAAGGGCTCAGCTTCAACCCACTATGTGCAACTTTGTTGAATAAAAGACTAGCAATAAATATATGTGATTATTGAACTTTGTAAATGCTCTAATCATGTAAGGTTAACTAGTTTGAGGTACTCAAGCTTCTACTACTCCTAAATTCTGCTTCACTGTTACAAACAAAGTTGTATGTATTACTATAGGCAACTCAAGAATGTTGAGAATATGATCTTGTGCAAGGTTAGGGATGAATTGATTAGGAGAGAGAAAAAAAAGTAGAAAAGAAAATGATATAATATTCTATCAAATTAATTAGGTTAGCTAATATGGAAAGCAATTAATTTTAAAGATGACATTAATTATAGTGATTTCCTAACCATTAGATTTCTTAGAAATCTATGGTTTAAAAAATATGTAACTTGAACCCCTCTCTCTCTCTCTCTCTATATATATATATATATATAGAGAGAGAGAGAGAGAGAGACCTCATGCGGAAGAATATGAATTTCTGCCATGTGGCACTTTGTATAATCAGTAGTTGATCATTTATTCTTTCACCTCACCTCATCTTCTTATCAATGATCAATTTAAGCCATAAATGAGAAAGATTAAAAGATTTTGGTTCCACTCCTTTTTCCAATTTCTTGAACTTTTTCACTTCTAATTTTATAAATTTTGGAAATGAAAGGTTTTCTCTATTCAATGTTAGTTTTTCATGTTATAACACATGTATTTTATATATTCCCATTTCACAACAAGGCTATAATAAAAGTAGGAAAAGACTCCAAATACGTAGAGTGAGAAATCAATGTTGTGAAGAGTATAAGATTGGCTTTGGTTTTGGGTGCATGTGATCTAAACTTCTTAACAATATAACCAGAGCTTGATACAGTGCTTCAACAACATTTGGGGTTTCTAAAAAGTATATTTGGGAAATACATAGAGTCTTTATATATATTTTTGTGTTTATTTAGGGTTTGTTTGGAATCTGCTTATTTTGCTGAAATTGAAAACTTTTTATTAAAAGTACTGTAGATAAAGGTAAAAGTTAGCTAAAATAGTACAGTGAGAACCATGAATAATACCAAAAAGTGTAGTGGGGCCCATGAATAATAGCAAAAATAAGCTAAATAGTAAAATAAGCTGACTTTTTAAGCTTGAGCCAAACGCACACTTAGTATACTTTTAGGAAGTGCTTAATCTTTGTAAGTGATTGGGGTACTCAAATGTATGTAAAATTAAACTTGAGAAATGAAACAGTATAATTTTATATTTCTCTATTCAATTGTTGTTATATTTTTAAGTCTCTTGACATGTATATATAGTTTTACAAATTATAAATTATATACATTAAATCTTTGATTTTCAGCCTTCAAAAGTTCACTTGTTTTTTAATATAAAGAAATACTCCTAAGAAAAAGAGAAATAAATAATAAGATTTTTTATATTGAAAACATCAAATGTAAGAACCAAATATACATGTATGTCTGATAAAAAAGAATCAATAGGAATGTGATGACATTTTAGGGTTAATTAATTATGATTACTTATAGATATATTGGATTACAATTTTTTTTCTTCATTATTTTAGTGACATATAATACATAATCGAAATTAATTTTCCAAACATTATAACACATATAAGTATTATAAAATAACTAATAATGAACATGTGCATCATATGGGAATCAATAGTTCACTATAATAAGAGAAGCTTTACAATCTTAGGAAAAACATTTTTCTTTAATTCTACAACCCATAAAAAATTTACAGAGAAAATTGTTCGTTGCACTAGAACATTTGGACTCTTAAAGTACTATATGGAGTGCCACCACGGATGACACACTCGGGATTATGATTGGAACCTTCGATTAACTTCAAGAACCTCTTGAATTTTTATTCACATCAGAAAGTATGTGGTTGGAGTTATGACTTCAACTTCACTAACTAACCTTCAAATCTACTTGAATTCTCTGGTATGGTGAATTTGTGAGAATTTTTGTTACACAACCCTAGACGCACAAACAAAGCTTTTATCTCTCTTAAAAATCCTCTCTAGGGACAACTTATAATGTCCCTTTTATAACCCAACAAGTAGGACTTGAATTGGGTTTGAAATGGACAAGTTATTGGGTTTTTTGCATTGCTGAATTTTTGTAGTCTCACTGGTATCGATTAGAGTCGAGGAAACATAAAGTTCACTTTTGAGCGCTTGATTGATCAATTGGAATCGATGTTGGAGTTGAGTGAAATCGAGTTAGTGTCAAGGATGGAGTCAAAGTTGCAAAAACTCCACTTTTTTTGAGTTGTTATTGAGCAGTCTTTGTGTTCTCAAATAGATATTCAATTACCACTCTAACACACAACAATACTCCAAACTTGACAGTTGACACACGATTTGACTCGCTCTGAATTTGACACTGTTTGCCACCACTAAACATAAGGACCTAACATTCTTCATATTCTTTCATCAAAGGGAAAAAGAAGTAGGCATTTTTTTTAAGTCAATAATAATATTCAAGTACACTAGAAACAATAAAGAGAGGGACACAATAGAATTTCACAACATTTCCAAATTAGCCTATCACCTCACACATGAGACCACTACACTCTACAATTTTTTTTTTTAAATGCCTAGGTATGAGGTGATAGACCAATTTGAAAATTTTATGAATTTTTTGTTGTGTTTTTAAAAAATAATCCCACCAAAAATAGATAGGTTGAAATGATAATAATAAGATTGATGATAATTTGGTAGGGTCCATTATGAGATGAACAAGTCATTTGACCACTGGACCAACAGCTGCTTGTATTAAGGTCGTTGGAGATTAATTACATGTTTTCGTATTCCTCCTTGGTTCATGAATGAAACTTTAATATAACGAATTAAGAATTGAGTAGGAATATCATCAAACAATGAGTGAATATGTTCCAATCCATGTCCATATATTCAGGGGGGTAAAAAATTCATCCCCATATATATATGAGATGTTCGAATGAAGCCTCCATAACATTAAAATAGTAATACTTATCTCCGATGTCCCTTTTTTTTTTTTTGATACAAGATAGAATTTCTACTCTAACCAAATCTAAGTGTATATGTGTGTGAAGCTCCCTCCGGGAGACTTGAACCCCGGCCCTTACCTCCCACACCCCATAAGCATTTATACTTGTGGAGTGACCATCACACTAAGGGTGTGCGGTGGTATCTCCGATCTCCCTTAAATACTTAAGTAATAGATAAAAACAATATGATATTATTTTTAATAAGAAAAACAATATGATCTTGGTAATGGTATATGATAATTGATAAGAAAGATGCTAGATTTAGATTTAGATCCAAATGCTTTACCACATATATGTAATTAAATAGTAATACAGTTTTTTTAGTTAATTATAAGGCAAATCTTGACTCTTGTATGTGGAAGGGGATGACTTGGTTGTTTTGTTGTCAATATTAACTCTTATGGCATGGACAAGAATGGCAGACCCCTAGAATCACGAGAGGCAATCTCCAAAGGACAAATATAATAATGGCTTTATATAAATCAGACCGACCTCTAAATTAAATATGGTGATTTCCTTAATTTATGGGGAGCATTGAGAAGATTATTGAAAAATTAAAGCAGTTTATAGCTTATTATAGTTTAGTTGAATGGAATTCTGCCGGAAATGTACACATGGGGTCAATGGACTATGAATAATTAAACTATTTGTAAAAGCAACTCGGCCAAAATTTGACTATTGCATTATACACTTTTTCTTTTGTATAAACTATTATTTTTCTTTGGCCATTAGTATGAAAAAAAAAAAAAAAAAAAAACCCTTCTCACAATTTTTTTTTTCAACCTTTTAGATCTAATTGAGATTCAAAGGAACAATAAGAATGAAAGGGAGATTTCTTTCTTCCTTAGCTCTAGGCGTCTAGAGTTTTTCGAGCACTTAAGTAGTTGACTATTCTTTGAGTGTGCAATCAACTTCTATTCTTTTTTTTTTTTTTTTTAAATGTTAAATATGAATTAGTGATGACAAAAATTATTTCTCATGCTTGACTTATCATATCTCCCTTTGCTCCGCATAGGTTTTTTCTATCCGCATAGGTATTTGGGATCCCAAATACCTTATGGGTAAGGATGGATTTTACTTGTTCTGTCTTATCTTGCACTACCCCGAATAAGTGTGTGCGTGTGTGTGTATATATATATGTATATATATGCGCAAGTGTGCACGCGCACACACACACACATATATATATATATAAATTTTTTATTTTATTTATACATATCTTATTTATAATTTTTTTTTATTTTCACATATTTATTTATTATTTATCAAAATACTAGTTTTCTCTCTTTCTTAGCACTAATGCAACCAGTGGCGGAGGCAAAATTTTAGTCTAGAGGGGGCAAAATTAAAAGATGATATTAAAAGTGAAATTAATCTAAAAAATATTAACCAACAATAATAACAAAATAAATAAACAGTTGTAAGCAAATTTGAATATATTTCATATTATTAAAATAAATAAACAAAAATAACCAATTCATAGCTACTAAAAATTTATAAACTGATGAAGTAAGAATGTGATTAGTGTTACTTAAAAAACATAATGAATAAATGTTAGAAATTATTTTTTGTGATTGGTGACATGCCAATTTGTAAGATATAAGTAGTAAAATTTGTAATATCTCTAGCATCATTCAAGAATAAAATGCTGTGAAAAGTATAATAAATATTAAAAATGGTGTAAATAATGATATAAAATAAAAAAAATAAAAAATAGTGAAATAGGTGCAAGTTGCAATAGGACAAGACAAAAGCAATGGTTTGGTGACTTTCAACCAAGTAGAAGTCCTTTTTTTCAATTTTTTTTCCTCCATGTCAGAATGTAACTACTTTAGACTATTATTACTAAAAAATTTTAGGAGAAGTTAGGGGGGGCATGTGCCCCCCCTCGTCCCCCTCTGGCTCCGCCAATGAATGCAACTACCTAAGGTTGTCCAACTTGAATCCAAACCCAACGAATCCGTCTGACTCAAAGCCAATTGATATGAAACCCACTCAATTCGAGCAATGTGGTGGTCGACAACAAGTTTGTGTCAAGAACACTCTATATTGGTTGGTCGAGTGGTGGGTTTCTTTGTATGCAACTCGATTGGACCAATCTAACTGAAAACCCCGCCATTCTCCTCTTCCTCCCCTTGTCGTGAGCTACCTTCTTCACTTTTGCCACCTAATTTGTGCAAATCTGTCGAGATCTCCACTAGATCTGGTGGAGATCTCAACCGATCTTCATGAGTTCCACTATGTCATGACAATAACGACACATGCTATGCTAGAGGCGACTTTGACCAATCTGACTGGTGGAATTACAAAGTTATGGTAGTTAATTTTTACAGAATTGATGATCAATGGTAGGTCTAGAAGTTTAGCACCCGAAGTTGTTAGGTTGAGTGACAAGTGTACCTCAAACTCAATCTAACTTGACCCGTGGATGAGTAATTCTTAGATACTCTCGGAGTATAGAGAATGATATTTCCTTCTCTCATATTCATAATGAGGTTCATCATTAAATTCATGTTGGGATCATTCACCTTGAATGTGATAGGAGGAAGCACCATTTCTTCGTAATTCAGAAGTACTTAAGAATTTTCTCCCATGGACATCTCTACAACTACCCCTCCCATTTATCTTTCCTCTCTAATCATTAATGTCCAAATATCCTCATTATGAGGAAATTATTATATACTTCCGAAGTACCATAAATGCATACTCTCTCCTCTCACATGAATGGTGGGTCCCACACTACAAAAAAAAGGACCTCTGGCCGCGTTTTTAAAACGCGGCTACATGCCAAAAAAACGTGGCTATAGCCTATAGCCACGTTTTTTTAGGCCACGGTTCCTAATGTGGCCTAAAACCCGTGACTATAGGACTGATGGTCCTATGGCCGCACTTTTTAACCGCGGCCCAAGACCGGGTCCTATAGCCCCGTTTAAAACGCGGCCTAAGGGTACGGGCTTAGGCCGCGTTTTAAACGTGGCCTAAGCCTTTACCTTAGGCCGCGTTTTGAACGCAGCCTAAGGTTGAACCTTAGGCCACGTTTAAAATGCAGCCCAAGGTTCAACCTTAGGCCGCGTTTTAAACGCAGCCCAAGGGTGAACCTTAGGCCACGTTTAAAACGCAGCCCAAGGTTCAACCTTAGGCCGCGTTTAAAAAGTGCTGCCATACCTCCCATTGTGACGGCCTGTTACACTCATTTAAGCCGCGTTTTAACCGTGGCCTAAGGTCCAGGCTTAGGCCGCACTTAAAACGCGGCCTAAGGTTCTGCTCTTAGGCCGCGTTTTAAACGCGGCCCAAGATTACAACGTTAGGCCGCGTTTTAAGTGCGGCCTAAGCCCCCCGAATTCTTATTATGAATTTGGTCTATATCCACGTTTTTATCGTTTTAAAAACGTGGCTATAGTATTTTTTTTTTTTTCCTTTTTATTTGCTTTTTCTGGGCAGATTTTTACAAACCTGTCAAACATACAAAATTTCAACAAAATATCTCTAATAACAACCCAGAATTCCAACAAAATATCAAGTAAGAATTTTCTCAAGCATTAATTTTCTCTAAATAAATACATGAAGAGTCCAAACAATATTACAATTATGTTTACAATATTTTCAATATCCACGAAGTTACAATATTCCGAATATCCAAACAATTATACATGAAGAGTCCATGAAGAGTCCACGAAGATATTATACTATGATGTTGCGCTATCCTGAAAATATTATATACGCAAAATTAGTAGCACATAATATTGCAATAAACACGCAAGTTTCATTAACTAAAACGCAAAGTTTGTATTACCTGAATAATCGCTTAAACTGGTTGGCATGTTCTTTTGTAAGAAGGCTACTATTTCATCCATTCTCCGCTTTGTATCGGCCATTTCCCGCTTTGTTTCGTCCAGCTGCTGCTGATGCCGTGTTTCTGATTCGCGCATTGCTTCGGCCAGTTGCTGCTCATGTCGTGCATCTGACTTCCGCTTTGCTTCAGCCAGTGCTTCGGCTAGTTGCTGCTCATGCCGTGCATCTGACTCCCGCTTTGCTTCGGCCAGTGCTTCGGCCAGTTGCTGCTGATGCCTTTGCTCTGAGTCAGCAAGTTGGTCCCTCATCGAATTTTCCAATGCAGTCATTCGTTGGACCGTTTCAGTGGACGACGGCCCAGGCACACATGGAAGGTTGGACCCACTTCTTCCTGATGGGGTTGGTCCAAAACCGACCCCACGGACACGTCCAGAACGTTCTTTGCCCATCACTTGAGCGAACGCATCATCTTTTGCCCAGAGAATTCCATCACGATGGTCTCCTACTAGCTTGCCCCCGTTGTTTAAAATTTCTTTCATTTTATCCTGTTTTCATATAAGAACCAAATAACATATTATTTGCTATAAACATTTCACGCACAAATTAGAAAATAAATAGGTTATGATATAGGCTTACAATCTTGTCTCGCACTTCATTACTAATAGGAGTCCCATCTTTCGTGCAGTATGCTTTTATGAAAACATTTGCACGCTCCACTGCTTGGCCGTTTTCTTTTGCCTACATCATATTCAACAATCTCATTACAATAGTGAAAATTTATGTTGGTATGAAGCGACAACCAAACATAGCAAATGGAATTTGGAACATAACATGCAATATAACCATAAAACAGATTCCGTAAACATGTAGTTTATTACGTTCAAAAAGACGAGTTGTTTTCTTCATGTGAATGCTTTGTATCAAGCGGTTTTTGGTACCAACACTCTTATAATATTAGATTTAATAAAATAGTCATTTTATAAGAGGTAACGTTTGAAAAAGTGTGGCCATAACTATATGCCACAACTATAGCCACGTTTCTTAAATGTGGTTATATCTGTTACCTATAGCCACGTTTAAAACGCGGCTATAACCCCCTAACTATTTTTTGAATTTGTCTATAGCCACGTTTAAAACGCGGCTATAACCCCCTAACTATTTTTTGAATTTGTCTATAGCCACGTTTTAAACGCAGCTACAACCCCCTAAATATTTTTACAATTACTCCATAGCCACGTTTTAAACGCAGCTACAACCCCCTGCCTATATGCATCCCAATTGCTATATACCAAACCAAACTCTTGCTAACAAAGTGGCAAACATAAATATTTTTGAAATCACTAATCAAAAACAGGAAATATCACAAGAAATGTCTATTAACAGTCATAAACATGCAAAAAAGCCAAGTCTTCCTTACCCCAACACTGTGCATATGATCAGTAAACTAGTTTCTTCAAACTCTTCAGATTCATCACACATAATAATTTTAATTCAACCAAACAATATGTACGGAAACTCTTTTGTGATTTTTTAATATTGATTAATTCTAAACCAAGAAGTTTGTATTATTACAATAATGAAATTGTGGATTGCTTAGTTTGGACCCTACGACAACGTTGGCCATTGCCACCATTACTGTCATCTCCATGCAAGCCCTTCCTCAATGCTAAACTCACGCCGACAAAATCTATTTTAATTTCCATGAATTCGAATCGACCATGTTCTTTCAACAACAAAATAAATAAATAAATACAACTAGAATTTATTGATACCACCAATATGTCACAAGTTCAATTAAAATAGTAGAGCATTAAAACTTGGCTAGTTGTTGTATAATGCATTTCTTACCATATTGTCAGCAGTTTGTGCAAAACTTATAGGCCCTGTCCTCGCTATATCCGTCTGAAATGAACGACTTCTCTTGTTCGTATCCACTAATTCCTTTACACATTCCCGCCAACAAATTAAAACAAACAAATCAGTTAAAACACTGTACTCGGTATAGAGCAAGAAAATAGCGCAACCTTCGTTTTAGAATCAAACCAATAGTCAACTAGTGCGCGGTAGTCCTGCTCGTCAGCCCAAGATGGTTTGTTTTTATAAACATCTTCTTTTAACGCATCTTTTGGGTAGCATTTTTTTTTTAACTTACTTCTTCGGTTCCTTCTCAACTCTCCTAATAAGTGCATTGCCCAGTTCATTTGATTAGCTGGGCTAATAATCTCTGGGTCAATGATCCATTTTTTCTGAAATGCAAAAATTGAGTTAGCATAGTGCAATAATTCACCCTACTGAAAATGCCATTTAGCACATACACGACTATACATAACAATTAAAAGTATCTTAATTTGATACAACCTCTATCTCTACCCAAGCGTCTTCTTTGCATTTACGGTCGACATGCGTCCAAGTAGCAGGCATAAGTGGGCAATAGTTGCGGCAAATGCATAAGGTGCCCAACCACCTTTTGAATGTTTGCCCGCTTTCCCCAACCAGTTGCTTGCTCCCATTTAACCCACATACAAGTTTCTTGTTCGGTGGAAGAGCCCATATACGCTGCATTAGCGTTATTCCACGTTTTTTATTTATATTATTGGATATTGGGGATTCCCGAACTGAATCTTCTGCACGCCCATCATTGGATGGTGCGGTTTCTTGGACCAAATCGTCTGCATATAGTAAACCATTATTAGAGAGAATGAAATTTCAAAGTTCACAATTACAGAGAAGTCACTGTATATAGCTCAAGTGCTCAACTAACATGATATATGTGATCTTTGTAAATGTGGAGATTTTGATACTTAAAGAAACTGATAATAACAAATAAGTCGATGTCTCTATCTAAAAGCTGTTTTTATCCCTTTCAAAAATAAAAAAACTGTTTTTATCCAAAAAATATATGTAAGTTGCATATAATTCAACCATAATACCATTACTGCCAGTGTCATGTACATGCACAGCCAAGTTGAATATCATTTCCAAAGCTCGTAAATCACATGAATATCATTATTACAGCTTGGGTAAAATAACCTCAAACAAGAACATAATACCCATCAAAAGAAATTAGAACTTTTACCTCAAATAAAGTGATGAAGATGCTTTGGGGTTCCTAAGTATTTTTCTGGTGATCTTGTCGAAAAAATGATGGTGAGGATTGATTGCTTTGGAGTGGAGGCCGGTGGGTGAGTGTGGAAGTGAGTGTGTGTGTGTGTGTGTGTGTTTAAGTAATGATAAAAGAAAGAAAATGAAACACAGAAAAGAGACAGCCAGCCAAAAGAGAGAAGAGAGGTGGGTGAAAATGAGTGATGGGGAGTGGTGTTAGGTGGGGGGCACGTGCGAACTAAAAATCTGACTTGACCCCCTCTTTTCTTTTTGTTTTTTCTCTGATGACAAGGACGTTACACATCCACAGTGAACAAAATATGAGATAAAAGTAACTGTGCTAAATGGAGTTAGGAATAAAAATATCCTTTAGAGACCGAATTAGTTGTTTTTAAAAGTGTTGAACTTAGTTGATATGAACCCAAACTCCAAAGAAGTTTAGTAAAATTTACTTAAGGACACTCATTACCATTTCCCTTCTTAGTATTAATTGATTTTGCATGAAATGTGTGCCACTATATTTATTGAGTCCAATTTTATTGGAGTTTGTGTTCCTTAGAAATTCATTTACTTTTCCGAGGAACAAGTCCAATTCTATTAAATCGGGTCATCACCGTTTCTCAAAAAAAAAAAATTTCGGGTCATCACCATTTTAGGCTTTGCTTTTTATTAATTGCTTAAAGAAGTGCACATTTGAAATTGATTTGGTCCCTAATTATGTCAAGTGGTGGTACTTAATTGGATCATTTCCCTAAATCTCACTTCTTCTAGAACCCATCTAGGAGAAGATGTAACAAATTTTGTCCTTACCCCCAAGTTTGCACAGCCAATTTGGTTCCATGCACAACCAAATATTTTCCATACCCTCAACAAATTGCAAGCTGGCCAAATGCCAAAGAAAAAGCGATCTCCCATCCCACGCGACCTCACCATCTTTTACTAAAAAATAAGTAAGGCCTCCCATGCAAATCAAGTTTCCTCAATATTTTTCACACACGTCTCTACCCTCTCCACAGAGAAACACCCAAACTCCCAGACACACTACAAAAACTATCAAAACCCAGAAAATACACAAAAAAACCTTCTCACAAACAAAACCTGCAAGAATCCCTCAATCATATAGAAATCCAACCAAAAACCCAGCTCTAAACCCCTACAAACTTTATAGAGAAACACCCAAATTCCCGGCCAAGAACACCACCAAAAATACCCAAAAACAATGCCCTTGCAAACCCAAATAGAACCATAAATATCCCTGTTTTAACCCATAAAATCAACCCCAAAATCGACAATCTCAACCCCCACTGAAAATAACCCAGCAAATCCTCCAAAACTCTCACTACAAATATCCTAGAATAAGCCAAGAAAAATCCCACTGGAACTACAGCCAAAACCCCACTGTCAAACCCTTAACAATTCTCAGGAAGACCCAAAAATAGCCACTGTAAACCCAACACTGAAAACTCCATCAGATACCAAGAAAAATCCCTTCATACAAACCAACCAGAAAACCCATTTGAAAACAGCATCAACAGAGCATAAAAAAAAAAAAAAATGAAAGATAAATGGAGCAGAAGCATAAGCTAAATACCAAGACATGAAAGCAGAATACAAAGAAGGAAATAAGAAATTCAAAAGCAGAGAACCATACAGAAAATTTTCTTGAATTTTAAGGTCAACAAATTTTCTACTTTCTTGTTGGGCTTTTTGCATTTAATGTTTAAAAATGCTAAGATATTGTCTAGATAATCATATTTAAGCTCATTTTATCTGTTGAATTTAAAAAGTTTGGGATCAGGAGTTCAAAATTTTATTTCAAAGGGTCAAAAAAATATTTTAAAAATATTATACATAATTCTTTTTTTTTTTTATTTAGCTCTTATACTTTTTTTCTTTTTTGGCCAGCTCAGATGGTTTATTTAAAGTTTTCAACCCCCTAATCTTCACTTGGTGCCGCCCCTGTGACCACCCCGTGACTTTACCATTACATAAGGTAATGTCCCCCCAACATTAATTGTGTTCTTTTGTTTAGATCTAAATATATCCATCATAAAATTAAAAACTGATTTCTATACTGTGCAAACTGCACATTTTTACAAGGGAAAAGTGTGTTTTTTTTTTTTTTTCTTAGAAACAGAAGGGAAAAGTTAATTAAAATGCAGTAAGAGCAGTAGTTTAAAATATATTTTCAGAAATTTTTAATGATAAAATGAAAAATAAAATTAAGAGTTTTCTCAAGCTTAGTGAGGGAAGAGGGAGATTTGTATTTGTATTTGGAGTTAATGAAACAAGAATTGTGTTAGGAGCTCTAAAATTTGCTACAACACATCAACTCATTTACATATGCTTATAGGTTTTATTAGCTTGTTGAAAAATATTATAATGAACATAATTATGGAATAGTTTTTTAAGCGTATGACTTAGATTTCTGATGTGCACTCTGCACAAATATTGTAGTTTAATTTTTGATAATCAGCACAAGTCTTAATGCCTCCAATGTACAGTTGTTTGTAATAATTAATGAATTTCTATTTTATATATATATATATATATATATATATATATTTATAGTTGACCCTATATCTTCTTCTTGTGGAGATGTACAACTGAGCTAAGCTATCTTAGTTGTCTGCTTCTTTGCTTTGAGTCTCCTCAATTAAAAATGAAAGGTTCAATTGTCTTCATTTTCATGGGAGAGTATTGGCAGGTGTTTAAGGCTATAAGGTAGGTTCTCTTCTCATGCCAATATAAGTTTGTGGTTGCTGCCAGAAACTATGCTTTAGGTTGTTTGGAATACTAATGTTATAATCCAAGAATTGAATAGTTGGGTCATGAAATCCCAACTACATTTGTTAATGTGGAACTTAAAAATAGTAGTTCCAGCATAGATGTCTTTAATCTGTATTTGAACACTTAATGAATTAAATTTGACAGTGATCCTTTGTTAGGCAATAGAACTCATGGTTGTTGATGCTCTGTTAAAAGCAATTGATTTTCTTCAAATTGCATCACCAATTCATCAACCAGCAGAATTTTGGACGGTTTGAACTTTACACATTATCATCAAACTTCTAGGTTTTACTTTACAGCACTGACATAGTTTCTCTGAAAGTGCAATTAGATGACTCAATCTTAAAAATCATTGAAATTTCTAATGCACAAGAGCGCAAGGAAGCATGAGACATCATTTAACGCATTCGAAGAAGGGAGCTATATCATGTATCTTATTACAATTGCAAGATGGGGAAGAGGTAGTAATGTTTGAAATTCTTCATGTCTCAAAACCTTTAACTTCTCCTATTGAATTTTTTTTTATTACAAAAAAAAAAAGGAACTTTAGTGAACCAAAAGAGATAAAAAATTGTTAATCTTATTTATACATTTTAAATTTTTGGATCATTGTGTGAATTTTAATTCATTCAATTAGTAAATTTCATTTTACTTGAATAATTAAAGTATGTATCAAGTCAAAACTACTAAAAAATTGAAACCATATAAACATAAGGTTAAAGATATAGGTGTTTAGTCATTAACAGCAAACATAAAAGTGTTACCCTAAGAATAATTTACACTGTACGAATAACTACCTGCAGAAGGCGGCTGTGTCTCATCATCATCATAATCATCTCCTTCCTCCCATCTTGCGTGCTCAGCATCATAGGCGGCCCTTAACTCCTCCTGCATGATGTCTCGTGAGCGTGATGAACCTTGGCCAACTTGCACAATTGTCAATGGATGGTCCCTCTCCTTTCCTGCAGCAAACGACCGAAAAATTAGTTACAACAGTAATAAATATCAAACGTTACATTTCAAGATATGTAAACTACCTGTGGGTTGTGACCCAGCATCACTAGTATGGGCGGCTTGCAGCTCCTCCCCTCTCTGTCGTGAACTCGAGGGTCCTTCGCCGACTTCTACAACTGGCAATCGGCGTTTCTTACCCATTCCTGCGTCTAACAACTTTACAAAACAAAAAAAGTGTTAACTATAGACAACAATCAATTGCATAAAATGTAAGTTAAACATTTTTGGGTTCTGACACCCTTTACAATAATTCAACCATATACACGTTTCGTGCACCAAGATGGCCAGAAGAAAACTTTATATTAAATGTCGCAATTTTTGTTAGAATTGAGCTGGGTTAGGACCTACGGTAATTAAGATCATGAAGGTAAGATATTAAAGATGATTTTAAAACCCCCATAAATGAACCAATAAAAAGCTAGACTTTGGTATATTTACAATCTGCTACAACTCATGTAAATAAATACAATAAGAAAAAGAAAAAGAAAAATTTTAATTTGCTTTTGACGTCTATGTTTTTAATGACACCTTTTTTGTGTTGGTGGGTTTAGACAGTTAGCTTGTACTACATGTTATAAGCAACTGAGGTACAAAAAATCAAGTGTTTTGACATATGATAAATGGGTTTTCAATTTTAATGATGTTTGGGAAGAAAGAAAGGTTTCTCTCTTCTTCTCTAGTCTCCACCCACTGTGGTTCCATCTTTTTTGTGTAGGGTCTGTCTGTCTTCTGTCTGTATGTATGCAGCTTATGTCTTTGGTTAGAATGTCCCTTTCTATAGGGGTTTCAACGTTCAAAAATATCTAATAATAAGATATTCAGGACTCGTTCAGCTATAGGATGAGTACTATCCACCATCAGACTTGGAGAAAGGGTGGAATGTTTCATGCAACATAATTGGGGTAATGACTTAATGAAGGACACAATAAAATGGGCCCATAAATATCAAAGAACAAGTTAAGGATGGTGATGTAATCAACTTACCTCATGCCATTATTACATTAAAATTATATAAGCTTTTCTTCTCAAAAAAAAATAAAAAAAATTTATATAAGCTTTTGTCATATGGTCCTAGCTAGCAGTGAGTACTGGTGTCCCTAGATACAGCTAATTACTTAATGAACGGGTGAGGTTTTGGTTGTTGATTTTTCTTTATTAAGGTTTTCAATTGGTAAACTGAAAAAAATAAAAAATAAAAAAAAAATCCTCCATTTATAGCAAAACAATGTAGCTCCCCATACTCTAAGCTCAAACAATGTATTGCATTGGTGAACAAAACGAAGGTGATTTGAGTGTGTATATTTGGAGGGGTAGGTATATTCACTTGTACAGGTGTTCCTTTTTGAACTAGGACTAGGCTCGAGTGGATTAGCTCCCCATACTTACTTCTTATCGTGATAGTTGATTCAAATCAATATGGTATGACCTAAGCCTAGTTTTGGAATACTAGTTTCGAACGCAACCATACCTATTTATTAACATGATAGTTGGTTCGAATCTATATGGTATGATATAAACCTAGTTTCGGAATAATGGTTTCAGTCCTAGCCATATCAATATTTGGGTAAAATAACTTATTTTAATATCTAACAATATATAAACTACCCTATCCAAGTTTAAGAGCTTCTCTTTGCCAAACACTACAACCACAACGAAAAGAAACCCTAACACCACACGATCATATATCCAAGTTCATAAGAAATGAATTTCAAATCCAATAGCGAAGAGGGGAAGGAATTGGATACATCATAAGTAAAAATTAAAGGAATTAACAATATGAAGAGGAATTAACAAATTCAACAAATATTACACAAAGGCATTCCAACTAATTCATGAATGAATACGTTTTCATTAACAACTGTAACATCCAAACACATAATACACTACTAAATTATTACACTACTCATCCTCGGTGTACTCATCCTTGTTGTCGTCTTCATTGTCAAACTCATCGTCAATAAACTCATCTTCATTGTTTACTCCATGAAGATCTCTTTCAGCAATGATGGAGGCATCAATTGTCATTCCCTCTAGATCATCCCGAGCCCAACGAAGGTTGTCACTCACAACCTCATTACTACTTATATTGTAGGGAACATTTTCAGAAAAACTATATATGTCATCCTCCTCACGTTGGGAACCAACACCAGCATCAAACACGTCCCTAGCTTTAGTTTTGACAACAGCATACCAATCCTTGTGTCTTTTATCTTCCACATAAAAAACTTGTGTAGCTTGAGATGCCAAGACGTATGGTTCATCTATCATTTTATCCCCACCATGTATGAAGTGTGTAAAGTTTACCATAGGAAACCCAAATTCATCAGTCCTATATCCTCTCCTATGTTGGTCATGAACCCATTTACACTTGAATAACACATGTTTGATATTGTCAGAATAATTCAACTCAATTATATCACTTAAAATACCATAGTAAGTATTGCCCCCATCAGTAGCCACACTAACTCCACTATTCTGCGTTTTCCTATTTGCCTCATCATTTACACTCCTAAATTTTAAGCCATTTATTACATAATGCTTGAACCGCTTTACATAAATATACGACCATTTGGACAATGCAACAAGGGTATCACTAACTCCCTCCAT
The DNA here is from genome assembly GCF_932294415.1 of Quercus robur. Taxonomy (NCBI): domain Eukaryota; kingdom Viridiplantae; phylum Streptophyta; class Magnoliopsida; order Fagales; family Fagaceae; genus Quercus; species Quercus robur. The sequence continues at coordinate 49,094,007 of NC_065538.1, forward strand.
TTCCTTATCAGCACCAGTGAGGGACATCACCTAACATCAGTTGGCCAAAATAAAATAATTCATATCAGTACAGTTAATCATGGTTGAGACAGTGTTACAAGTTTAATAAGTTGAAAATGTCATACGTACGTGACCCCCAAACCAAGTACAAAACTTCTCCATGTGGTGCTTATATATAATGGCATCGGAAACGTTACGATTGTGGCCTTTTCGAAGTTCATCCTCTATCAATCTTTTGTGCATCCTGTGCAGGCAATTGTATTAGGGTTAATAGACTTTACGTACATTGGATTGACGTGCAATTATATTTGTATATGTAATACTTACTCACGAAAGCGGTTGATGTTTTCAGAATTGAATAAAACGTAGCGATGGGCTTGGGTCCACTCTTTATTGTTTAATGTCATGATCGAAACCACCCCCGTTGACTCCTCAATCATCCTGGTGGGTCGATTGAATATAGTTTCCACTCCTTCCATATACCGTGAACAGAATGTTAAGCACTCCTCTACTATGTATCCTTCAGCAATAGACCCTTTCGGAGCAGCTCTATTTCGTACGTAAGACTTAAGACGTGAGAGGTACCTATAAAGGAATGATAAGATTAATGATTGGCAATGGTAATTCGAACACGCACATGAAACTGGAAGTTGATCAATAATATTACACACATCTTACCTCTCAATGGGATACATCCAACGGTAGTGCACTGGACCACCAATCTTAGCTTCAGCAGCTAAGTGCATGACCAAATGTACCATCACTGTAAAGAAGGATGGAGGAAATATCTTTTCCAATTCACACAATGTCACTGCAATCTCTGCCTCACTAGTCACAATATCTGAAACCGTAAGGGTTTTGGAACAAATTTCTCTAAAGAAGCAAGCTAACTTTATCAAAGGCCTACTAACATGAAATGGCAAAGACCCACGTAATGCTATGGGAAAAAGTTGCTGCATCAATATGTGATTATCATGACTCTTCAAACCAGAAATCTTGCGTTCTTTCATATTCACACGCCGTGAGATATTGGAAGCGTACCCATCGGGCACTGTTACATCCTTCAAAACTTGCAAGAAACCATCTATCTCCGATGAAGTCATATGAAAACATGCAGCCGGTATGGTATACTGGTCATCACTTTTTCGTTGTAGGTGGAGTTCACTCCTTATCCCCATGTCCGCCAAGTCAAGGCGTGCCTTGTAATTATCCTTCGTTTTATCCTTCAAGTTCAACAGTGTGCTTAGTATATTGTCCATCACATTCTTCTCTATATGCATCACATCAAGATTGTGTCGCAACTTGTGATCCTCCCAATAAGGCAAGGTAAAAAATATACTCCTTTTCTTCCAACCACTCTGGTCTGCCTCCCTTCTCTTCCTTTTTTTGTAAGCAAGCTGACATTTCGTACCCAGACAACGTCCAAGTAAATGTTCAGTTTCCACAATAATGTCAGATGTGACTGGTGGTTCAGGAGCCAATCAAGTATCAATAGATCCATCAAATGACATACCATCTTTGCGGAAATCGTGGTCAACATCCAACCATCGCCGATGTCCCATGTAACAGAATTTGCGACCATTTCTCAAATATCGAGACTCGGTCTTCACGGCATAAGAAGGACACGCCAACTCACCTTTGGTACTCCAACCCGACAAATCTGCGTATGCAGGAAAATCATTTATGGTCCACATCAATGCTGCACGCAATTGGAATACTTCTTTTGAAGATGCATCGTATGCTTGTACTCCAACATCCCATAACTCCCTTAGTTCTTCTACTAACGGTTCCAAGTACACATCTATAGCAATCCCTGGCGAGGTAGGACCAGGAATAACTAATGATATAATCAAAGATGACCGTTTCATGCACAGCCAAGGTGGGAGATTGTACGGGACCAACATGACAGGCCACGTACTGTGACTAGTACTCATAATTTCGAAGGGGTTGAACCCATCCGCAGCTAATCCAAGTCTGACATTACGAGGGTCAGATGAGAAGTGTAAATGCTTACTGTCAAACATTTTCCATGCATCTGAGTCAGCAGGATGCCGCATTACCCCATCATCAGTACGACCATTAACATGCCATTTCATAGAACTAGCCAGATCGAGTGACAGAAATAGTCGCTGCAATCTTGGCTTTAAGGGGAATCACCGTAGGATCTTCGCAGCTTTCTTCTTCCCCTTACTGGATGAAGCATGCTTACTAGCAACAGATGCCTCATTTGTTTTCCACCTTGAAGCTTTACAACAAGGACACGCCTCGAGGTTAACATTTTGCTTCCAAAACAGCATACAATCATTGGGACAAGCATGGATCTTCTCATAACCCAAACCCAAATCTCGAACTATCTTCTTAGCCTCATAATGGTCCTTTGGCAACTTAGCGTCTAAAGGAAGCATATCCATCAGGACTTGAAGCAACAGAGTAAATGACTTATTTGTCCAACCACACAGAGTCTTCAACTGGAACAACACGACAATGGCTGAGAAAATGCTAAATTTTGTACAACCTTCATATAAAGGTTTGTCTACATCATCTACCATCTTGTAAAACTTCTTGGCATCATCATTCGGACCTTCACCCGGACATTGCGCAGTTGGACCTTCTTCCATTGGTTCGGGTGGGATTTCATGCGGGGGGCACAAATCGTGCAACATCCCATGGAAATCACCATATGGATTTTGGGTTTCTTGCACATGAGAGCTCCCACATTCGGTAGCTGGCGTAGCAGCCGCCGATTCACCATGAAATTTCCAAACTTTGTAATTTTTAAGCATCCCCGAAGCCCAACAGTGCTCACGTACCACATTTAACGGTTGTATAAGCAAATTCACACATTTCACACAAGGACATAAGATGTTCCCATTGCACGCGGATGGAGCAGCAAATTCCACGAATTGGTTTACACCTTCAAAATATTCCCTTGTACCCCTCCGCTTCTCCATCCAACTTTTGTCCATTGCGATACAATATTTACGGAATTTTACCTACACCAAGATTTGTTACTACAAAGATACTAATTATTATAATTACATTCATTTGTCATTTGTTAAGAACAGACATACCCAAGTATGCGGCTATTTTCTTAGAACATATAACACTTGTCCTAGACTAACTCAATGTGATAAGTTGTAAAAGTAGTTAAGCATAAGTGTTTACAAAATATGAAAACAAATACCAAATTCATGTAATTGTAATAATTATTAAAAACTTAATAATTATTAAGTCTATAATACCATGATGCTCAATTACTTGGGTCATTGGTCAAAAGTGAGTTCAAAACATTTGTCAGATAGGTTTAAGATTTGGTGTGATTCAAGTTTATAGTTGTTTTGTTGAGGTTTTTATTTTTATTTTTTTTGTTTTTAGAAAAAAAATTACATTAGTTTTTCCATGTGTAGCAATTTAGCATATGGGACCCTCTATGATAGTGGGTTTTGTTTGCATTAATAATGATTGCAAACTTGCAACTGTTAAGACTTAATTTTACATGAATTAAATTTTTACTGTTGGGCGATTCCTTGAGTATGAAAGTCGATACATCATGATCATTTTGTGTTCATTATGTTTGGAAACATCATTATCATATATTTGTTTTAATTCATCATACAATCCTGGATTTGTTTGCAATTAGCCAATATAAGGAGTACCTATGCATTTCATTTTTATTCATCTATTGTGAAATTCTGTTTAGGTTATTCGAATGTTGTGGCCTATAGTTTTCTAATACTTACAATTCAGACCAGAAAAAGGGGGGTCCCATCTGTCGTGAAATTACCATTAGTTTATTAGAATGTTGTGGACTTTAGTTTACTAATGCTTTCTGTCATAGAAAAGCAAATGGGGGCTTAAGGGGTAATAACTTGGGCTTAATCACAAACATTAAGATCTTCTTGATTTCAACTTTAATATGTTCCTTCATACCCTCGCACGCAATTATGATACCTCAAATTAATGGTTTGCATTTAGGTATAATATCTGGAATGTAAATGGATATTGAACAATTTAGACAAAACTCACGAATTCTTTATCTTGTTTTTCTTTGTTTGTTGCTCTGCATTTTACTTTGGTGTAGAATTTTGTGAGACTATTTACTATTGTAGCTTGATGCATTTAATGGATTAATACTACAAGATTTGAATATCATAATATTATAATTATTAATTATTTTTTTGTCGAAGTCGCCTATATTTGCTTCTACGAAAAACAAAGACGCCTATAATCTCTCTTGGTCTGCCATAATTTTATTCTTTTGAAATTTCTATGAAGGACTCCATGAATGTAGGTTTTTTTTTTCTTGCAAGTCATTATTATTATTATTATTATTATTATAATTGATTTTGTATTGTCTTAGTATAAAATGTTTAAATTTTAAGTTTCCATGTGTCTTTTGTAACAACAAAAGAAGGTATATTCTTGATGATGATGAGTTGTTCTATTTAATGATCTTTTGTTGTATATTTGCTTCTCATAGTGCTTATTACAAGTGGCTGTCTTGGATATTGCATGATAGTGCTAATGCTTTTAGATTGATTTCATCCTTTTCAATTTTGGGCTTTTCTAGGTTTTGTATGTAATTATATTCTTAAAATCTTAGTTAATCTACTTGGGTGATGAGGGGGGAAAATCAAACGTCTTGACTTGAATTATTTGGAGTAGCAAGTATGGTCAAACTATATTTCCAGTGGTGTGCTCAAATAGAATTTTAATTTAAAACTATCTCGAAATGGAATTGATAGGTGAATTGATACCACCAAATTTTCACAGCGTTATCTGTTATAATGTTATGAAGATTAAATGATTAAAGATAGTCTCATATATGTGTATATATATATATATATATATATATATATATTGATTGTAGAGGTTGTAATTTAGTACTTAAGTTTTTTAATCATATTTATGATAAGTATTTTTGCGATATTGTGAACATCTAATTTCTTATCCATTTCTATTTCTATTTGCTCTCGTTCTCTCAAATTTTTCTCAGTGTACCTACAATGCAGAAGATGTATATATAAAAGAAAAAGGAGAGGCTGAAGCAGCTAAAAGGGGCAAGATCCCTTCAATTAGCTGCCTCTATTAGATGTGATGGATGCTCGTGAAAATAAATAGTACATAACAATTACAGACTTATGTTAAAACAGAAACGATACACCAATACTCAAGGTACTGCATAATTTAGAGCAAACTCAGGGGAATAATTTCAAACTCATGCTAAAGTAGAAAGTGGATTTTCATATTGTTTTTGTATTCATTTGTGGGCATTAAACAATGTTTATATTATTATGTAATTGCATTATGTTTAATAATAAAATGGCATTCCTGGATTTGCCTTCGTCAAATTTGTACAAAACTTTGTAAGACTTTGTAATGTTGCAGCTTTGAGTGCTACTAGTTAGTTCGTTTATATATGATCCCTAATACCCCAAAAAAAAAAAAAAAAATTGAACTATCATAGTCTTTTGTTTTCATGCTTGATAGTCCCATGAAAAAGCTAGAAGTTTTCATTGGAAAGTAATTGCAAATTGGGATGATCTAGTAGATTTGTGCGGTAAAGATAGGGCAACTAGTCTGTGAGGGTGCTGAAACAGGTGTAGAAGTTGTTGATTTGGATAGTGGAACTCGGGTCCAAAAGAATTGTTGGCTGATGATGATAATTTATCGCCAGACTTGGTTAATATTGAAAAGATAAGAGCTCAAGTACCAATTGTTCCTATTAGGGCATTCACATCTTGAATTCCTATTTTATTCTATTTTACCATCTCAAAAAGGTACTTTATTAATTACATCATACTATTTTACAACACCCTCAACATCTCAATTTTTATTTTCCTATTCCACTCATTAAATTAATATATACTATCTAATAAAATAATATAATTCAATCTCTCTCTCTCCCTTCTCCCCCATGCCAACATAAAAAAATATTATTATTTTTTTAGGATACTAGACGAATACAAGGCCAAATGCTGGGGCCTTTTTAGTACTTTAATGGTAAAATTTGCTTACATATGCCATTTGCATGGCCAATTGTGAATGCTCTAGAAAAGAATGGCAAATGCCAAATGCCAAATTTTTGGTATTTGGAAAACAAACACCAAAATCATTGTTCCATGGGTGTTTCAAATCTCAAATATTTTTCCAACACGCAACAATGTGGTTCTATAAATAAAACTACATTGTGGTGTGTTGGAAAAAATTTTATTATTTTTTTATTCACCTAGGTGGACCCTCTATTTTTCTATATATTGATTTATATGCCCTCACACTCTCTCTCTCTCTTCCCTCTGCTTCATGTCTCTACTCTCTACTCTCTTCCCTCTCCAATCTCCTCTCTTTGATGACCTCGCTCTCCCTTGCGTCAAAAAGTTGAAAAGGGTCCTATAGGTTGTCTGGGCGGGGCTGGCTAACAGGGGCCAAGGTTGTGGAAGGGAGGGGCCCAACTATTAATAACATAAAATATACGTACGAAAACAAAAAAAAATTTGGGCCGGGGGAGGGTCCGATCCCCCTACTAGGTCCATCCCTGACATAAAATCATGTACTTTAACAACAAAAGACAACTAAATATCCAGAGAAAATTCAGACCTCCCAAACAAAATAAAAATCATTCCATCAGCATACTATTTAGTGACATGAAGTTGCAAAATATTTCTCTTTGTACGGGAAATAAGCATAAATTATGGTTCAGCTTCAACCTGGTAGCGAATGTCAGTTTTTGATGCCCAGTCTGGATGAAATTTTCACACGGCTTGTTTACTGTTTGCACCTGAAATTAAGAAATAATTCATATTAAAGAACATGAAAAGTTTTATATAAGAAGTTGTAACTGTGGCATATATAATGACTTATATAACTGTAACTTGGTTTGCCTATGTTAGAAACTTATATGCGTATGCCACTATGAATCATGTCAAAGCATTTTCAGCAGCATCAACATCTGCTGAGATAGACTATTTGCATGACTCCATGATTGTGTGCTGCATAGAAACCTCTAAATTTATAAAATCATTTATTCAGACGCTTCCTTGCATATTTCAGAATTTCAATGATTAAGTCCTGCCACGATTATTATTATGTATATATTTGTACTCAAAAGAGTCAGAAAAAGTCAAAGAATGAACGTCTTTGATTTTAGATACATCACTACCAAAGATCAACTCCATCTACGTAGGTATTACCCAAATTACATGTCCAAAAGCTATCAGAATTCAACGAAGAATTACAAATAAAATAAAATATGGGCAGAAGCATACCTTTAGTATATCATAACAGCACCAGAAATGTGCTGAAAATTTATCTTCGCAGATGTCTACACTGAAGCAGCCAGCCGGAAATGATTATTAACCATAGCACCTATAGTTATGATGCAAATGAGTTTAGAAAATTGAAAATGAGAAAAGACAATAGGAGAAGAAAACCAAAAAATAAAATAAAAATAAAAGTAATATTTGTATTGGTAAGTCACATATGCAGCCAATGACTTTTGACTTAAGGCTCAATGCCAAGAGAGCACAATAATTACACTTTGAAAGCAGTGACTGTGTGAGCTTCATCTTCATCTATTAAAAACTAGGTGGAAATTAAATTATTGGAAAAACATATCCAAATCAAATTAATTTATGTTGATAAAAACGGATAAATCAGAACTTACTTGTGAATATCTTTTTGTTTTTGTCATACACAAATTTTTTTCTTTCCAATTGTGGTAGTTAGATAATTTATTTCAAATATTCATTTCAGTATAGTTAGGTTGGGATATTTTCATAAATGCATGAAATGTTTATAAATAGGAGAAAACATTAATGATACCATTCAAATATGAGTATATATAGCATTTATGCAAGATACCATTCAAATATGAATGTTAAAAAAATTTGTGATCAAGGGAAACACAAAATATGCCTAGAGAAGTTCCATTCACCACAACTGAATCTAAGGACAGTAGTATCAAATTAGCAAGTGCTCAAACTCCATATTTGTACTCACTGATTCTCCAAATTTGACATAACAAGAGGGTAACATCCAGAGCCTATAACTAATGACATGGCCTATCTATATACAATTCTAGTATATTTGAGACATTTACAAGACTCACAGAGTGAAAAACTTACAAACTCTCTTCAAGAACATGCATTGAATATGTGAATAGAGAGTTTACTAAATCACTCTGACAGAAGCACTCACACCTATTGTGGTTAAAACATAATGTAATTGTAAAAGGGAGGCCAAAAAACAAAATGTAAATAATAGCCTCCAACTCTGGCATTCCTTTTTCTTCAATTCTTATGTAATTAATGTTATTTCTACAAAACTTCAAGCTGTGTGAATGAAGATCATATTAATTTTATCACTGTGAGCATGACACAAATTATGAGTAGCCAAAGGGAAAAAAATCAATTATTCTACAAAGTCCATCAGTAAAATTCTATCAAACAGAACACAAAAATTCTACCCTCAATATACCTGTTAAAAACAAGTAATTGACAATAGAATACCCAACTCAATGATCAAGCTTAGGAATTGACGACTTTCGTAGATCTGAGTGGTAAAGAGTACTCACAATTCTTTCAAGAAAGGGTGTTTCTAGAAGTCTACGTCAATTCTCCCTGTCAACTGGTTGTGATCCAAGTACCTGAGATTGAATCAAAGAATCCTTTAGAGTATATACCAAGACAATTTCCTGCCCATGGACATGAACAATAATAACATAATCCAACGACGCATGTATCCAAAGATTTTTAAATGAAGAAAGAAAATGCATTCCATTAATTGCCAACTCAAAGATGCATGCCAGGACAGTAATGCAAGTTCTGCGTAGGTAAAACAAGCCATGGAAAGTCTTGAAAATGCATCTCTATTTTTGTCTATTACAAAGGCAAAAGATTAAAATCTTAAGTCATACTCTAAGAACTTCAAGAATTGGGCATGAAAGACAAAGCAATGGATTAATGAATCATCTAAACAATGCATGTAATGGTACTGAGGTGAAGGTTGCATATCCTAATGAAGGCAGCAACCAAGACACAAAGTTAGGAAGATTAGTGTGGATCAGTTTGAACAAACTGAAGTGTGGCAAAGCATCATTAAATTTAATTATTATCATTCTTGTCTGATAATACACTGCCTTGGTTGCCAATAGCAAGCAAGCAAAAACAACAACGAACTTAATATTACAAAACGTAAAACAGCATTTATATATATCATAAGAACATTATGTCAAAAGGTTAATTAGATCACGGCCTTAGTCCACATATATTGACATGGTTGGAGATAACTAACGCTATTAGATCACTTATTTGTAGAAGGTTGATGACATGGCCATTAGATTTGCATCACATCAATGACTTATAAAAGTTGTAACTCTTTCAAAGTTACACCAGATATAACTTGAACGCACTCATATATATATATATATATATATATATATATAAGTTAAGTAAAATGAAAATAAGATTAATATGTCTATGAAGTCAATTATGCATAAAAATTACATGACCTTCTCAAATCAAACAAAGTCTGTTGATGAACAGTATCTCTATAAGTGTATTGCGGTATTATTCATAAATTATTTTGGTCCATAGTTTGTTGAGTATAAAGTATTTCTGTCTTTGGGTCAGTTTAGCTATATTTAGTAAAAGCGGGGTTTATTGAGCCTAATGGGAATGCTCTTATGCCAAAAGAACTTATATAGAAATATGTAAAATAAGTTTGTGTTTTCCCTTATACATATTATCACGATCTATTTCAAGACTGTTTTTGTATTTTTTTTATTTTTTTAATTTTATTTTTTTGCCAATTTCAGATTGGTAAGAAAAAGAAAAATGAAATAAGAGAAATACAACAAATTTAGCTAGTTACAAAGGTTAGCAAATTGACTAATATCCCACTTCAATCAATTTAAGATCACCTATCGAAACTAATATATGTAAGGAGAGGATTACTTGTTAAAATAAAATATTTGAGGAAGTGGCCAAGATGAGATGAGGATATGTCTAACATGAAAATGACGGCAACAGAAATGAAATAAAGATATGTTATATGCAATTTGCTAACCTATTTTCTTTTGGCAAAACCAAACTGCCCAATGAGAAAGACATATGGGACTTTTCAAACCCATAATTAATATCGTATATGGAAGCAACATGCTTTTATTGACTTATACATATATATGAATAGTTCACATGCATATCGTATTTGAAACAACATAATAATTTCTTACTACTGTGAGTTTAAACTTGAAACCACCAATTATTTCCTTTCTCACACTTGAGAATTTAGGGTATGATAGCAACTTATCACTGAACCAATGAATCTCAGGCAGAGTAAACATAAACCTGAGTACGTAATTAAAACTGTGTTTTCAAAAGCAACTTCAAGAAGTAATGACTAATGACAGCTATAATGACCCCATCATCAGTACGATTGTCCTCTTCATTTTAATATGAAAGCTGTAAAGTAACGTTTAGACTTAGAAGGATTGCTATGGAATTTCAAGGATTACATATTATGATTGGGCTTGGAACTTAGAAACCACTTCTTGTTCCAAAATCCAAATAAAGGGGGTCAACTGTTCATAGCTTTGATGAGTTATAACAATGTAACATATTCGATAAACTGAGGACCTCTGTTATAGGTAAAACTATTTCACACGTAATACACTAGCAATACATTGTAGTTCAAAATTAGTAAACGACAGAACTAGCAATAGAATAAGTTCAGCTTAAGAATAAGTCCACTAGGCATGCAACCTGACTTATAACTCCTAATCTGTGAGACTTGAGCCTATATGTTTATTTGTGGTCAATTTACATTTCTTTTTTATATTTAAGTATCATGCATTTAGTAGATTTTTTAATAGTATTTGTCTCACATTCTAGGTGAAAAGTTGCTTTCACGCATAACCATATGTGTAGACATGTGAAGACTGACATAATTCCCTATCTCCTTTCTTATTGTTCCTTAGGTATGTCAGCCATTATACGACTGTGTTGTTCTTTTTTTACACGTTTTAAATGGTGACTATATAGCAATAAGCAAAAAAAGTCTTGAATCTAGCTATTACAGAAAAGATGTTTCAGATCACATAATGATGTGGAGTGGTCATATTTGTTCCTTTGGAGAAGTATTAATCATCTTCAACAGTTTTGGTAGAGAAATGAGGACAATTGAGTAGATAGTCATGTCAATCGGAATACTGAAATCACAATTCTCAACTTGTTGAATACTGTTGCCAACTAGACCATCAAGTATTCGTAATTCATGTCTTCCAATTTTATGATTTGGGAGGCCAACTTTGTGTGTGCTTTTAGTGGATCAACTTATTGGGTTCCTCTTGCAGTAACTAAGGTGCTCTTTGTACTTGTATACAATTTATGTTTGGAGGTTCTTTTTTATATTAATTTTCTTTTTCTTAAGGAGATGGAAAATTTGAAAAGGAATTTTACATATACTGAAACTTATTTGAATCTATGATGTTCCCTCAATGATAATGATAATAATAGAGTTTAAACTATTGAGCTAATTAAAACCCATAGATTACTCAAAAATTGTAAACTTTTATTTTTGGAAGATCTCTCATATTTAAAATTATATAATATTTTAAAAAGATCCTTGTAGTGTTTGTTTCTTACGAAAAAAATCCTACAATTTTAAAGTTGCAAACATAAAGTGACAGAAAGAAAGAATAACAGCTGCTTACTTAAACAACAGTGAAGTTCACAAGCACAACCAATCAGTGCAATTGGTCTCCTCAAATCACCACTCTTTCTTTCCAAGCCCACACAAAACAACATATAGATATAGTAGCCACCATTGCCCAAGAGTGGCCTATGCCTGTTTTCCAATTACTGAGACTATTATTAGGTTCATCAACTTTTTTTTTTTTTTTGGGAGAAAGATTAGGTTCATCAACTTAAAGCACAATCACTCACTCACTCACTCTCTCTCTCTCCCCCACCCCCCCCCCCCTCTCGGTAATTGTGAAAATTTTGACCATTCTGAGGTGGATGATGGACCAATTGTGAATCAAATGCACACATTAACTCAACTAACTCTCTTCGTCCAATATGTTGTTTTGAGTGTTAATACTAGAAGGACAATCTGTTATTATTATCATTTTATTCTATTAAGTATTTCAAATAGACAATTATAATAGATTTACAAAAAAAGGGAAAGAAGGACCAACATAACGGGACAGGAGGAGTAACAAATGAGGAAACACTCTCCAATCCAAATGGAAATACAAGAACCCAGTGCACCTATGGGAGTCTTGCTGAACCAAGTGTCTAATGTTTGCACCTCAAACTTGAAGTTTTGAGTGTAACTAACAAAATTCTACAACAGTGTATGACCACTAGAAATTCCTTTATGCAACTGAGTAAATTATAATTGTTGCACATATATTCACTCCATAAAAAGATGCCTACTTAAGTTATACATACACTTTCAACATATCACTATCTTTTCATAACCTTTATGTAACTTATGGTTCATAGTACTCATTAACATCATAGGTTTTGACCATATTGGGAATGCATCCCCCATTTTCTTAGCCACAAAAAAGCTCATGATAGTCCTCCAAAGATTTAAAAGTTGTCTTGTAAGAGAATAGACTCAGACCAACATAAGAACAAGAGTCCGCCGCCACAGGAGGGGAAGGGAAGGGGGGGAGGGGGAGGGACACTGACAACTACTCTATTTGGAAATTAGTTCCATTGACCAGAGTTTTCAACCTTGTACTGCATACCAAGCCTAACAACAAATACTTATGCCGAACTCTCAATTTTTTACTAAGAAAAAGAGAAATCTCAATAAAAAATGTCAAAACGCCAAATTATGCTAAAAGACTGTAATGGATGCAAAAGAACTAAATATAAATAAGATACAAAGGCCTGGCTTATGGATAATCCAGATGTTGAAATTATGCACTCACAGAATATGATGCAGTTAAGAAGCAATTAATAAGCTGCCATGTGTAGCCAACAGCATGAAAAGATAGATCAGTAATCCCTCCAGAAATTGCCGAAATGATCTGCACAAGCCACAGGTAAAGCCAATTTACTGCATAAAAATTTAGTCATTTGTATTTTCATGAAAATGTATGAAAGCAAATTTACTGCATAAAAATCTTCATAAAAGTGCAAATCCAGTAATAAAGGCCTTGAATTCCCAATAAGTTAAAAGTGAACAAGCTTAGTTGGTACCAATTTACATCAGCCAACACAGAATTAATCAGAGTTCATCTTGACAACCATTACGCGCATATATACATTCACACATTGGCACAAGCAATGCACCCTTTCAAACATGTGTCGCCCATGTAAAGCTATTAACATTTTAACCTCAGACGAATTCATGACTCATGAAGTATTGACTACTGACTTAGACAAAAAATAAAATGCAGCAACGTACTGAAGTTGCTCAATATATAAGTCAATATATATTTTAAAGTATAGCTTATGGGTGCATATCACCATTAATTGGGTGATATAGAATCCCAATAATGTGACCCAATTTGGCGAATAACAAAATGCCAAATCATTTAAGAAAAAAAAAATTATTGATATCATTATACAGTGGCCGCCAAAAGGTTTCTATAGTATACGAAAAAAAAAAAAAAAAGCCACTACAGGTCACATTCTTCTTAATACCCAGACACTCCTAAACTTTCATTGCCTTTCTTTACAACCAAATACCCTAAACATTCATGGCTGGCCAGATGTAATATTTGTGTCAAAGCTGACCAACGAAATTGATATGAGCTAATAAAGTGAGTCAATCCATCTATGGAGTATGGACTATACCGATTGATACAAATAATTTTTTATACTTTTTGGGTCTTGAAATATAAGGAAGTGACTATTTTTCTTGAAATAATGACGTACTTCAGCTTTTTTTCTTTTTCTTTTTCTCTAATGAATAATAAAGCTTTAGCTCTTATATCCTTAAAATATAGAATCAACAGATCAAAGAAAAAACCTCGAAAATAAGATTCTGACATATAGCAGACAATAAAGAAAAAACTTACCTCGAAAATAAACTACAACAGATCAAAGAATCAACAAAAGAACTTAAATAAAAAAATCAGAACAATTTCAAAACCCTAGAATTCAAATATAATAACCTCGAAACAAATAAGAAACGGAAAATAATCAGAACCTAAAGAACTTTGCCCTAAATTTCTATTCAAATCAAACACAGAACGTAAAACCCTAAATTCAAAAATTGAAAACAAAAAATAAAAACATAATTACCTCTCTTAGCTTCCCTCTCTTTCTCTTCGTTACCAAACCAATCGCTCTCTCTCTCCTTCTCTGCGAATGAACTGAAGATTTGAACGGTTAAGAGGTCCGAGATGAAAGGTTTGGAAGTGGAGGGTGAGGGCTAGCTTGAGATCAGAGAGATGGAGGGTGAGGGTTGAGATCGATTGGAGATGGAGGGTGAGGGTTGTGATCGATTGGAGATGGAGGGAGAGGGTTAAGATCGGGTTGAGAGATGGAGGCTGATATGAGATGGGTGGAAAAGTATTTTTAGGCTGATATCAGATCGGGTTGAAAGGTTTAGGCTGATACAAACCCTAAAGCCGCGGTATAGACCCGCAGCTATAGGAAAAACCTGGGGCTGCGTTCAAAAAATGCGGCCCCAAGGTTCTGTCTTAGGCCCCGTTTTTTAAAACGGGGCTTTAGGCTAACCTTGGGCCGCGTTTTTTTCTGTAAAAAACGCGGCCTCAGAACGGGCCTATGGCCCCGCGAGCAAAACGCGACCTTAAGGTTCTGTCTTGGGCCGCGTTTTTCAAAACAGGGCTTTAGGCTAACCTTGGGCCGCATTATAAAAATGCGGCCACAGTAAAAGAAAAAAAAAAAAAAAAGAGTTTGAGGAAAAGTAAAATGCGGAAGTCCTTAGGCCGCGTTTTTTTTCTCTAAAAAACGCGGCCTCAGAACCTGCCTATGGCCTCGCGAGCAAAACGCGACCTTAAGGTTCGGTCTTGGGCCGCATTTTTCAAAACGGGGCTTTAGGCTAACCTTGGGCCGCATTTTAAAAATGCGGCCACAGTAAAAGAAATCCAAAAAAAAAAAAAAAAAAAGAGTTTGAGGAAAAGTACAGTGAGGAAGTCCTTAGGCCGCGTTTTTTTCTCTAAAAAACGCGGCCTCAGAACCTGCCTATGGCCCCACGAGCAAAACGCGACCTTAAGGTTCTGCCTTGGGCCGCGTTTTTAAAAACGGGGCTTTAGGCTTACCTTGGGCCGCGTTTTTTATGGCCGCGGCTTAAAAAACGCGGCCCAAGGCCCCCGCGTTTTGTAGTGTCACTAATTAAATTCACAGTGAGACCCACTATTTATGTGAGAGGAGAGTACGCATTTATGGTATTTCGAGAATACCTAATAATTTTCCCTCGTTATGGATGACCGTACCTATAACTTGCTCCATTTGCATCCTGAGCGAATTTTTTCCAACCTGAAGAAAGGATGGGACGGGAAGTAACACCCTTGATCTGCCTCGCTTTGCTCTGGTGCCATCTATAAAAGATTTCTTGTTCAAACTACAATAATAGTATGAATGGCACGTAATATTCTCTTACCATAAAATCATTTCAGCTTCACAAATTAAAATTTTCGGCATATTTCATAGAAAAGGAAAATAAAACAAATCTCATACTTAGTAATATTTAAAAAAAAAAAAAAAATTAATCTCATACTTGTGTGTATAAAGTGTAATATTCTGTACCCCTATTAATTATTAATTATTTACTCCGTTTACTTATGTACGTTTTTTTTTTTTTTTTGGGTAAAAATTACTTACTTATTTACGTTGCTTTACGTAAAACCTGCCTCGAAAGGATAATCTGTGTCTGGTACCAACATAATTGGCAATGATTGATTAATGGTGCGTGGGACAAAGCCATTCCCATTCACAGAGCAGAATAATGTATGTCAATTAAAAAATGTCGGTTCAACTAATCCGCCAAAATTGTTGAAACTGCGATCGTTGGCTTTAGCAACCGACTCTGTTTCCCAACTGTATGTCCGTGACCACCCAACCCAAACCTCACTATCATTAAATTTGAGATATATCAGAAATGGGATTTGGAGGTGTTATGTTGTGTTATCTTTATTCCCACGGATGTGTCATGCATTTTATTTTTGACAACCACCTCAATCGTGTGGGTGTGCTCATCTATTAATATATAAATAAATGATAAACATCAATGCACAATTCAAACCTACTAAGATGAAAGTACATATGCTACTCAAATTTAGATATTATCAATCTTTTTAATTGTGCTTGAATCGAAAATTTATAATATAAATGGATCTGAATTTTGTTTGAAATAATTTTAACCAACCAAATTATCTAATATCTATCAAATAAGTTGGTATGTCATGGCTTCACATGTTTAAAACTCTAATTTTAGAAAAATAGATCACAGCAACCCCATGAGAGCACTCTCCTAATGACTTTTTTTTTTTTTTTTTAAATGATAATATTCTCTTGACAATATGTAATTAAATAAGCAGCATAATATTCTTTATGTATTTACTATGTCTCATGTATAGATTCAGTCCATCACAATAATTATATTTATTTACTGTTTCATTGTCAAGGAGTATGGAAATTGGGGTAAATTATTATTATTATTATTTTTTTTTTGAAAGAGGGTAAATGACATTTTTTTTATCATAATTAAATTACATTTTAATACCCTATATTTTAATGGTGGTTTCAAATTAAACTTTATAATTTTAATAAGCTTGTTACAAATTAAACTTTTACTTTCGCTAGTATCAAATCGAACTTTAATTTTTGGGTTTGAGGGGTAGGGGGTGTTATATTTTATTTGAAACTAATGAAATTATATGTGTTTATTTACATCAATCTTAAACCTCTTTCTCCTTTCCTTTTTTGTTTTCAATAAAAGGTTAGAAAAAAATTATAAAATTTAGGGTTTAATTTGAATCATTTTAACTAAAGGGTTCAATTTGAAACTTTTAAAATTAAGGAAAATTATACAAACTCCTGTGAAATCTCGTCCTTAAAATTTTGAGTGTAACACTTAACTTCTATATAAAATTTTTATTTTAATATATAAATTGAAAAACATTCATGAAAATAAATAATGAACTGCTAATATAATGACATGTGTTCATATTTTTATTATTTATTTTCACATAAATAATGCTGTCAAGGATTTTATGATACACATAAAATTCAGTTAACAATTTACATATAAAATGTACCGCACGAAATTAAATATTATACTTAAAACTTTAGGAGTTTTCTTACTTTACGAGAAAACTATAAGGTTTTTTATATTTCTAGTTGAGATTATATGGATCAATATGATACCATGCCTTACTTAGCAAATATAAGGGAAGGTGGGGGGAGCAGAGACTATGCCTAAAATATAATGTATAAACTTTGCAAAAAAAAAAAAAGAGAGTAAAATATAGTTAACACTCCTGAAGTTTGGGTTAATGTTAATTAAGTGTAAAATTTTTCAAAACTGATTAACTTAGTTCCTAATCATTATAAGAAAGTGAAGAAAATTTAGTAACAGCCTAGAGACAAAGTTAAATTTAGGGACCAAAATGATCTTGGACCTAAAACTAGAATAACTGTATTTTACCCCAAAAAAAAAAAAAAAATGGTATATAGAGTATAAACTATAGAGTATAAAAGGTAATTTGTCAAAAATTATACTACTAGCTAAAAGAAAAGGAAAAAAAAAAAAAACAAAACAAAACGCGCGTGAGCACAAACGCGACAGAAGCAGAGATAAGAGAATATCGAAGCGCGAAGGAAGGAAGTCTATCTATCTCTCCTCGAGTCACTTTATAAACTACTCAGTTACTGTACTGTCTCTGTCCGAGCGCATAGATCCACCCATATACGAAGAAAGTAAAAAGCAAGCACGCTCATATTTCTCTCTCTCTCTCTCTCTCTCTCTCTGCAGTCTCTTTCTTTGTTATCACACATTCCCCCAAAGCAACACGCCATCATTACAAAGATCAGCCATCTTTCACTCACTGTATGTTTACTATTTTCTTTGGTAATCTCTTTTTTTGATTGTGTCTGAGTAATTCTCTGTTCATTTTCTCTTTAGATGGTAAATTCTGAATTTTTTTTGGAACTTTCTTGTATTGTAATTGTTCCCCATTTTTCTTTTTAGTATGAAACTGTTGTTAAGTTTCACTCAGTTCCAGTGAATCTTCCATCAGGTAAATAAATCTCATTTTAAGGTTTTGTGCTGGCAAGATTATATCCAGAAATTCAAGTGTTTATAGTTGTTTTTGAGTAGTATTTTTTCTTCTTCTTTTTTGGGTGGTTTTACAATAAGAAATGGTAGTTCTTGTTAGTTATCTAATCAATGCTTCTTCTGTTTGGTTGTTAAGAATTAACTGTCAACATCTACTATCTTAAAAATTAGAAATTGAGCTTATCTGACAAGACTTTGTTGTCTGATTTATTGTTTCGTTTGCAGAATTAGTTTTTTAATTGCTGAGATCAACTTAATAAATAAATAAATAAAATGATATATTAAAATCTTTATTTCCATTAGTTTGCTTTAGTTTCCGATTGGCTTAGTAGTTAAATTAGGATTTTTTCTTTCTTTCTTTCTTTCTATTTCTTCACTGAGATATCAAATGATGAGAAAATTAGTATTCAAAACTTAATCTTTCACTTTGGCTACCATTAAACCGAGATAATTTTATGTATCGTTTGTTTTTTAATTATTTTTTCTGCTTTAATTTCTTAGTCACATACTCACAGCTGAGAATGATAAGTGCCTTTGGTGCTCCATTTTTGTTATCATTAGTGATTTGCTATATGGGTTAATTTTTTTTTTTTTCCTTTTTTGCTTATTTTTAGGATTTATGGAAAATTGGCATTTGGAGGGATTTATGATGATTTTGGCCGCATTATCTTGCCACTGTCTATGAATTGTTTACAATTGGTGACCTGTAAGTAAGAGGGACTGTACAGCACAGAATTCACTTGGTTGTTATTTAGGATGGGGGAAAGAAAATTGAATTTTAATGCACCACTTATGTCTGTGAGGCGATTTTCTTCACCATTAGCCTCTGAAGATAGAAGGAATAGGAAAGTAATTGAGAGTCCTATGCGCAGCAGGCGATTTACTCTTCCTATTTGTGGATCAGAAACGGATCAAGTGACAGAACCCGTTGCGGTTCCTTTTAATTGGGAGCAGATCCCAGGAAGAGCCAAGGATGGCAATAGACCTGAGCCTCACCCTCAGCCTCTTGAGGAGAAATCTGTTACTCCAAAACTTCCTCCTGTAAGGTTTTTTGATAGTATGAAAAAGCCTTTGGAAAAGGAATATGAAGATACAAATAGGCTTAGTTATCAAATTAAAGCACATTCTTCAAAGGACAAAGCGACCAAATCAGAGTTCTGCAATGAGGGAATAAATGAGAAAGGGAGCTCCGATTTGGAGGACGAAAATGATGATGTTTATTCTGATGCATTTGACAAGCTGTCTCCTACGGATTCATTCTCCATGAACTGTAGTTCAAATGGTCTGAGCGGGTCTGGTGGTCTGGAAATGAAACGTTCTGGAAACTTTTCGACAGATCCACAAACTCTAGACTTTATGATGAGACGCTTCCTACCTGCAGCCAGGGCAATGGCTTTAGAGCCACCTCAATATGCTTCAAGGAAGCCAAGTGTTACACATGAGCAACCTAGACAAGTTAATAGAGTGGTTAGTGGGGATAGGAAGCCTTTATGTAATCAAAACAAGTCTAACATGATAACAGTATATGGCCAAAATAAAGAGGAAGAGGAAAGCGAAGATGAAGACAGTGAATATGACAATTCTGGCAATATTTCAGCTAAAGGTTGTGGGTTATTCACACGATTACGCCTTAAGAATTCTTTGTGCCTCTTAAATCCACTGCCGGGGATGAAAGTTACCCAGGGTCCTGTGTCTTCCACCGGTGACATTGTAAGACAAGGAAAAACTGCTTATATTCGATCTCACAATGAAACTGCTCAAAAGGTGAGCATTTCCATTTCCATTTTCTCTTAACATTCAGTGTTCTTGCTATAACTAACACAATTCATATTCATTGATTGTGGTCTTGTCTCTTTTCAGCATGCTTGGGATAATGTTAGTAAGTCCAAATTAGCCAATGGATTTCGATCAGGTGAACTGCAGAAGGTTGAGAATAAGCTTGCCATTCATTCCCGTTGGGTTACTCGTTCTGGAGAACTGCAAAATACCGTTGAGAATAAGCAGACCAGTCAATCCCGACGGTTTACTCGTTCGGGGGAACTGCAAAAAACAGTTGGGAATAAGCAGACGGGTGAATCCCGTCGGTTTACTCGTTCGGGGGAACTGCATACAACAGCAGGTGGGTTATCTCCCTACAGGCGTTCATGGGGTGCTGGAGTATCTCCCTACCGGAATGAAGCATCTCAGTCTCCCTTTCGTGGAGTCAGGTTTCCTATCATTCCCAAAGGAATTCAAAATAGTAAAGCGAACAGATTCAATCTGAATATTGAAGGCAGTGACAAAGATAAACAAGCTTCAGGTTCAATGAGCCCTGAAGTTGAGAAGACATTGTATGTAGATACTGTAAATATTGCAAAAAAATCATTTTTAAACTCAAGTTCCTCAGATATCAAGGGATGTATGGACTCTGCTGGTGAGTATACGTCTTTAGTGAGCAGGCAGCCGGAAGAAACTACTACTGGAGAATTTGTTTTCCAACATTCAAAATGCCTAGATGTTTTGATGGAAGGAAGCATATTAGAACCCGATGGGTCTGGTGATGCTGATTTATCTTCCGAGTCTGAAATATCAAATTTGAAAGGCCAAGAGGTCAGGATGGAAGGCTCTGGACAGGATCAAGGACTTATTGAAAGATCTAGGTCTTTGGAATGCTCAAAAGTGACTACTGAAGGAAATCTAAATATTGAAAGTCATCAGATTCTTAAAGGAGATGATCAAGGAAATGCGGATGCTAGTTCTGTACAGTCCACTGTTCCCCCTCCTTTACCAAAATCACCTTCTGAGTCTTGGCTTTGGCGTACGCTGCCTTCCATTTCCTCTAGTAATCTGTTCTCACTTTCAAATCTTGGCAGTCAAGTGAATCCTAAAAAGCAGGATCCTAAGACATCCTCCACTAAAACCAAGTGGGAAACCATTGTAAAAACTTCTCATTTGCATCATGATCATGTTAGATTTTCTGAGGTAATGGTGTCACTCTTCATTGTCATGGTTTCTCCATAAAAGAAGGCATACTACTGGGATAAAAAGAAGTGCTAATTTTTTTCCCTTTCTTGACAGGAATTAATTGCTCACGTTTCTCAGCAACCGAAAACTTAGATTCAGAGGTCCTTAGGCTCATTGGCTTGTTTGTGAAGTTCTCTTTTGAAATGGTCAAAGAAAGTATATGTCTTCATATCAATTCACCTGGAGGTTTTCCAACACCATTGTTTCTCCCATGATATTTTAGGTAAGTGGAGATTTGTTTGCTCAATTCTTGTTTAAGTTCACTGGTTACTGTCATTTTTCCCTGTACTGCTATAAGGGCTGAGGCAAATAGTCACCAGGCAATATTTATTACTTGTAATGGCCACTAATCTTTTCACTGTCTACAGTTTTCTGTGAATTTTTTTATATAGAAATTAGTGGTCTTTTGTTTTTTTTTTTTTTTTTGGAGGTGCAGTATTACAGCTTTCTTGATAACTTAGATACTCTGTCATAGCAGCATTTCACAGCATCTCTTGGTCTGTAGACTTTCAAGCAGATTTAAATGCCTAAATGGCTATTTGAGTGGTTCAACTGTAATTCATTAGCCTTGTTTTCTTTATATGATTTTCTTGTTACTATGATTATTCAAGAGTTGCTGGCTTGCTGCAAAAACCTTCTCTCAGTCTTATAGTCTCAACCTTCAACGATGAATTAAGGTGATCTGATCATCCTTTTTCCTTTATTTATTTTTAATGAGAAGGTTTATTTGGTCATGTCACCACTTGGGAGAAAATTGAACTATATTTGTTATCAACTTATCATCAATTGGTACGGACTATAATTTCTGTTTTTCTGATACATGTATAGACTCACGTTAAATAAGCATTTTTAATGAGCATCAGCAGATCTGTCTTTTTTATTTTATTTTATTTTTTTAAACGTTTAATCTTTGTAATTTATTGCTAGTTGCATCTTATAATGATTATGCGCTGGTAGATAATGAATGATGGACAAGACTACAGAGTTTTGTGGTGCATGTAGTCATACTTCTTATGGATTGGGAACACACTATTTACCCATCACTAAGATAAATCCTGGGTCAGATCTTGTAGTGATGGCTGAGACACTGTATGAAACCTGGTTATTTAAGACAATCAGCAGCTGGTGAAACGGGATTCTAAGACATTGGCCTTTTTGGTTTTTGTTGTTTTATTAAGAATATGGGTAAGACCAATTCTAAGTTACTGCCAAGGTTTTCCACTTTTGGTGTGCCTACAATATATATATATATATATTTTTTTTTTAATTTCAACTTATGACATCTGTTCCTGATGGCGTTTGCGCAATTATTTTTTTTCCTCTATATAATTATTTATTTCTATTTATGCTAGTAACTTAGAGCGGTTGATGTTTCAACTGTTGAGTAAAAGTCTCACATGTAGTAAAAATAAAAAATAAAAACTTGAGGAATTAATATAACGTAATTTTTTCCATACCCTTAAGTTTAAATTTTTAGATTAAGTGGTGTTCATGCATGTTGTATTGAGGCTTCAATTATAACACGTACCCTGAAAATTCTATTTCCCTAACAAGTAATATCAAAGCAGTTGATAGTGTGCAAGAAGGTGACAACCTTATTAAGGTTCGTTCACAGTTAGAGTGGGATGGCGCAATTTCACCAATGAATATATCACTAGGTGCAATTTTTCTGATAAAATTAGCAATGCAGGTTTAGTCTGATTTAAACAATATAACTCAATTATTCTAATTTTCAAAGTTAGCAGCTTTTTGTTAAAAATTAAAATATGGTTTAACAGGAATTTTTCCTTGGTAAAAGAATGATATTGTTAAAAATGCGAAGTGGCCTTAGGACGACACATCTCCCTCATCTGCCAATTTAACAAACAGGTGGTGTAGAGGGGAGAGGGCAGTTATGGCTAGCAACTTACGTTAATGAGCAGAGCGGTCTCAAATCTCATTAGCCTTAGAATTGCAGCCCAAATTTTATATGGAACAAATTGTGGGCTGTAAGTGGGCCTTATAACCTGGTTATAGAAAGCCCATATGAAACTCAATCTCTAAAACTACGGAAGGAGTCATTAGACAAAACTTTTGATAGACGAATGATCTTTTATTTATAATACGCTTTTCGTTCATGTTTTTCTGGTTCATATTGTAAACTTATGAGAACTACCAAATTTAACTATGGTTATGGTTTAGACCCCAAACTTTACGGCTTTGTCAATTTTAGGCTAATCTATAAAATTAGATCTCACTGTTAGTGTGATTAACGGGTTTATATTAGCATTGAAAACAACATAATAGAAACAATCCCACACAATCAAAACATAGCCACAACATATTGAGGTGTTTACAAAGAAAAAAAAAAAACCCGATAACTGGGTGGGAAAACCTCTTTGGGGCATCACTACACCAAATTAACCACTAGAGAAAATAATTACAGTATATCTTATATACAAAGCCTTCAAAGCAATGAAGTAACAACAAACTCAAGCCCTCCAGCCTCCTACTATCAACTAGTTACTCAAATTCTTTCTATTCTCTAGTTACCAAATCTGCAAGTTGACCTGCCAATCGCATGGTCAAGTCTTCTTGATCACTCTAAGGCCTCTTGAAGATTTGGGATTGCTCTCCAATGATTCCCAAAACCCACAAACATTCAAGAACTTTAAAAGTTACTTTGTGTGTATAGGGGTTTAATCTCCCCTTCAATAATATTGTTATATTGCAATGTAGCACATACCTCATCAAATACCTTAAGGTGCAAATACATGCTTTGATAATCAAGCCCATGAAACTTAGGGAGTAATTTAATCACAGCCGATTTCATATCAAAGTTTCCCACAACATCAGGGAACATCATACACGAAGGTATATTGGTTCTGGTAGGTTGCAAATAATCCCTAAGGGATTTGATAGGCTGATCATTCTGCCATTTTGGTACTTATTGTTCCCTTGGTTACTCTAATCATCAGCCATGGAAGACAAATTATCGAAAATTTCTTTATAAGCTTAGGTAACTCAACAATTAATTGCTCCAATTCTATTCTATAAAGTCGTTTTGTATGGTCACGTTGCCAAATGCTCATACACAATTAAATGAGTAACTTTACACAAATTGGAACAAAAACTTAAGTTTATAATAGGTGTTCTGCAAATTGATCAATTCCCCCAATCTTTGCTCCTTGAGAAGAATAATTAAGTACCTAAAATAAAAAAATAAAAAATAAAATATTAAATAAAAACAACTAATCTAAACCAAAATCTAGCAAACTATTGAAAATAATATAAATTAAAACACAGTGTTCACTATTTAGAATGCACATTTACAGGCAACGGCACCAAAAACTTGTTGCAATGAAAATAATGCAAATCCAAGTGTAGATTTTTTGCAAGTAATAATATATCGATAAGTTCAAAGTTGATCTATTGGGAATGATTGATACTAATAAAAAAAACTCTATTATTAAGCAGAAAATAAAAATAGTTGTATGTTTTTTTTTCCCACCCAAAGATAAAACAAGATAATATTGAAACTACGATTAAAAATAGCAAAATCAATTTAAGAGAAATTAAAAGAAAAAAACACTAGGGATTCAAGGATCCACCTAATATTTTATCATATGAAGTTTACTTATTTTTAACTCAATTAGAGTAGAGAGCCAACTTGCCTAATTGAAAGATAAAATAATAAAGTACTCAAACAATGTGTAAAGTAGATTGAAAAACAATAAAGTACTCAAACAATGTGTAAAGTAGATTGAATATGAGTGATTGAACAAGTAATTCAACTAGCATGCTAGGGGAGATTAAGAATTCAACATATTCACAAATCATAACCTAGGTAGTAAGGACGCTTCGTATCTGTTTGGATACAGCGTTTCCAACGTTTGGCATTTTCAGTCCGTGGGACCCACGGCTATAACCGATTATGATATGCATATGAACTGTTTGTCGAAATGCCTCAATGAGTATAGAATTCCGTTGTAGCAAAAATGGGTAAGGGGAAATCGAAGGACGTTGATAATGATGTGAGAACTGGGTGGAAAGATCCAACGGAACTAAAAGTTTTTTGTGATTTGTGTGCTGCTCAAGTCCTAGATGGCAAGAGGAATGGAGGATATTTGAGAAGGGAACGGGTTGATGCAGTGATTAAGCAGTTGGATGAAATGAAAAAAGTAGTGACTCACACATAGTTTAAAAACAAATGAGATTATCTAAGAAAACAGTGGAAGACTTGGAAGGAGGTTTTTAAGCGTGAGACTAAGTTGGGTTATGATCTTGTAACTGGGAAAACCGAGGCCAGTGATGAGGGGTGGACCCGAAAGCTTGAGGTTAGTTCAATTTACATAATTGTAAAAAACTCAACTGTCTACAACTATATTGTGTACTAACTACTGGTTGTACACATGTAGGCATGTCCCAAGGTATCAACCTTTAAAAACAAAGGTTTGCCGAAATGAATAAGGAGAAAGGCTTGGCAAGCGGTGTTCACATTTTCAGGGAAATTTGCAAGAAACTAAGAAAAAAGCATTTAATTGTGCAAGAAATGTCCGACTCTTTAAAGAACATCTCAGATGTTATTGTTGAAAGTAGAAGTGTATGTACTCGTACACCATTTGCTTCCACAGCAATTGTTGAGGTTCAAGCAGTTATGGACATGGTGTTGACTCTTCTTGGGATGTAATCGGGTGATCGCCTTCATATGTTCAGCACTTGCTTCTTCATAGGAAACCAAGAGGCTAGGAACATGTTTGCAGCACAACATCATCAAAAGGAGGTCCAGTTGAAGTGGCTAGAGATACAGTACCAAATGAACCCTTAATTTCATTTCTGAAGGAAAGGGGATTGTCTCGATAGGGTTGCTTAGGCTTGGTGTTGTAGTAATCGGATTTTCTTTATGTACCTGTTGCACTTTTTTTTTTTTTTGTTATTTTTATTGGTAGAAACTATGCTTACTATGGGTGTGTATGTAACTGTTCAATACTTTTTCTATTGTAGTAGTAATTAACAATGGGCATTCATCCTCTTTTGTTTTGCTTTTTGGTTATTAACCTATTCACATAAGCACATATTCAGTTTCTCTATGGCATGCTGCATATTCAGATGTTAAATATCATCATATATTTTGGCTTTTCTGGATGTTTCACCAGTTTTACCTTTCAGTATTAGAATATAGATGTCAATCAAACATAGGAAACATTAGGCATTTGATGATTTCAGGTTTTGATTAATATTAGGTATTTGAAATCCTCAAATACAGCTGAATATTGGATTTGACCCATGTTGAGGTCTAAAAGGATTATAGTGAGAGACGCCCAAAAGAGTGAGCCAAGCCCAAAAGAAAATAAGCCAAGTCCAAAGAAGCAGGTGCAAGGGGACCACGAAAGAAAAAGCAGGCCCAGGAGGCTTGAAGCCCAAAAGAAGAAACATCAGGAAGGAAAAGAAACCCACGGCAAGAGATTAAATAGCCAAGATCCTCAGCAACAATCAAGAGGCGCGGATCCTTCCAGGCTCATGGTCAAAGGAAGATTAAGACAGCTCGAAAGAAAAGGACAAGAAAAGAAAACAAGAAACAGAGTAGAAGCCACAAGCGCCAAAAGACCCAGCAAAAAAAGAAGAAATAACCAGCGACCTCTCATGGCACAAGTGGGAAGCGTCTCGGGGAACTAGAACAGAGAAATACGAAAGGAGGAATGGCAACACGCGACTTTCAAGTCGGCAGAATGAAATTCCGCCCAGATGAGAAAAAGGGCAAAAGGGGAACTGCCAAACGGTGAGACCGAGAAGGGCATACCTCAGCACATCCCGAAGTAGGTAACCAGCCATGGACTTTCAAAGGAATTAAAGCTGAAAGAGGGAAAGAATGAGAAAAACAGGAAATAGAACCTGCCGAGTGATGGGCACGGAACAGGCTCTGTTAACCATAATACGAAACAGGGGAACCAATGGTTCCCCTGGGATGCCAGAATTTCATTATAAAAGGAGGGGTAGGTTACGAAGAAAAGGCAGGGATTTTTAGAGAGAAAGAACTATCAATGAAGTTTTATAAAAGAAAGGAAAACTGAGGGAAAAGTTAATATTGCTTCTCGGTATCCTGTAAAAGCCACTATTGCACATACTCGGATTCAAAGAGAATCAAACTTTGTAAGTTTTGAAGGCTGAAATAACCATTCAAGACTGTAATTTTTGAGCTTGATTAAACTTTATATCACGTCTTAGTGAGCATTCTGTAACTATAACAAAGAACATATTAATGAAATATGTCTCAGTGATTCAAAGATCCTTATAACATTATTTTGTGCTCCTTTGTTGATCCTGTTCTCTGAATTTATCTTGTTGTTTTGATATGTCTTTCAATACGAATATCATTGCTTGTCATTTTACTTGTATTGTAGGAAGCATCCCCTGTGTATAACTTGATTCTTAAACAGCCTGTTAGCTGCGGTGAGTCAAGGCCCGGTCCACCAAACCACTTATTAAGCCCGAGATCCTTGGGCCTGAGTGTCATAAAAAAGGCACTCTCACAACCCATAATTTGGTTTATCATTATTCTTTGAATTTGATGTGGCGGTTATATTAATTTGCTGAACCAAATTGTGTATTGACTCATTAATTTTTTTTTTTCAACTCAAAGTTGTTTCATATGAATATACGATTTTTGATGAATAAACTTTGTTCCATATGGTGGTACTAGATTTGAGTACTGGTAATACTCCTTGTTCGTACATAACATAACAATGGAAGAGAATAACTATAGTTATACATAAAAGTTTTTCCACAAAAGGTTTCTAGATTGTTCTGAGACCACTAGGTTATTGTTTTAAGCCAATTAAATGTTGGCAATGTCTTAGAAAGTATTAAAAATTCTAAATTTTCTGACCTCATTTTCTGGGCCTTATCTTTCTGGTTGAAGATTACATGATTATTAGATTTTTCCTCATTGAAGTTCACAGAAAAAGAGTACTGCTGTTTAAAAATGTTCTAATTTTATTGTCTTTAATGTTTTATTTTGTATTTTATATATATATATATATATATAGATATATTTTGGTTTACAAATTTGAAATTTCTTTTTTTTTATCTCATAGTGTTGGTCTGATATTTTCATTGTATATTTACTAGATGATCCATTTGAACATGTTGCCTCCATACTTGTAAACATATCAAAGCAGGAAGTAGCAAGGAAACTTTTACTGGACCCTAATCGAGGGTTTCTGAAACAGATTATTAGATAGTTTGATTCAAGTAGTCCATTGAGAAAGAAAGGGGTATGTTCCATAGAAATGACTAAATTTTTCCTAGACAACTTTTGAAATGGAATGTGTGTGTGTGTGTGTGTGTGTGTGTTTTTTTTTTTTTTTAATGCATATTAGGAAGTATATATTCTCCTTTTGATTAGTTACAGTTAACAATGGAAGAAGTAGGAACTAGAAAATGAATATCCTTACTTTTTGCAAAGTGCCAAGTAGAATTGTTAGACATTTACATGGGAAGAAAGTTCTAAAAAATTGAGCCATTTCTGTGCATTGTTTATAAAATAATAATAGTAAAGAAATTTTGTTATGTTGCAAGCAATAATCTATAAAACAAGATAGAACTGGAAAGTGATTTTGTCAGCTACTAGTGCTGCCTAGTAAATAATAATATTTCCAAATTCTAATTCAAAACTTAGTTAATGTAATAGCAAAATTAAGAAAAATAATAACTAAATTGAAACATTAAAGTATGCTGACAAAACATTGAAGTATGCGTATGGTGTTGATGATGGGTGCGTGTGGTGCTGATCAGGTGTGCGTGTGTTGTTGATGGGGCATGTGTGTGTATCTGATGAGGTGGGTTGTGTCAGTGCTGCTAGAGTGTACAATGTAACTGTACTATAGATGGTGTTATAATTGCCTAACTAGCATTGTGTACTTATACTTTAGTGTATATATACTTATATTGAAGGTGTGCCTACATTAGCATAGTATTGTATTAGAATTAGTACAATGGAGTTAGTTAGTTAGGATGAGTTGGATGGCTTAGCTGGCGAGGTGGTTACATAGTTGGCTTGGGAAGACAGTTATGAAGATGGGTATTAGACTAATGTGCTATCAGGGTATTAAATTGGGAAGGGTATTGTAGAATGAATGAACTTGATTGATATTTCTTCTTATGCTCTGTCAATGGTTGTTTCCCTTTCATTGCTGCTTCTTTTTGTTTCTTTTTATGCTCAGCCAGAATTGTTGCATTATGCTGAATTGACTCAGACTTCATTTGTGCAGGTAAAAGTTGGATGCACTAGTTCCTAGCCAACAAAATTTCAAAGCAACTAACAAAAGGATGGATTTGCTAAATGACTCATCTAATTCCCAGCACCAGTGAGTTTCTATGCTTTCTCTTCTAGATTTGAATATACAATTTTTAATAACTTGGATGAAGTTATAAAAGCATATGCTTAGCTCTATATGGTCATATTAAAATTAACCAATCCAAACCAAATTTAAGTGGGGTATCTATTTTGGGTGTTTGGCAGCTAGTTGATTAGCATAGCCATCAGATCATGGAAGCACATGACAATAAATTCAATTCAAACATTCTGCTTGCATGAGTTAGTAAGAGTACTTTATAGACATTAGACTGTTACCCAAGCTTTAGGACTATTAATTTATTTGTACCACATTTTTTAGCCTAGTACTAATAAACGTTTAATAAAGTTTAACAACTTGTTTTTAGCGTACATATTATAGTATAACTCCAGATTTTGTACATACAATTAAAGTCGGTAACATATGCAGGGATGCAGACTTTGAGATGAGCGACGACATTGTACTTGCAGCATATTTAGCTAGGTGTGCAAGTGTCATAGCTTACATGGAGATCTATATGAACAAAGTACCAATGCATACAAATATACAAACAGGGTATGAATGGGTACAGTATATTTTAAATGGAAATGAGTAGAAATGTTGCAATGTCTTTAGACTATTAAGCCATGTGTTTCAAGAATTATGTAATACATTGCGCACTCAGTATGGATATGATAGTACCAAAAGAGCTTGCTTGGAAGAGTCTGTAGCAATGACATTGGTGGTACTTGGTAATAGCATGGGTAATAGAATGGTGCAGGATAGATTTCAACATTTAGGTGAAACAGTGCATTGACACGTGGCCACGGTAGTTACATTGTTAGCCATTGTTATGGTAGCAGACATTATATAGCCTACTGATCCTACATTTCCTAACGTGTCACCACATATTCGCAATTTAGAACAATATTGGCCACATTTCAAGGTACTTTGTGAATTTGGTATCTTGATTTGATTTTATTCAATTTATTTTTATGGTCATACCATGTATCAAATTTCACATGGTGTTTTTGTGGCAATGGTTAGGATTGCATTGGTGCGATTAATGGGGTTCACATCCCCGTGGTCTTACCAGTTGATATTAGTTGATGAGCAACACCCATACAGAGGAAGGAAAGGGATCACAACAACGAATTGCATGTGCGCATGTGATTTTGACATGAAATTCACATTTGCATGTGTTGGATGAGAAGGGTCAGCGCATGACATAAGAATCTTTTTAAGTTGCCTCAATAATGAGAAAGACAACTTCCCAAAACCTCCAGTTGGTTTGTAAATATGCAGTTTAATTACTATATTAAAGTATGTATTATGTAGTGAAAATGTTAATGTAATAAATATTCTCATTTGCAGGAAAGTATTATCTTGTTGATTCAGGGTATCATATGAAGAGAGGGTTCCTTGCACCATATAAGGGAGAGAGGTACCACCTCCCCGATTTTCATCAAGGTGAAGACCCACAGCATCTAGAGGAGAAATTTAATTATCTCCATTCATCACTTCGTTCGATCATAAAACGAACTTTTGGAGTTTGGAAGAATAGATGGAAAATTTTGAGAAGTATGCCATCCTTTCATATACGCACTCAAAATCACATCATTGTTGCTACAATAGTTCTTCACAATTTTATTAGAACACATGAAAACAGTGACCTTAAACGTAGGCATTTTGCACGGGGCACATATGGAAGCAACGAGGGAGGTCATTACAATGGAATGACACATGTGATCTCTTCCTTGGACGAACCTGAGATGAAAGAGGTTCAGAACAATATTACAACAGTGATATGTTAGATGCGTCCATCGTAGGACTTAAGTTGTTACAGAAGTTATATTTCCCTTAATTGATTATGTTGACTATTATTTTTGTCATAATAGAAATTAGTGTGGTTGAAAATACCGTTAATATTATGGTAATTTTTTTGTGGGGACCATATGATGGTTCACAAACTTCAATGTAATATTATTTTGTTTTATGATGATTTTTTGTTGGTAAGCAGAACTGATGGCTCACAAAACTTGATTATTACACCTTTGATTTATGAATTTGTATATATCATTACATGTGAAACTCATTAGTATTGCAACAGTAGATTTCAAGCTTATAGAGGACTTCTGAATAGACTCCAATCTTATCTAAACAAAAGACAAACTCAATAGATTTTAAGATTGCAACAGTAATCTGCCAGGAATTTAAAAAAAAATAAAGAAAACAAAATCTACCCTCAATTTGTTTTAAAGACACCAAGAACCCTAACTATCAATTGCTAGCAAAGTGTACATAGATAAATAAATATAATATAATATATATGTATATATAGACACACATATACAACAACAGAACTTACAATCTCCATTAACTTGGCCATTAACATTATCATAATCAAACGTCTCCACATTGTTTTAAGAAGTACAACTACATACATATCATAAATTGTTACTTGCAATACATGATAAGTTGTATGATTAACATACAAAAAAAATATAATAATACAAGTCTGTATTATTACATACATACACATCCCATTATGGCAAACACCTCTACCTGATTTTGAGTTCCCCGAACCTAGTAGACAAGATAAGCAATGTTACAAACATGACCTAGGAGACTACTAGAGCTATCTTAAACTTCTTTGCTTTCTCTTCAGAAATCATGCGTGCAGCCTTGGCTCTTTCAACCTTTCGTTTTGCAACTCGCTCCTTTTTTAATGCTGCGTCTGTCAAGGCATGTACTTGCTTTAACTCTTCATTAGTAATTTCCATCGCATGCTCCAATCACTTGAATTTGGCTATAACTATAGGTGTTGTTGCTACGCCACGCATATAACAAATGTTGGTGTCTAACTACTTGAAGAACTTGCATGCACGATTCACATCCTGCACAATAAAATACAGCACATAAACAGGAATACAACGAATTGGTTCTTTAATGCACAACACAAATATTTTGCCAATACTTGGATATGGTACTTACTGGCGACCAATAGCGACAACTATAAAACCTCCTACCAAATGTATGAAGTTTCAGGGAAGTCCTAATGATGCAGTTGTCAACGTCACAAAAATGGCCATCAAAACTGGAGAGATAGTTACTCGTTTTCAACATTGGCATATTTTTTTCTTGAAAAAGAAAAATAGAGGATAAGGTGTATATGTAAGTAATCGATATAACTGAAGAAATAAAAAAGCTAAATAACATCAACCTAATAGGCAATCTCATTGGTAACAAGTTGAACTGCTAGTTCGCTGCTTAATTTGAAGATAGCAATATCCGCTTCAAAAAAAAAAAAAAAAAAGGTAGCACAATCAGCTAGGGACCAAAGAGAATATTTATTAAAATGGGATTAAGGCTTTAAACTGCTATACACAATTTGATAGGATAAAATCATTTTGTAACTGTTTCAGATTACACTAGGTTCATTTCTTGACAAAAAAAAAAAAAATATGAACATTGCATGTTGCAATTGCCACAACTACAAAAGGAACAATCAAGCAAACTAGATCAAGCCCAAGAGTAAGTACCAATCCAAAACACAAACTAGTTTAATTTACCCAGATTTTCAGTCATTTCTCAAATTCATTGAAAGTGAAAGTGCTACCTCTAAACTATTAAAGTACTAGAAAATATTCCTCAACCCACCAACTTTTGCCCTAGTAACTAGACCTTCCTTATCCAATGTGTTATTCTTTTTTTTTTTTTTTTTTTGTTGAATCAATGTGTTATCCTCCCAAGTGCTTAGAACTCCATCTTATGTATCTTCCTTTTACCAACAACAGTCATCTAGATTTAACCAACCCATTAGATCTCATTATTATCATTGCCCATTTTTCATGATAGAACCAGAATTGAATCTAAATTTGAGCATTAGAAAATTATCCAGAAATATCTCTCAAATAATTGGCATTTCTTTCCCAGCGAATTCAAGAAAAAAAAAAATTATGAGCTCAACTTAGTTGACAGAGACTCTGAAATCATTACCCACAACCTAGAGACTAGTGACCAAACTCAAATATACCACATAAGTGTACAATCAAAACAGAACTCAATCCATCCCTCTAGGGAGACACCAAAAAGAAAAAGATTTTGAAGAAAATTTGATCCTCAATTTTACGATTACCAGAAGTACATGGATGCATGGTTTAAAGTGTTTTATATTCAAAATAAAGAAATGACTAATGAGCCATTCTTGGTACTACCATTTCGATACAAGAATGCCTAAAATATGCCTCTTCCTAAGTAGTTTCTTGAATGGTGGACTATTTTTGCCCCTATCCAAAAAATTCTTGACCATGTCCATGGATCTTATATTAATGAGGCCTTTCAGAAATGGGCCTCTGGTTCATTTAATCTATCATCAATTTACAAAAATCTCCCATCTCTTTTGAAATTTTATTTGAACTTTACTCTCCCACGAATTCCCCCATTGGAATTATGTAATCATTCCAAATTCACCATTAATAAATCTTAGTCTCAAGAGAAATTCATGGTAAAATGGTGGGATACATTCAAAATTGCTAGAGTAGACAGTTTTATTCAACAGCCACCAACTTCCCAATCGAACAATCTCAATTTTTGATTGAAAGATCAAATATTCAATCAGAATTTTACCAAACATTCTCCAAGAAAGTGGTAAAGTAAAAACCGAACAGTGCCCTCTCTTAGCTCAGTGGAGAAAATGACAAAAACAGTAACCAAGAAAGTTCAAGTGCAACACCTAGAAACTAAACCCCCGGCTAGGCTATAGATTCACATTCACAACATCCAATTTACTATTGTTGACTGACTGACTATTAGCAATTCAATCAATCAAAACGTGGCCTAAAGATCAAAATTTTGTTAAAAAGCAAAGTAACTAATAAATAGAGAGGACTAAACTTGCACTCTCAAATCAAATGAACTAAATTCTAGCAAATGAAAAGAAACCCATTAACAAGAACTGAAATAAGAACAAAATAGTATAGAAAATAGTGAAATTTTTTTTTGAGAAAACTCACCTAAGGGAAGTGGGTTTCGCTTTTTTTTTTTGCTTCTGGTTTTTGAGCTCATGCTAATTCAGCTTCTCTTTCACGTGTGTCCCAGTTCCCAACTACCATTCATTTCAAGTTTCAAGGAGTATTGTCATGGGTGGGAGAGGAGTGAAATTGGGGAAGAGAGTGAAATGGGTTTATGGAAGGAAGTGTACACCAGAGGGAACTTGATCTTCGTCAGGTGTCGGATTGGGTTGTCTTCCTCGTGAATTTCTCTTTTGAGCTCTTTGCCAGCGTCGAACCAAATTGTCTTCCTCGTGGATTTCTCTGGTGGGTGTGGACTTCTCTTCTCGAAGACACAGGTGTTAGGGTGGGAGATGAGTAAAAAAAAAAAAAAACGTGACCCTTAAATACTTTTAGCTGAGCTACAGTAATCGGCCCCAAAAATAATCAGCTGGCGTTTTAAAATTATTTGCTACAGTGTTTTTAGTTTTCAACAAAATCAGCAGTATACAAATGGACCCTTCAATTAGGGTGTTGTACCCATGTAATATCTATGTCGTGCCCATGTCATATGAGTGTCATACGGGCCATTTTATGTTATAATTTTTTAGAATTTGATTAGTGTGCCTATAATATAAAACTAGGTACTGCATGTCCACTTTTTTCGTCTATTTAATTATTAATTTTTATTTATGCTATTAACTTAGTGTGGTTGATGTTTCACCTAATGAGTATACACGTATGAGCAAAAGTCTCACATGTACTAAAAAAAATAAAAATAAAAATAAAAAAAAATAAAAACTTAGAGAAAATAATATGACATAATTTTGCCGAAATCCTTATGTTTAAATTTTTAGATTAAGTGGTATTCATGCATGTTATATTAAGGCTTTAATTAGAATACCTTAAAAGTGCTATCTCCCTAACAAATAATATCAAAGCCATTGGAAGTGTACAACAAGGTGACAACCTTATTAAGGTTCATTCACAGTTAGGGTCTGTTTGGGAACTGTTTATTTTGCTGAAACTGAAAATTTTTTACTGAAAGTATTGTAAATAAAGGTAAAAGTTAGCTGAAATAGTACAGTGAAACCCATGAATAGTACCAAAAAGTGTAGTGGGATCTGTGAATACTAGCAAAAATAAGCTGAATAGTAAAATAATTTAGTTTTTTCATTTGCATCCAAACGCACACTTAGAGCGGGATGACATCATTTCACCTGATGAATATATTACTAGGTGCAATTTTTCTAATAAAATTAGCAATGCAAGTTTAGTCTATTTTTTTTTTTTTTTTTTTTTTTTGAGAAGAAGGTTTAGTCTAATTTAAACAATATAACTCAATTATTCTAATTTTCAAAGTTAGCAGCTTTTTGTTAAAAATTAAAATATGGTTTAACATGATTTTTTTTTCCTTGGTAATTCCCTTTGCTAAAAGAATGATTTTGTTAAAAATGCGAAGTGGCGTTAGGCCGGCACAT
Source organism: Quercus robur (assembly GCF_932294415.1). NCBI lineage: Eukaryota > Viridiplantae > Streptophyta > Magnoliopsida > Fagales > Fagaceae > Quercus > Quercus robur. The sequence goes on from NC_065538.1 coordinate 49,130,058, forward strand.
CTCCCTCGTCTGCCAATTTAACAAATAGGTGGGTAGAGAGGCGAGGCAGTTATGGCTAGCATCTTACATTAATGAGCGGAGTGGTCTCAAATCTCAATAACCTTAGGGTGTATTTGTTTGAAGGTGAAACAGGGTGGATGGAAAACTTTAGAGAGAAAATATAAGGAAAAACTTTTTTGGAGTGTGTTTGGTAGGGTGGGGATGAAGGAAAATAAATAGTAGGACTCAAGTATTTTCTTCCCGAGCCCACCAAAAGTTTTCTCCCCAAAATAGAGAAAAAACTAAATGAGGATGAATTTTTTCTTGATTGACAAAAATGCCCATATGCATGTGCACATGGGCTTCTTCAAGTTACCTTTATTTTTTTTTTCTTCTCCCTGGCAGTAACATTGCATTGTTTTTTTTTTTTTTTTTTTATAAATAACTAGACGTGTTTTTGTTTTTGGACATGATTTTTATTTATTTTTAATAAATTTGGGTGATTGCTCTTTTTTGTGGTTATTTGTCACTTTTTTTTTTTTTTTAATTGGGTATCATTTTTTAACAAGAGTATATGAGTAAATTTATTCAAACTCATTTTTTTCCATCCCTCTACTTTTTTACTTCCAACCAAACAAATAGGAGAGAAAATAAAATCTTTTCTATCCTCTCACTTTTCTATCATCTCACCATTTTCTATCCTTCCGCTTTTCCACTCTTCCAACCAAACGGACCCTTAGATTAAACTTTAAAGCTTAAAATTTTCTATGGAACAAATTGTGGACTGGAAGTGGCCTTATAACCTGATTATGGAAAGCCCGTATGAAACTCTAAGGTCTCGTTTGGGAGGAGGGAATGGAATGGAATAGAAAGGAATGAAAAGAATAATTTTAGAATATTCTTCACTTCCCTTGTTTGGGAGTTTTAATAGAGGGAATTGAAAGTCTATTCCCTTGTTTGAGAGTTTAAGTGAGAGGGAATGAAATGGGTGGGAGGGAACACTCATTCCTCTCTATTCCCTTAAAATCTCAAATTTTCATTTCCCCCGAAATTGGGAGGAATGAGAGAGAATAAAATTAGATTTAATGAATTTTTTACTAAAACTCCCAAAATACCCCTATATATTCAACTCTTTATTTTAAAATAAGGGTCTAATAGTAATATTGTTATAAAATGATTCCATTCCATTCCCTCCATGTTACTTCCAAACAAGATTACTTACATTCCATTCATTTTCATTCTTTTCCATTCCTTTATTTTAAAACATTCAATTAAGTTTACTTAATTCCATTCCATTCTATTCTTTTTCATTCCTTTCCCTTACTTAAATACATTCCATTTCATTCCTTTCTTTTCCATTTCCTTATAATCATTTCATTCCATTCCATTCTCTTATAAACTCCTAAACGAAGCCTAAAACTATGGAAGGAATCATTAGACAAAATTTTTTATAGGTTAGAATGATCTTTTATTTATAATGGGCTTTTCATTCATGGTTTTCTTGTTCATATTGTAAAACTTACGAGTTATGAGATCTATCAAATTTGACTATGACACGGGTGTGATACGGATACAACACGGTTAATAGTGTAATTTTAAACAATCAACCCGCCACATCAACACATTCTAAAGACCAAATTAAATGTTTGGTAAAAATGGGGGGATGGGGCATATCGTATGGGCTAAGTGCCTTTGTTGGGTACATATCTGCTGATCTGCATCAAGGTGTGGTGGACTTCATCTGGCGTGAAGATAGCTATTAGAGTCGCGTTCATCACATCAGTCACACTCAACCGATTGAACCAATCACTTCTAGCACTACCTCAATACTGGTTGGATGGGATGTTGAATAGATATGCTCGAAGAATTATGTGGCTGTTCTTGTGATATTGTCAAGATCCTCAAGCCACTATTCATTGTTATCCTTCAATTTTAACCCAATGATTAAATTTCTTTGTCTTTGCTGGGATACCTTAACGTAAAAGAGCTTTGTATTCTGATCACCCTAGATCTCACACAGCCACTGCATCCACGACCTTTGATGCCACATAATCTCTTCCTGTTCAAGTAGGGCATTTGGCCTTTTTTGCAGGTCACAGCTTCTACTTTCATCCCCCACCAATCCCACCAAAACATTGCTCCCGTTGCAGCTCTTTTTGCTTACGTTGAAAAGTTTTTTGGAGTTACCTACATCAATTGCTTGAATTCCATGTTGATAAATCTCCACACATTGACGCAATTTTGAAATGTTTTGTTATAATATATATCATGGATATGCTACCTGTGAGTGAAAATTGCATAAGAAAAATCATCAAGAACTTGATAAATTAATATAATGAAATTTAGATCAAACGCAAAGGTATAGAGGTAACTTATAATAAGTCCTCTCTGAGAGTCTCCCAAACTCACCATTAAAGTCTCTCTTGGAGTCTCCACAAGCTGTTTCCTCCCCAATGTTCATCGCAAAAAAAAAAAAAAAAAAAAAAACTACTTTTTTTTTTTCCCTTTCAATTTCTATCTCAAGAAGGCATAGTAGTCCAATCTCATACTCATGCATGTACACTTGCATTATACATTTGTTATATGTTTTTTATAAAAATTTAACAGACAAAGTTTTCCTCTAGCTAACTCATTACATGACAATTCAATGACTTATAAAACCATTCACATGTATAATTTAAAAACAAGTAACATACCTAACTTATTAAATAGTTTAAAGTACACGTGGATGGTTTTATGAATCGCCATATATTGAGTTTGAGGAATATTTTTCTCTAATTAAACTGGTTTGAAATTCCAAAATTTTAGTATCATTATCCATTTATAAATTGTTATTATCTATGGCTCTCTTAATCGCATATAACTAGTAACCCTCCGTCTATAATCCAGCTACAATCCGTATACTTAAATTGTTATTATTTATGGCTCTCTTAATCGCATATAACTAGTAACCCTCCGTTTATAATCCAGCTACTTAACAGGAGACGTCATCATGGGATCATAATTCAAGTGTTCAACTATAACTCGTACACTTCACAGTAGGCTTTTATGGCTTGATATCCTTGCCATTAAGTTACCATTAATTCTTTCTCAAAAAAAAAATAAAGTTACCATTAATTCTTACCTAGCTAGAGCTATACATCTATAATTCTCCAGCGCAAGAAGTTATGTCTGTCGGATTTTGTAGCATACACTTGCATCTATTGGTTAATATCCATTTGTATTTCAAAAATGAACACAAAAGTCAGGGATAAGCTAAGAAAGGCTTGCTTAATAGTGTACACTTGGCACTGGCAAATCCAATTTCCATTTTAGAATCTTTGTGAAGGTGACCTCACACATTCATTATATGCACCTTGTAGGTGTTATCAAAAAAGGAAAAAGCACCTAGTAGGCCAGAGAGAGAGAGAGAGAGAGCAAAAATAAATCATATAATTTGATCAATTTATCCCTATCTATTTGAAGGTGACCTCACACATTCATTATATGCACCTTGTGGGCGTTACCAAAAAAAGAAAAAGCACCTAGTAGGAGAGAGAGACAGAGAGATAGAGAGAGAGAATAAATCATATAATTTGATCAATTTATCCTTAATAATCTTTAATTGTCAACCGTCTTATAGTTTAGTTGGCATAATTGAAACTTCTACATAGTTCAAATCTTTCTTCCTCCAACTATCAAATTAATTTTTTTTAATTCTTTAATTAATATTTAGATGTATAATGATAATGCAATACAAAATAAAGGATGGAAATTAAAAAAAAAGAAGAAATAGTTCCTACCTTTTATCCTTTCATTTTTCTGACCTTCTTACCTAACACCTAGAATGGAAATTTAGTATTATTTGCACCTCCTCATTTTTTCTATCTCTCTTCATTGTTCATCCTTCCCCCACCAAATGGTGTCTAGAATGCATTAGACCTTTGAAACCTTCAGATGCTCGGTTATAGGTCAAAAACAGAACTATTTCTGCTTTGTGCTTGCTTGTGTCCTAATTTAGGAGCTCATATCTCTTTATCAGGACTTCAAAATCATTAGATGAGATAAAATTTTCTTCATAAACGAATGATACTAATTGAAGTAAACAAAGTCCAAATTTTTTATTCTATATTATAGAATATAGATATAGATATGCATATAAATATCACAAACTGACATGGGAAGATAAACCTTATACACAAGATTTATGCAAGTAAGTTTTCTTGTAATTTATTTAAGTCATTCATTTTTTATTTATTTTTTAATTTGAAAGTTATAATAGAAGGGGAAAGATTTGAACCATACAGGATATCTCAATTTGAAATACATACCATGAGGTATTAGTTGAGTTACATGACTCTTAACAGTTATTTAATTTTGATTAAAGATGATTTCTCACTAAAAAATTAAATAGATTCTCAGAAGTCTTATTGCTTTAATAAAAAGACTTTTATTGCTTTGAAAAGGCCATGCAATCTTTGCTAATTATATTGATCTCCCAAATATGAATACTACTATACTAAATTGAGTCCTTAGATCTTTGCCTGACACAGTTGGGGTCATTCAAGATGCAATCTGTTGCCTTTTCCTGTTATCCTGTGAACATTTTCTAAATATTCTTTTTCCTTCTTCCTTTTTTCTTTGAAGAGGAGGGAAAAATAAAAACAAAACAAACAATCTCGTAGCTCACAAGTCACAGCACTTTTTGCACCAAACTTAGTCATCAAAAAACATGACTAGACAAAGACTCATTGTCCTCTACAATTTGATGTTGAGTTTACCTTTATGCAAAACTGATATAGACCAAGGAATCAACAAAAGCATTAGTATGCTTGTAATGGCTTTAAGACAAGCACCTAGAACGATCTAACTCTATGGTGGTTTTCCTTTTTCTTTTTACATAGTCAGATCGTAAGTACTCGCCCTCAAGTTTGGCCTTGTTATGTGTCTGGAATCTGTATGAATTTGTGACTAGATTGTGCAAGTTTCCTCGATGAATATGAGCTAAGAAAGGGAAAGCTTGGTGCTAATTTCATGTGTGCTTTTGCCTTTGTCATGAGCGCCTTCATCCTCCTTCCCGACTCTATGGCTAAGTCTAAGTTGCAAATCAGGCAACCGTCCTTTGTCCAACATTTTCTCTTGATTCAACTGCATTTTAAAGATAAATAAGTTATATAGAAGCAATGCCTACAGTAAAAATATAATATACACAAATAGGATTAGGATTAAGTTAAACTTAGTGTAATTACATAAGTTCATAAAGTTTTTATATGATTAATATTTTGAAACTATTGAATTATATATATTTTCATTGCTCTTAATATTTACACCAAATGTCTTATTAATCAAATATTATTTATTCTCTAGTCCACAAACTTATTAATTATATTTTGTGTATAAGTTTGGGGATTAAAATTTAATTACCAAATGTCTTATTACAATGATTTGGTAATTATTTTAACATTTTACAAGTAGGTAAGGTATGCAATCTAATGGTTAATTCTCGTCAATATATTCTTTCAACGAAAAGCAATAGAATGATGTAATATTGCTAAGTTGTTTTAGGACAACAAAATTAGTCACACTCTTTTCTACTACTATCCTATATGGCAAAATGTAACTAATTGCTTATCAGTTTTATATGGACTCGTATTTTTTTCTCTACTACTCACAATCAGTCACATGAGATAGTTGTGGCTAAGTTTACTATCCTAAACTTTTTGAATATCACATAGAGTTACTATAGACATATAACTTGATCCTGTCAGTCAACATATGTCAAACAATATTTCTTAAATTAAGAAGTTACCTCAAGCCGAAATGGGGGTGCAAACTCTGGTTTAAAGCTATTAGAATTGCTGACAAGATCATCTGAAGTTGATAGGAATTGCCTAACTATCGTGTTATTTCCAAGGTTCCATTCAGTAGGCCTTGTAGCACTGTAGGTTTCCCCAATAAACTTGCCGCCAGTAGTACGATGCCCTAGTGACTGGGTGCTAGTACTGTCCCACGTGTTGGAAGTTCTGTTTACTTTCCATTGACTATTATTAATCATATCGATTGGAGGCCATCTCTTTTCCTCAAGAAATCGGCTTGGTCTCATGGGTCCAATTCGCATGTTAATATCCATTGCATGAATTTGGTTTGAAGCTATTGACTTGGCTTGAGTTTGGAAGGTTGTGGAACTCATCAAACCCTTTTCTCGTCCAAGATCATTGTTTGTTAGATAACATGGCCTTGTTATGACATGCTGATTAGTAGGCCACTGCTGCTGCCTGGAGAGAGAGAGCGATAAAGAGAGAGAGAACCATAAATATAATTAAAATTAACAATAAAATTAGAGACAATAATTTTTTACGATGCATAATAAAAATAATGTTAGTGTGAAATGATATTGCTTTAATCACAATTTACCACCATAAGAGTACTTGCATCAGTACTTGTATAATAGAAAAAGTAACACATTTTAGCTAATTAAGACAAAAAATCACTCATACCAGACCATGCAAAGTTATGTAATAATATATGATTGTTATAGTAACTATGTAAAATTAAACTGACATTATTTATTTTGTATTTAGTTTTTTATTCTTTCTTTACGTATATCAGGGATGAAATAAAAGAGTAGATGATGATTGTTGTGTGAGAAGAAAGATAAAAATTTATTAAAAAAATATAAAAAAATTGATATTTAATAAAATATAAAATTAATAATTTGATATGGGGTGTTTTAAAAAATAAGTGTGTAAAATAAATAAAAAAGTAGGGTTTTATATAAAATAAACAAGAATTTTTGTAAAAACTTATGTACATTGCTCTAAAATCAATTCATTCCTTTCCTAGTATGCCACTAGCAAATGCCGGGAAATTTATTAGGTATAATTAATATTATGCCAATGGAAAGTTTTCCTTTAATTTCAAAAGGTAAAGATGATCACCAACTTTTAACCCTTAATCATCATATCATACTATATCAATAATTAAAGGGGAGTAGGTAAACATATGTATTAATTCTAACTTTTGTAGTGATATTAGTTACCTTGGGAAGCTAGCTTTGAAATCTACTGGCAGCTGTTGGGAGTGTAGAGATGGCAAAAGACCATGAGCAACATTGTAGTCATCAGAATGTCTCGTCAGAACTATTCCACCATTCGCCATTCTGAAGTGTCGATGAGTGCTGCTTGTTTGGTTCAACATTGCATGAACACTATTTCTACCATGAAATGGTCTGTAGGTTTGACCTAGTACTATAATAAGAATAAACACAATTCATCATTTATGAGTTATATAACTAGGCTTCATTTTCATAACCTAAATCATTAGTAACTTTTTTTTTTTTTTTAAGGAAACAGTAATACGAAATTAATATATAGAATTAAAAAAAAAAAAATTTGAAGAAACACTAATACTTATTAGAATAAACAGACACGAAAGTAATATATAGAGTTTTTTAAACAGACTTATAATACATTATATAAATAGAGTACTATTACAAAAGGGCCTAATTTTTATAGTAGTAGCCTAGGATTATAAGAACTGAAACTCTAATACACACAACCGATGTGGGATAAACATCCCTATATATATATTTTTTTTGAGGAATTTACTTGTAACTATGTTTACATAGTTACATGTAAAATGTGTCATGCTTGATTATATATGATCTTTTAGAGTTCTTATAATAACTCCACAATAGAGTTATTAAATCCTATTCTTCCATTCGGAGATTAATACATAAAATTTTATCAAAGCATCAATAACTTAAAAAAAAAAAAAAAAAAATACTCTTTTAGTATCTATTTAAATTAGTAATTATATATAAAATAAAATAAAAATCCATTTTACTCATTTCCTAATAAATTTATAAGATTTAAAGAATGTAATAGTAATGTTAATCTAAAAACATTAGAGGATCTTAATCAGTTATTTGTAGAATTATTTTTAATGTTTTTTACACAAAAGGTTATGAGCTCATTGGAGGATGAATTATACGGGAAGTGACACAGTTTCGCCATCATCTTAGTAAGAAAAATTAAGCATAGAAATTAACCTGTGAAAACGGTTTACATTGCAGTTTTCTCATGTCAATGATTTTGAATCCTTTATAATATATGTTGGCGTTTTGAATTTGAGGGTCATTTGATTCTTTTTAGTTATCTGATAACTTTTAAATGCCTGTGAACAAGTTTTTTAAATGCCAACCAACAAGCTGGAAACTACTGAAATGTGCACATGCAAGGAATTGAAACATCACAACACTTGATAACAAAAATCATATTGCATCCGTTACAACATGAAGCTGGAAGGTTTTCTTAGTTTTGATTGATGTCATTTTATTCTTATTCTAGATTTATCAAGAACAACTAATTTACAAATTTTACATATATTATTTATATAATTATAACATAATAATTACCCTAGTAATATAATAAGGTTCATTAATTTGTGCTTATCTATTTTTTTTCCTTTGCCACTCTATTATTTCTCTTCTTCTTTTTTTCTCCTCTCTTAGTTCTTACAACAAGTTAGAGAGGGCTTCAAACCAAGTGGTTCACATAAAGAGAATTGCAGAGTACCATTAAGTCACAAGGCTCTTTGCTTGCCACTCTCCATTTCAATATTAAACTTCACATCTTTTGTGATTATTTTGAAACTAATGTAGGTGAATTATTAGTGTATATAGCGTCTTCAAGGCTGAGTATAGAAATATTCTAACATAGCACTCAGAGAAGCACCTGATTTCCTATCAAAAAAAAAAAAAAAGAGAGAGAGAAGCACCTAATTAGTTATGCATTATTTCTTTTTATTTTAGCCAATGTTATTCTTCAAGGTTGAAGGATCTCTATTTAATTCCCCTAGACCATTACAACTTACAACTATGTCATAATCTATCATTAGTTAAATATCACAAAACTTCACCTTGCCCGGCCTCGTCAAGCTTCTTACTTCTGTACATCTGAAATAGAAACATTTATGATTAGTATAAGAGAACTAGCAAAAGAAAATTACCAAGATAATCATAAATCGCTGCATGTTTCACAGTACCTGCAAGTGACTCTTTACATGGGCAATACTAAGTCCTCTCACGTTCATTAGCTGAAGAACTAACTTGGGAGTTGCTCCTGCACCAATTGAAGAAGAGGACTAAGTAAATGGATTAGGAAAAACATATATCATATCCTTTATCAACATCATATAGAGGAAAAGAAAAGAGGTATTATGAATATCATTGTTGAAATAATAAAAATCTTGTTATCTATATGATTGAAACTCACTCTCTTGTCCCCCAAGCCTTTCAACAGCATGAACAAAAGACAGATGGAGGTCAGGAGTCCATCGAAGCCGAGGCATTTTGGATCTAACGTACTGCCTAACTCTAGCCCTCTTTTCATTTCCTTCACCGGAGGTATCATTATTGGCTGAATTCCCATCTGTTCCATTCACATCATCTTCAATGCTGAGTTCACCTACTTTGGCAATATTATCATCCTCTTGACTACTGGCTTCTTCATTTAAGTCAAAAGATGAACACATTTGTGAAGACACTACAGATGTGTTTTCGGCATGTTCCTCGCTCCTATCACTCTTTTCTTCATCATAAGCTTCTAATCCTTCTGTCATGGCTACTTCAATGTTCTTTATATCACTTCCCAGAATTGAGTTTCTTCTTCAATTGTTCTATTGCTGAAAGAAAAGAGAGAAGAAAGGGGGTTTTAAATGATGTAAACTTGCTTGAGGCTATAAATAGTCAGGATAATTTCATGATGCAAAAGAATAAAGAATTACTCCTAATGATTGTTTTATGTATTTGCTTTACAAAAATTTGCTTTAAACTTAAAGATATCATCTTTTTTATAATCTAGTATAATATTATACACAGGAACATAACAATTAATTGCAACTTAATTTAGACTAGTGAGATTAGTTATTGCCAGATGTTTGATTAACATCATTGTCTTTCAGTATTACTCCCTAACATACACAGTGATTTAAAATGTTTTAATTATTACACCAAGGATTTGGTTTTAGAGGACATTATTTTAGGTGATGGCTAACTGTGGAAACTTATTGCAGTAAACATTTAATAGTGAATTCTTAGATAAGCTGTTTCATCCACCTTTATAAATGCATAGTTTTGAATTTAAAGAATTTCAATTTTAAGAGAATGGTGTCAATTTAAGATTTTTCTTGCACAAAAACAAACACAATTCTTCTTCTTTTTTTTGTCCAGATCATCCAGAAATAGAATGAATAAAAGCTTGCACCAAACATCCATAAAGAAATACGCACTGATGTACATGCATTCGTACTTACTAAAGGAGTTGACTATTGTGTGGACGTGTTCATGAGAGGAAAGGAAGGAAAAGAAACTTTCGCTAAGAAGATTGGGAATAAAAATGGACCAAAGGTCCAAACAAATTGAAAAAACTGGGACGATAAAATGAGATAATTTAACATGTTTATCTCATAGCTACAAGAGAGACTAGGTCCCAACCACTCCTTATCATACTAATAATCTCTAGTTATTTTGCAAAGTTGGTCAGATGCCTTAAAAAAATTTAGAGTTGAAAACAGTATTAAGTTTATTAAGAAGTTACTTTTAAAAGGGTACGATATGGTAATTGAAAATTTAATATTTGCCAATCATATGAGTATTTTAAGAAACATGATGAATGGAAAGAGATAAGATAATACTTCTGATATAGCTTTGTACGGATGGGTGTTTAATGAGATATATACATAAGAATACAACAAGAAAACATAATAGGTATCATAGATTGATGTTCTTCCAATGCTCATCAGTGCATGATAATTCCATTCTATGACCTAATCAATATTTGGAGGACATGTGATTAAATTAAAAACAATGGAGGCTATATGAAAATCTTGGTCAGGTGATGCAGTGAGAGAGAGAGAGAGAGAGAGAGATCATTCATCTCTTTCTTTTTCTTCTTATAGCATCTTAATAATTAGCATAATCTGTAATTCCATGCACATGGTGAACATTAATTTGTATCTTTTTAGTTGATAGGCATATAAATATGAGTAAGTAATGGTAATTAAAGAAAATATTTGTCCATTTAAGATACACAGCTGTGTCCATTGAGTTGTTCTTCAACAAGATGACCAATTAAAGGAGAAAAAAGCAATATTAATGGCGTAGCTATATATAATTATATGCTTATTATCTAACTTCATGATTTTGTTAACTTTCTCTCAGATTATGGATTTTAGGTCGAGCGAGAAAATATATATATATATATATATTACAAAAGAACAGTAATTAAGGGTTTTTCAAGAATCATAAGATGCTGTATGAGTTGGCAAACTAGTCATGTTGGGAAAATTAAAAATAATTACAAAATAACAGTAATTAAGGGTTTTTTTCAAGAATCATGAGAAGTTGTATATATGAGAGTCGGCAAACTAACTAGTCTTGTTTCATAACTTCCCAAACCTCTGGAAAAACCATTCAGAATCATAAGAAGCTTGGAAAACCCCAGAAAAGGAAGAAATACATCCAAAGTGACAGACTCAATATTGAAAGCATAAGATCTTGAGTTCATCTATAGCATATAAACTACCAAAAAGACAGTAACTACATATACATATATATATATATATATATATATATCATAGAAAGAAGACCACCTTTATTTGATTTTTCATTGTCCTAATTAAATACAAACCATTGATGATGAAGTTGCCTCAATCCTCCCCCTTCCATGTAGCCGATCATTGAAATACTCTAACATGTCTCTGAGTTGATCCTCACAGAAGCCTCCTATATAAACTGTATACTTTGAAGGAACAGATTGAAGAGGACCTAGCTAGTCCTTGAACACTGATCATATGAGAGAAAGAGAGATTAAAGATGAAGTGGACTTAATCCATGGACACTTTGATCATATGTGAACAGAGATAGATAGAGAAAGAAGGAGAGAGAGAGAGAGAGAGAGAGAGAGGAACAAAGGTTTGTTTACAACTTTGTTTAGGGATGTTTTTGTTTCATCCGGCATTGGAATTAAAGTGATCAAAGTTATAATATTCTAATACTTTCATGGGATTTATTTTTTTAATTTTTCATTTAATAAATCAATGATATTTCAGACACACACCAGTTGTTCTCTTTAAATTGCAATAATACTCACATTATGGATACAGATGCGTCTGGTCCCTTGGGACTGTTGGAAATCATGTGACTGCTCCCAACCTTGTCTATTTCCCCTCTCCTTTGACAGTTGTCTCTCTCTCTCGTGATTATCTTAATTGTTGACCTGTGTTAGAGACTCCACTCATTTTTATTATGATTTACAATTTCTGTTTTTCTCATTAAGTTTATTTAATCTCAACATGGGTGTAAGGAAAGTGTGGGCCATTTCCTTCATCAACCTTTCAATTTCTCCCACCTAAACTAAGACTTTCTTCCCCATATATAAACACCTGTTTTCCTGACCCTGTGTTGTTGTTAGTTTTCCACAGCCATATTTTATTTTGCATATGTTGCTATGACTTTTAATTTATTGATCTAATTCAAAAAAATAATAAAATTTTATAAGTAAAAAAAAAAAAAAATATATATATATATATATATATATATATATATATATATATATGGGCCCTTGAATAACTAAGCCTGAATTATGTGGGGGAGAGTAAGATCTAGAGGTACTGGTCAATATTAGTGGGCCAATTAGGCACTAAAACAATTGACATGGATCATTTTCCGAACCATGTTTATTAAAAATATATTATATTGTTTTCATACATGCACATTTGAGTGAACAAGCTGGGACTGAAACCTCAACTTCAACTTCGAGACTTACTGGGGAAGAACATTAATTAAAAAATGGATTTTACTAATGTGTGTCCTTAGGGCACACATTAATTTCCATTTTTGAAAAAAAAATTTCTCGAGAATTGAAAAAATAATAACAGTTTTTTCAATTTCTAAAAAAATGTTTTTAAAAACAGAAGAGTATACATTAACCGGACCCTTAAAAAATATATATTAAACTCTTTATCGTTACATTCCAATGATATATAATCCAAATAGAAATAGAATTCTGGGCTTTATATATGTAGTCAAATTAATATTGGTGATACTTAATGTAGACTAGACTCGTTAATAATGGAAGCAAGAATTTCGTTTTCTAGACCCTTAAGTTGCTGAATTTGAGGGGAGCTAGCTAGGGAGATTTAATCACCTACCTATTTGACTAAGTGCACTTTCTTTAATAAGCAGCTTTAGGGGCCAAAGTTCATTTTCAACGTTGACAACTTTATCCAACCCAGTTCGGTTTTTCAAGTAGCTTTAATTGATTTTTAATTTCTCACAATATCTTCAATCTGTGGGATGGTATCCAAGAAAAGATACGTCGTCCCATATAGCTAGTTGGGAAATGCTCAATTATACATCATTGTGGCATCATTATATAGCATCGTTATCATCCTCTTAATTTGGAGGAATTTAATTAGTACAATTAGTAAGTTGGAACAACATTAAGTCTCAAAAGGTAACCTATATATGTCTCCAATATCAGTATAATCTATAGATTAAGAAGTGAACAAGGTTAATCATTAATTATCGTTGCCATTATAACCACCTTGTGGGGAACCAAGACAATGGTGAAAGTAAAACACACATCAAGTGCATTCCCTCGTGGTTAATTAAAAAATCAGAATGCATTTAGTATATTAAAATACTTCTGCCAAAAAAACAAAAGAGACAATACATATGGATAGAACTTGGGAGATAGAGAAGGGTGGGGATGGTGGAAGCAAGATTAGAGACACTTGTCCCCTATATAATATTCTCAAATTGTACCTATATATTTATCTTTTTCCGTACCATATACATGTAAAGGTTTTCTTTCCAAGAAAGCCAAGAAAGAATTTGGGTTGTCCTCACATGACAATCAAGGCCCTCTTCATAGTCTTTGGGAAAGAAGAGGAATCATAACTTCAAGGATTAGGTCTGGCTAAAAGACACCCAAAACTGGCTCGTTATGCGTGACATGTGCATATTTTGTTGCTATAGAGACAGAAAGAAAGGTGAGATATATTCGAAGGATTAAACTAAGAAAGTAGCAGAGAAAACTACGTGGAAGAGAAGATAATTGGGGTATATTAAGCATAAGAAAATGAGGGACTCCCAACCCTACGTACCTAGAAAATGCTTGGAAGTTTTGTCTTCTCGTGTGCATGGGAGTTGACATTTTATTATTTTTATAGCTCCTAAGAATCTTTCAAAGAATTATTTGTTTTTTTATGTATTATTTGATGGATGCAAACGTCCAAGTTAGCATCACAATATCATGGTCTTCAACATTTCTTAGTGGGAACATTTTTTTTTTCTTCTTATTTTAAATTAAGCATAAAGGAGAATCATGTCTGATTACTGTATTAAGATAATTCAACACCAATCTGAGCCTGGTATTGCTTTGTTTGTTTCTAATTATTGTTGCAGATCATCCAAACTCTTTTCATTTTCTACTGATTTGGACCATAGTGTTAAATTCATCGGATTGGAGTTATATATATATATATATATATATGTATGTATGTATGTATATAGGATTTAATCGGCTGACCAAACGTTAATGTCTTTAGATGCCTGTTTCCCACACAATTCTTCATATATGGATGGTGGTGTGTCTAAACTCTAAATGTGGACACAAGAATAAAAGTTTTTAAGAAACTATAAGAAAGACATTATTAAGGCTTTTTTTTTTTTTTTTTTTGCCTAGCGTTTTACACATGTTGTGATTTATAAAGGCGCGCAATATAATTGAAAATGTATTTAAAGTCATATTTTTTTTTTTTTTTTAGAGAGAGTTTCAACCTATGGCGTCCGCTCCTGATAATTGCTCTTTATCATCAGATCAAGATACCAATCAGTTTTTGGTGTAGGCGGGGATTGAACCCCAGATCTCTTATACAACCACCAGAGACTTTACCAGTTGAGCTAACTGGAACCCACATTTAAAGTCATATTTTTAAGTTATAAAAACACAGTGTATGTAAAACAAATATCGCATTTATTTTTTTCTTTTGTTTGTTTTTGTTCTTGGAGAGGGGAGGGGGAGTGTTATTATAGTACCCTTTTTTAGCAAGGTTTTTATGTAACATGGGTTGCAAGAATTTTTATGCAACCAATTAAGTGACAAATTAAAAAAGCATCCATGTGTATTTGTAATTACGTGACCAGGGGCGGCTTGATGCATTTGGGGGCCTAAGGCGAAAATTAATCATCTTATTTAGATGCAAAATTACTACTAATTAACATGAACTACATAGAATTTTTTTTTTTTTTTTTTTTTGAATTTTTAAGACAAAAAAAATTTGACAAAATTTTTCATACTTGTTGATGCGGTAGATTGATAGTGGTAAGTAAAACAATGGTGTTAGTGGTAGATTTAGATGAAAACTAGTAAAAGTTTGCTAATTAAACTCTTATTATTATTCTTTTTTTTTTAGAAGTGCAACATTCACAATATTTTTTACAACAAATCCTAGATTTTAAACTGTTTTTTGTTTTTTATTTGAAAATATCACTATAATTATTTTTTTGCCATCAACAATAGGCTGTAATAACTTGCTACTTAGCATTAGTTGTACAGGTGTTGTGAAAAATATTGTGGACGACGTTGCATTTTTCTCTATTTTTTTATTTTTTTTTCATCTAATAAAAAAATTTATTTTATTTATTGATTATAAATAATCCTATTGGTTAAAATTTAGGGGCCTTTTTTTTACTTGGGGCCTTAGGTGGTTGCATTTTTTGCTCTACTATAGAGCCGGCCCTGTACGTGACATTTATAATGAGTTATGTAACTTACTTAAATAATACACATTGATAATTTTTTTAACTACTCCTTGATATTAAGAAGAAAATGTAATCCTATAATAGATTTGTTAAAATTCACATTTAATAAAAAGATATTGAATGGAGTCATGACCAAACTTTGAAAAAAAAAAATCAAATTTGGAATCTTCTCTCATTTGTTGTAAAATAAATAAATAAAGTAACTTTTTCCTTCTCTCAAATACTCAGATTAAGTTATTCAAATAAATAAATAAATAAATAAAACCCTCATATTCGAGTTCAAGCCCAACCAAAATCTAAGAGGATCGAATATGTTACAAAGGCTTTAGCCCAGTTATGACGAGATACATGCTATGGGCTAGCACCGATGGATGTAGAGGCCATTGAACAACGAGAAGCGATCCAAGTACTGGACTTATCTTTAAATCAGAGGCTCGATTATATAAAGAATCAACTTTTTTTTTTTTGGTTAATAGAAGAATAAAGAATTTAACTCAAAAGGAATAAAAAGCTCAAACAACCCCAGACAGACCTTGCTGCAAACATCTAAATTAGTACCTTTGATATGCATTCTTAAGTTAGATCCGAAACCATCAATAAAATATTTGTTTTACTGCAAGATTACATATAAAAAAGAGAATAAAATAATCGAAAATGTATATGAAAACAATAAGTATAAGACAGAATCTATCTCTTTATATCTATGAAGTGTAAGCAAAACAGTCGCCGCAAACATAGGCACCTTATGCTATCTTTGAGAGAGGGAGAAAGAGAGATTGCCAGAGAGAGACAGAATTGACTGACGCTCAAGTTGCAAATACTTGTTTTCTGGTTTTCATTTTCAATAAGTTAATAACAATTTTTTATTTATTACAATATATATAATATAAGTGATAATAGCCATATGAATGTGCAAGAAAACTTTAAAATTTTGTGTCTATAGCATAGCATTGCTAATTCTTGTTTGGGTCAAGTTAACAAGTGCCAAAGTGCATTAGTTAAGATTGAGTTCTTTCTTGTAGCCAATTAGCATTTTTTGGTAGTTGCATAACATTTAGTTAAATGGGTATTTATTTATCAACTTTTACTACTATTCAGTACAATTTTTGGCAATCGGATTGAATTAAAAGAGTATTTGTTTATTTACTGCTTCTCAATACAGTAGAACCCCTTGATTCTGTCTTAGCGAGTAAATTTGAACATATTCTTTTTTTTTTTTTTTTTTTTAACTATACACACCAACCTCAGGATCTTCGTAAATTGTATTCTAACTTGCAAACGAGGGTAGGGTGGTAGCGTATGTTCTCGGTAGAATACTGCATGTCATTATAATTTGAAAACAATCTACACCATGCAATTCATAATTGAGATATGAACCTGGCCCAACAAGAAATCAATAATGAAGACTAGGAATGAGCAGATTGTGTATACAATACGATTTGGCCTATTAGTTAATTACCGTTTGAGCTTTCCAAGATTATGCTATGGTTTACCGTTTTTCTTGAGATCTTAAGCAAAATTTAGTAATACAAAGAATTAAGGTCTCTCAGCTTCATTTCCCTTCCTTTTTCCGTAGTTTCTGAATCAATGGCTATGCCTAATTTTATGGCATTTTTTGCTGATTGCTTTAGCTGAAACCTTTATATGGGGCCTTTGGAATATAGCCTAATTTCTTTTGTTGGTCCACTCTCTTATCTCAACTAGATTACTTGCTCTGCAAGTTAATTCACGTGAACTGGATTCAAATCAGAAAGCCCTGAGCTTACCCAAGCAGATTTAGTTGTAAAGCATTCTTCATTTTCAGAATTTTGGACAGGTGTTAGTTGCTTTTGTATTTAATTGGTATAATTATTGATCATTTTCAAGAGTAACTCAGTGATATTACCTCCTCTATAAGGAAAACCATGAATCAAATCACCTCTCCTATTGTAACTATCAAATTATCAAAAAAAGTATTAAGAAAATTGAGGTTTAAATAATCTCAACCTCCATCCCTTTTTTACTTTTACAAGAGGAATAAGTACCACTTGAGGTAGGAAATATGGACAATGTCAGTCTTTTGTTTCACTATGTTTCTGTTAGCACTTGGCTGTTTCCTCATGAAACCTAGTCATCCATAGAAACGACTTTACAAAAAAGGGATACATCCAAACAAGCCATGACAGCCTTTCTGAACGACAACACGAGGGACCTCAAGACTGGAATTTTGAATTGTAGTTGAGAATAATATTCACAGACAGAAGACCAGATACAAGTTGTACTAAGAGCAGAAATCAAACAAAACATGCAAGCAACAACGCTTCCCCAAACCAAAATGGAACTCTAAAACAGAACTTTTCTGTGCAGTCAAGATCTCAGATCAAGAAATAATATCTGAACACTGCTTATTACAATTAATGAAAAATCATAGCAACGGGTATGTTGGGTACAAGATTTTTTGTCGGCATTCATTTCCAAGCCAATACAGGAGAAATGTATGTACAATCAAATACCTCACAGTAGGAATGCCAGTCATTGTTGCCTGCATTCCAGCATTATTGTCATGGTGTTTGGCAGTCAATGTGCCAGCAATCACCTCATTGGCTCCTCATAACCAATTTGACTAATGTATGATACGTGTGGTTCAAAAACCCTTTCACCGTCTAATATTGGGGCCCCTGTACAACCCCCTCAGAACCACTACGTTTTCAGGAGGTTGAATTTCTTCCAACCAAGCCACTTCAGATGGTTTCATACCACATAATTTAGCAATATCTTTAGGAGACCAACAAGGAGCAGAAATGTTAGTTCCCGAAATGAGAAGTAAATAAAAAAATTTCTTGTCACACACACAAGAGAGAAAGGGAAGATACCTGGAAGATCTTTCCTAGGGGATTTTCGGAAATAACAGCAGTGCCTTCCATCTTCTGAGGAGTAGGGGGGTGCAAGAATGTCAAAGAGTGCACAGGGAGTCGAGGCTTTGAAACAGTGAATATTGCCACCACTGTTTGGATAAAGAGTAGTTATACCACAAGGTGCACTCATCTCGCAATCTCTAACAAGTTTTGCAGGTCTGGCTGAAAAGTCCCACCAATCCAGTCAGTCTCTTTATTCTTTTTTTTTTTTTTCCAAAAAAAAAATTTCATATTAAATAAAGGGTTGGAAATTCATTCTTTTTAAGAGTTAAACCCTTATCCTAATAAGAATCAAGAAGATAAGATAGGGGAAAAAATTATCCAAACATAGTACTGCTAAGGACATTTATAATACATGGAAAACAGACATATGGTGGTAAGTATAAGAACTAAATGAACAAGTTTTAAGTGTTGGAGAGCATCAAATGGATTGGTTTCAGCATGGAATGGTCATAGCACACAAAACAGAAAATGTAGATGGTAAGCAAAGCATGCATCATTAATTTAAAGATATGGACAGTGTTCATAATTTGCAAAGTATTGCTATTCTTTCATTCTACTACATTGACCAATCTAATAAACTATACAGTGGTCACTACTTTAATAATCATTTCGTCCCATTTCAAATTTTTATTCTCAAAAACATCAAAGGAGCAATAATTTAACTCAGACCCTACTCAACAAAAAAAGGGAAACATTGAAGAATCTAGACGATAAGAAAAGCATTATTAAACCTCTAGTAAGTTATATCCAAGCTACTAGTTTCACTCATCATTTATCTAGGATACCCAATTAATTATCCATTTCAACACCAGCAATAGCAATATTTCGACAAACCAAGCTATTTTCTTCAGACTTGACAGTTAAGCTGATTTAGTTTACCATCATGAGGTAAGAAATTGATCGTGCCATACATTTTTTTGGAATTTTTTAAAAGCTACAAATTTCATGAAATAATCAATATTGTTGTATCCACTTCTACACAGAAAACCAAGCAACAACCATCAGTTACCAGGATAATATTTACCATAAAAGAAAATGCAATTAATAGATATTTGCATGCTTGAAAAGTCAAATCTTCAACAAACCAGAATTTTCATGTTAATTCCAGATACCTTCATAATGCTCTCAATATGTTCACTGTAAACATGTTGAAAACGCTACTAAGTATAGGTAGGATAAAAATAGTGCAGGATTGGGCAAGGTAGTTAGAGATGGCAACGAGGGGGGCTTTTGGCAGGACCTCATTCCCCCACCCCTGCACCATTCAAAGAACCCATGCCCCAGCCCATGGGAATTTTTGAAATCCTGTTCCCCTTACTTTTTTAGAAAACCCCTTAATTCAAATGCACGCCAAACTTACTTACAACTCAAGAAGAAGAAGAAGAAACATGACACAATCTCAATTAGAGTCCATTCATATATTGAATCAAATAACCAGAACACATAATAAATCTAAACTTAAAAACCATGCGGAAAAATTAACCAAAACATTATTAGGAGTCCTAGTAAAAATGGAAGTATCAATTATAGCGCATGAGGTACAAGTACTCGAAGCACAAGGTACAAGTAAAAGACTCAATTGAATGACAAAGAGGGCACAACAAAAACAAGGATCAAGGAAGGGAAGCCCATCTCAATGTAACAAAGCACGGGTACAGCACACCACATCAGGATCAAGGAAGAAAATCACAAGATACAGCGGTGAATGCTGTAACAAGTCTTCTCTCGACAGTGGTGGTGGAGAAGGAGCAGTAGATCATAAAGCATCATGACTGTGCTAAACGGCCCATCATAACCTATGCCAGTAACACTGACTTGGCTATTGGCTTGTTAGTGACATCTGACAAGGTTTACGAAGCTAAGTCAAGGACTACAATGATGTGGAAGTGGGGGCACTGGAGACTAACGTAGAGGCAAGAGGAATGAGAGATTCTAGAGCTTGGAATGAAGGGAGAAGGAAGGGAGGTGAATGGTGTTGGCTAAAGAAATTTAAGAAAAAGACCCCAAAGTTAGAAGTGAGGATATTTTTGAGATATTTTCAAATATTAAGAATATTTTTGTAAATATCCCCTTGGTTTTTTTATTTAGGGTAAATTACACTAACACCCCCAAGGTATGGAAAAATTAGACTCGGTATACCCAATTTCCCAGAAATGACATGGTCCTCTGCTCAAAAAATATTCTGGAAAAAAGAAATCTTCCTAAATAAAAGTCCAGGCCCCAAAAAACATTTTTAGTCATGCGTAGGGAATCCTAAATTATGACTTGGGGCTCATTTTACTAAAGCATCCAAAGAGATTTAGATACCATAACCATACACATCAGGCCAATGAGATCTAATCCAAATGGTGCTTCCTCCTCCCACAAAAATGAGGAAGGGTGAGGTTGTGGATTAAAAACCCCACTAAGTCCATATGCAACTTACCAGTAAAAAGAATACCAGTACATATCCACCAATAGTGCCAACACAAGTATCATTTAGTACATTGGACAAAAATTACAACAAAAAGGAATGGAAGATGCTTAGAAGTGACTTCCTTTCTAGGCAGAAAGAGCTAGGGAAGATTAAAAGAGAAAAAGCAATTGAATTGGCCGATATCAATATATCCACTAACAATACAAGTTTTATTCTAATTCTTCTAATTTTTCCCCATTTATTCTGAAACTGTCTTCTCCTTTCCCATTCTTTGATGACCTTAACAAAGACATGTAGTGTACACAAGCTTGAAGCTACTCAAAACTTCTTAGACAAGGTATTTCTTATAGTTTAGGGGGCTGCCTTTCTAAAACTTTACTATCTAAAAAAAATTTACTGAATTTAACAAAATACAGAACACTGCCATTAAATAAAGTAAATGCCACAGATAAGCTTAAATAACTGCAAACAGTAAGTCATAAAATAAACAGTCATATCTGTTAATTGTTTTCTGCCAAGCAGCTACCTAAGTGTTGAGACCAAGCAGGATTTTCCCTCCATGTTGAACATTGGTGAACACACCACAGACAGGTGACATGCAAAAGAAAGCAATAAAAAGAGGGAAAGAAGTGTAGTCATAAGAAGAAAATGTGAAACTTATCATCCTGAAGGAGATGACATGGATAGAAAGGATTCAATCAAGCTAGTGGTTCTGAGCAACCTTTGCACCATGGAGCAGAATGGCAGGGATTATGGTTGATGATATCTTGAAGGCTAACTAGTTTACAAGTAAAGAAATTAGACATAAATAAGGATTTAATTATGATACTGATTCAGAAGCTCTCCATTATTAGATTTTTACTATGTTTAGGATTTGTCAAAGTGCAATAAGTGATATTTAATTGGTATCATTTGACACTATTAGCAAATTGGTGATACCCAATCAATATTAATACTGTAACTACTTTTAAATTTAGAAAACATATTGAGACTGTGTAGGTTCTGTTTACACCATTGCTATTTGCTTCCATAAAAGACCATACAAGTTTTGACATTCTAAAAAGTTATAAATAAATTAAATTAAAAAAATGCATATTTTGAAATATCAGTCTGAATCACCATCATAATGCCAAATGTAATCTTGAAATATGCTAAGTTCAACAAAGATGGAGCACCTTGAGATAGATCAGCAGATCCAGGTATTTCAAGCCAGTCATATGATCTCACATGTAATGAGCCATAAAGAAGCTTGCTCAACACAGTCATTCCAGGATGATTATGAAGTGGTATGATAGAGCCAGGTGGCATGCAGAAAATTCCTATCTGCAACGAAGTCCAAAAGTTTCCCAAGTACATGTTATGAATCCAACTTTGCAAATTTACAAATATGCAATCCACTCAACTGAAACCAAGGTGTAAGTCAGTCCAAAGAGAAAATCCAATAAATAAATGATGTCCTACAGAGATTTAAGTTACTTACAGAGAATTTGTTACATTCGTGCAAGTGCAAATATGTAATCGGGGGTGGGTACTGATGACTGCCGCGACGCCCTTTTTTTCCATTGGTAACATTCATGGAAACTTTCCATTGACGTGCCAATTGTGCCTCCTGGTCAAGACCCACATTAGAGGGCTTCAAATTATCTGGAACAGCATTATATGAAAGTGTTAAGACAAAGGAAGTACTCAAAATCAAAATGATTTTGACCATGCGCAAGTAAACCACATCCAATGAGCACAATGAGACAAAAACATAGACATTTCTTAAAGCCTCTCACCTAAAATACCACGAACTTTTTCGAGAGAATCTTCTGAAATCGGACCATCAGAAGAGAAGGATGCCTTGCAGGCATCATATAGCTTTTGAACAACTGGCATGGTATGAAGAACTTAACAATCAAGCAATAGACCAATCCGAATATTGTAGTAACTGAATTCTAATAACAAATCCACAAAACTTGCGAGTGTGTTTCAACCATCTCTAGCTCCACTTCACAGAATAGCATTAAAAAACAACTTTCTTTCTTTGCAACAATTCCAAAACCCAGCTCTGCGTGAACCCAAGGGACAGCAATAGATATGCATGGTAATTAATCAACCCTGTCCACGGTAGCTTAAATCAACATAACAAATGCATCAAATTAGAAAATTTCACAGAATAGTATACACACCTAATCCAATCATCTCATTTTTTTTCTTTTACTCTTAAAGTGAAAATATATTTATATCAAAGATTCTTTCAAAACGCAATTTAAGCTATTCGGTTTAAAACCCACACACACACACACAAAATTTTACCCAATTATTTCCTTTCCTCATCTTTCTCAGCAACCAAACACAGAGTAGTCCATTACAAATTAATTAATCAAACCCAAGAGTACAAACTAATCTAATTACCCAAAAAAAAAAAAACACTATTCAGCAAAATTAAACAAAACCCCATCAAATTAAAACAAAAAACAACATGAATTACAAAAAAGAAGAGAGAGAAATACCTTGCTTGCATAATGAATTGGAGGAAAAAAATCAAAAAGGGTAAAAAGGCAGTGATTAGAGATAGAAATCAATCCCCAAATGAAAGGATCGCAGTCTCACATATTCAAAAAATTGGAAAGTTAAGACAGCATCGACGACAAAAATATGTATGCACACACGTGAGGAAGAGAGTACCTGAGACAGAAAGAGAGAGACAGACAGAAATTGTGAGTGTGAGACAGAAAGTTAATGAAAAATTGTAAAATTTTTTGGTGAAAAAATATTAAGGATTTTGCTGCGAAATCGAACTGGACCTCACTTCTTGTTATAGTATCATTTATTTATGCTTTGCCAATATCCCAAATGACCAAGTACAATGTTTATTTTTTTATCGGACTATGTACAATGTTTTGATTTTACAGCGGAGAAGACAAGGAGAGAGGGGTGGTTTTTTTTTTTAATAAAAATCCTTTTAAACACTTTATCATTGGGCCACGGCTATTGTCATGGGAGCGTCATTGCCTAAATCGTTTAACTTTTGTTAAGTATTAAAAAATAATACGATGACTTCTGCCACCAAATCAAATCTCACGGACGCGTGGGGTAAGGCTCCTTTAAATCAAGCCACGTGGTTAACTTTCATGATTGTTATTTTAAGTAAAAGATTAGACCTTGATTAACATTCATTGAATCCTAATTGTTAATTACTTTTTCTTCTTTCATTTTTTTTTTTTTTTTTTTGTCATCTGAGATTAGACGTTGGATTGTATGATTACTGCATATGTTAGGCAAATGGGAAACATGAAAAGGGAAAGTAATTTCTATCCCAAGATCATTAATTATATTGTATTGAAACTCGATTTAAGTGTTTAGGATAATAGTGTGGAGTTAATTTTTTTTTTTTAATAACAATTTTCTATAAAATTAGATTATATTTTATCGCATTCCACATTAGAAACCTTGACTAACATTAGTTTGATATCTATTATTGTTAAATGCTAGAATTTTAAGAACTTTTTATTTTCTATCTATATTATCATTATTAAAATTAAAATATTTATCTTAAAGAAATTTAACTAGTTAGCTTAAAATTCTGTTGCTTTGCAAGAAAAGATAAATATTTAAAAATTATGAAATTAAATCGTTTCTTGAATATATATATATATATATATATATATGAGTTTTGAATTTTGAGTTTTGACAAGCTTACGATTCCTTTATAAAATTAAAATAATGTTGCCTTCCATGGATCTTTTCTCTCTCTAGTCTCAACTTACGATAACATATGTCTTCTTGCTAGAGTCCACCAAAAAGCTTTGTCTTGACCAAGCATGACTTTCTCCTCCATTTTGTTCTCATCACTAGTAATGGTCCCAATGATCCAGGGGTGGCCCAAAGCATTTTGGGATCTAAGACAATGTTAAATTTAGGCATTTTATATATTTAAATTTAACTAAATATTTTTTTACTTAAAATGCATTCTTCTAATTTGTTTAAATGCACATTCTCAAAAAAAAAATGTTTAAATGCAAAAAATAAATAAATAAATAAATTTCTTGTTTATATGTGAAATTTTCATTTAATTTTTTTAATATTTTTTTTAGAGATTTTCACCTTGTTTTATTTTTTATATTATGCTCATTACTAGTAACAAATTAACTACAAAACCCTTTTGAGACTCAATTAATTTTTCACAAAACTTTTATTTTGTTAACAACTGGTATATATATATATATATATATATATATATAAAGCTACAAAAATTAGAGGAAAGTCCTAGGTGATAATTCGTCATTGGTTCTAATTTGAGCTCACCATTAATATTATTTTTTTACATATCAATAATAGATTGTTAACTAAAATTTGTTGTGAAAATGTTATGAATGTTACATTACTCTGAACAATTTATTTTGAATAATGCTAGGGACACAAAAATTTCACAACATTCTTAAATTAGAATAGCAAAAATTTTAAATTAGAGATTGTGATGAGCTCATGTGTAAGTTGGCATATTAATTTAGGAATATTATGAAATTATTGAACATTTTGTTTACGTATCCACTGCTGGGCCAAATACCAGTTATTTTTAATTGTGCAATTAAAATTGTTTATGAAAAAAGTGTGCATACTGGCCTTTTTACGCTTAATTTAAGCATGTTGATAAACCAAAGTACAAGAAAATACACAAACTTTTATTGGCTACCATGAGCATAGATGCAGAGAAAAAAAAAATTTTAATGAAAATTTTGTCAGGTGTCTAGATAAGTTGAATCAAAATATTGTGTTTAATTATTTGATACAATAATTCGCTTGTTCAGAAATTTTCATCTTTTTTGGTTTTATGGAGGGTAGTATAATAACTCCAAAATTACATGATAAAAGCCCAAATTTTATGAATGAAAATATTGTGCTACACTAGATGAAATGTTGCTATACAGTGAGTCAAGATGTGTTGTTTTAAATGAAAATATTCTGCAACATGGATAAAATGTAAAATGTTGCTATACAGTTATTCAAGATGTACTGTTTTTATCTAGAAGGTTTTCAGTTTCACATAAAATAAAAAATAAAAAATAAAAAATTATCTGCAGTCCCCATAAACTCAACCATTGTCAATGGAGAAAAACTGAAATGCACACTCACCGAGGTCATATCTATAGATGAGAATATTCTAGGTTTTGAGGTAAACTTCTAGACCCGTGTGTGTGCAGTAGAAGGATGCCATACCATTGTATCTTTCCACCATTTCTAATAATGAACACGACTCCTATAGGTTCAAGGAACTTAGTATATGTTTAAGAGCCAACTTTGTACGTAAACAAAAGAGAAAGCACCAAGGAGGGAGATAGAAGAAGCTAGAGTTTTGTCTCCAATGTGGGGCTGATTTCATGAATTACATCTCATAGGCTTTACACTTATATAAAGGACTCGTTTCAGAAAATAGACTATTTTTCTTTTAAGTTTCTTATATGGTTGAAATTAAATAATTGCATATCAATAGTATTCAATGAAAATGAAAATTCAAAGGAGATTCTTAAATGACCCTTTGGTAAATCGATATAACAGACAGACCAAATGAATATGTCAGGTCAAAAGGTGGTAAATTGAAATGACATTTAAAAATTAATCCAAATTGAAAAAGAATACTACAGGATGGATTGAAAATCAATAACAGATAACACCAAAGTCATTAAAATCAATAATTCTATATAGGATCGAGGGAAAAAAGTCTACAGGTTGGACTGACAATAAGAGGGAAGAACGCGCTTGGATTGTTGCATTATCTTTACACTGTATATGTTTTCCTAGAAAGTAATCTATTTCCTAGAAACTGAAGAGGATTACCAAACCAAGCTGGAGGGGTGTGCGTGGGTTGAATTAGGCGGGCAAAAGCCAATATTTTTATCCAATCCACCACTAGCGGGTTGGAAAAATTCCAATCCACCACCGACCCACCAAAGTCTAAATCCGGCGAATTGGTTACAAATTTTGGCGGTTTCAACTCAGTAGATTAGCATTAACAATGTTTTTTTTTTTTTTTTTTTATTTATAATTATCACAATCTACAATTTATTATTGCATAATCTCAAAGTATAACTAATGCATACAAAAAATTAAAGGTAGATTTCATTTAATAATCTCAATTCCAACACAAACATAGGGTCAATAAAAAAAAGATATATCATTTCTAATAGACCTTGTCTCCACAAAAAAGGAAAAAGAAAATGAAAAAACAGTAGCCTATTGCCTTACAACTGAAGAAAATTAAATCAACAAACTCAAGGTCTTAACATTCCCAAAGTCACATTAAGGATTCAAAATAATAACATACCAACATAACAAATAAACTTCAAAATGGTATGCATGGTATCAAGATTTACAAGAATATATGGGACCTAAATCAAAAAGACAAACAACATAATAAAAATATAGATACAAACATTAAGCAATGCAAGAGATAAAAACAACAACCTTTTGTGGTTTGAGTGGATAATAATAATAATATAAAAAAAATAATAATAATAAAGAGGCTTTAAAAAGGTTGAGGAAGAAAAAGACAAAACAACATGAAAGAGGGAAGAAGAGGAAGTGCCTGAAGGTGAAGGCTAAATGCAGAGTGTATGTAGTATACAGTTGAAGTGATTTTAGGATTTCAATGTTAACTTTTTATATTTTGTATAAGGAATTGATTATTGATTAGCTGTAAAAATTGATTAACTTTACATACAGAATATTCTGTTGATCAATTTCAACTAATATATATATATATATATATATATATATTATGTATAAATAAGCGGATGAAGCTGTTTCAATCCGTTATCCAACCCAATCCGCTATTTTAGGCATCTGAACCGCCCAACCCAAACCACCTAACTTAATAACTCGCACAGAGCAACAAGTCAAGCGGATAGATAAGTCAAGCGGATATTCTGCACACAAGCTGCTCTAGTCCCTCTTTAAAAAAAAAGAACAAACTTGTCATTTAGTTCCTCTTTTATTTGTCTTTCTCCTTTTTTATTATAAAAGTTTCCTTACACGTTTCATCAAAAATTTAACCTCGCGTGTAGAAATGAAGAATCTTCACTAGAACATTAGCAACTTGTGCCTCTACACAGAGACCTACTCCTATCCAAAGTGATTTCTAAGAGTACAGGGCACAATCATCCTCCATTTATCAAGCAACGTTGAAATCAAATTTGAACCCTTCTGAAGATTTTTTTTGGGGGGGGGGGGGGGTAAGCCAAAGAGTTTGTAAAACCATGAAATATTGAACCTAACCAGGTCTGGTTTATCTTTAATTAAAAACAGCTATGAGCCTATGCTTCCAATAACCTCATCTTGCAGTTGTAAGCTATAACTCTATGAGAAGATTAAGAGTCAGATTTTGTGTCCATGAATTGCAAACTTCATCAAAGAAAACAAAGACTGTAGAGACTTGTAGATACATGCCATACGAACAAATTGATAGTTAGTGACATTCCTCCACCAAAGTATTCTCTATTAAGTTCCTTGTAAAACCAAATGTTGCATCCAGTATGCCACTTCAGCTAAAAAATGAGCAGCATTAAATGGGTAGAATTTAAGTTAAATATTATAATTTTTAAAAGAATCAACAAAACAAAACTTAAAGAAACCCCTTTCTAGAGAACTCCTCGAACCAAACTTACTCTGCAACTCCTTGTTGCCAAACCTGCCAAACAAAGAAACTTAAAAAACAAGAACAAAATGCTAGTTGTACTCCACCATGAACTAGATGGTGAGGCTGTGATCCAGCCCTTCCCAGAACCATGAACTAATTTAGACCAACCATACACCTCAATTAATGCATGTGGTATGGAGCAATAAAACCCCAAAGATCACATAATTAATTTAGACCTTTCAAATACCTAGATTAATTAACAAAAAGCTCCCGACTTTGGTACCACACCATCACCTTTACTTTCACACCCACAGCCATAGCATTCCAATTCAGGAAAAGGTGATACAAACTCCAACTCAAAATTCCTTGCAAAGTCCAGATTGCCTTTATCTGCATGTTTGCAAAGGGCTCACCAAGGCAACCATGCCTGGCAACTCCAAATGAATTTTAAGAGAATGCCCCTGCAACTTCCAAATGGCCCCAGATTGCCTTTGTTCTTGTTTTCTAAGTTTCTTTAATTGGGGGTTTAGGCAATGAGGAGTTACTGAGAGTGAGTTTGTGCAAGGAGAAAAAGAAGATGGATGGTCTCCAGAAATTGGGGTTTCTTAAATTTTGGTGTTTTAATTGTTTTTGATAACTATAATAAATTATTTTTAACTTAAAATCCGACCAATTAATACAGCTCATTTTTTTGTCTGATGTCAGTTTGTAAAAAGTGCTGTAGTATTACTCTTATTAAAAAGTCCTCAAGCTTCCCAAAAGTTTAAAAGAAAGAGAAAATTTCTTGAGGCATTTTTCAAAATTTCTTCCACCAAAATAGGATGAACTGATGGTCCCAAATCATCCTATTCAGGCACAAGAAGCTTACTGCCAGAGGCAAAGAACAACAAATCCAACATGATCTACCCATAACAAAAGAATCGAGTACATTACATAATTAATATCAAGGGGCCAATCTAACACAATCAACCAGACCCAACAAAAGTATCTATGAACATAATCTAAGGAAATAAAAAAAATAAAAAATCTTTGCAGACTTCCTTCTTTGAAGCTGTTTATTAGAACTAATAAAAAAGGGGGAAATGATTGAGAAGGGGAAAAGGCTAAAACTAACAAAGAATGTACCCAGTAATGAAGGACCTATGAGGCAGGGAGAAGGGCTGAAGAAATCAAGGAAGCAATATAGTTCAATTCCACCACAACAAGCATGAAGATTATCAGTTACAGGGGTCCATCCTTGCAACTGAGGAAATTAGCTCCTTTCACATTGCCAAAATGCTTTTATTAAGGGGAAGAAGATTCTTGACTCAATCCTTACTGCAAATGAATGCCTTGATTGTAGATTAAAATTGGGTGTTCTAGGTGTCCTATGTAAACTGGACTTGGAGAAGGCCTCCAATCACATTAATTGAAAATTTTTGATCTATTTATTGAAGGTTTCGGCCAAAATAAAGGATTTAGATTCGTTTTTGTATTTTTATAGAGATATTTTGTATTCTTATTATTGATAGCCTTAGCGGTTTTTTTAAGAGCTCTTGGGGCTTATTCGAAGGCGACCCTTTATCACTGTCACTATTTGTGATAGTAATGGATGTGCTAAGAAGGTTTCTGGGCATAGCAATAGAGGGGCATTATCTTGCTGGTTTTATGGTAGGAAATACCCTTAATAATCCTTGGATAGTCTCCCATCTTTTATTTGCGGATCATACATTTATTTTGTGTGGAAATAACTTCATGACTAAAAGTGTGCCCTGCTATGTTTAGAAAACATATCTAGGTAAAAAATTCAATTTGAGAAAATTTGAAAAGGCTCCAGTTGGTGGTATTTCAGAGGTGGAAGAATCGGCTCAAATCCTAAGATGCAAGGTTTCTTGTGACTCTTGTCTGCCTATGAGATACCTGGGACTTCTGTTGGGAGCTAAATTTACATCTAAAGTAATTTGGGAAACAATTCTTGAGAAGGTGGAATGAAGTTAAGTGGGACGGAAGAAGATTTATCTTTCTAAGGGTGGTAGGCTCACTCTAATAAACGGAACACTTTCCAGTTTGCCCACTTACTTCTTGTCTCTTTCCTGTTGGCATTGTTATGCGTATTTAGAAACTTCGAAGAGAGTTTTTGTGGGGTGGGTAGTTTATAAACGATTCATATGGCAGTTTGGGCATAAAAAGCTTTTTGTTTTCAAGTAAAGTTTTGTTGGGCAAGCGGCTTTGGCATTATGCCAAAGAGAAATATGCTCTTTGAAAGAAAGTAGTGGATGACAAATATGGTATTGAACGGAATGGATGGTGTTTGAGGGAGAAACGCGTCCCCTATGGAGTACGTCTTTGAAAGCGTTACAGAAGGGGTTGAAGGAAATACTGGAGATGCCCATTCCTTTCCTTGGAAGAGTATTTGGAGGCTTTAAATCCCTACTGAATAATTTAAGATGTAGTAATAGTGTGGTAGTAAACTGGTGCTGCATGTGCAGGAAGAACAGAGAATCAGTTGATCACCTACTTTAATACTTTTACACTGCAATATTGCTAGAGGTTGTTGGTCTCTTGCGCCTTTTCACTTTGGGGTGCAGTGGGTTATGTATGCCTTAAAAGGTCATTGATTTGTTGGAAGGGGCAATTTGGTAGACATCAAAATGGAGAAATTTGGAATGTGATCCCTTTACGCCAATGGTGGACTATATAGGGAGAACACAACAAACAGACATTTGAAGGACTTAAACAAACTATAAAAACACTAGGATTTCAAGAAAGCAAACCAATCGTGAATCTCAAGGCAAAAGCTGCAATCACAATTCCAAAAATGGTGATGGCCTAAAAGTTGTTTCCTACATACATTTAGTACTTAATTCCTTAATCAAACTACTCATGTATATCATGAGACACTAAGGTTGCTTACAACTACCACAAAAATTGATATGAGTCATAGTATTTCCACTAAGAATCTAGGCATAATAAGACCTAATCAGGATATGAGATATAACCGATCAACTACAATCTTCCATGAACAAGCTTTATCATATTAGATATGCAAAAGTCTCAATAACATTAAAAAGTTGAAAAATAGCTAAATATTCCATAAGACATGAATAATCCAGCTTTTGTTATATACAGCTAGTTAACACAAAAAACACAATAATCAAAATTACTTTTGAAAGATAAAGTCGTCTCCACAATCACCTCTTTATCCTTCTTGCATTTCACTGCTTTTCCCAACAGATTCTGATGGACTTTAATTCCTGGCAAAACAAAAAACAACACTTGTTAGAAATCTAGTCCCCTTTTTTTCTTTTACAAGAAACTAAAATTTTATTAAAATAGATTTGATGTGTATACAAAATTCTCCTAAAAATTACATGATCAAAGCATTATATTGAACAAGAGAAAGAGCCTATAACATCAAATGCATACCACTCAAACAAGTATCAAGTCTTACATGAAAATTCACAAAATCTTCCCATCATTAAACACCCACTGCTTCAAGACAGTAATGCAAACCAATACCAAGACAGCCAATTAAGCAAAACAAAATAGTTCATTAAGCTCCATTGCTTTACCTCTTCCTCTTCCCCTTATTCTTCTTCTGCCGAGGATCAATCACATTATCACCATCAAGGAGAAGAAGACTCCCGATACAAGTTGCCACCATAAACACATATGGAAAACTCCGATTCTTAACCCTGTAGCATCTTTTCTTTTCTATGTCATACCAAATAAGATTCGTATGACCGCATTCTTGGTGCTCCTCCAACAGAACCTTCTTGCCATTGGTGGAAAACATTAAAGTCCTGAAATACTCAAAATCCCGACACACTACATGTTGTTTAATTTTAAAAATCTGTGTCCAAGAACTCTCTACCCCATTTTTTTTCATCAAATAAACATCACTATTCAAGTAATCATTAACAATATAACAGAGGAATCCTCCCAACACATCCAAACACGTAAACTGATCGTCATCTGGTGGAACCGGTGTCTCATAGAGCCGGAGTTTCTCAGTGGCGAGATTGAAAGCAAGAATGGACTCCAGATCCTTCACAACTCGATCAGCAGCTAACCAATACACATCTCCATTCAAAGCCAACAACTTCTGGCAACATATCTCTTTGTTGGGCCATTGTTCATCAATTTTTTTCCAAGAGTTTGATCTCATACTATACACCTTGACTTCAAACTCCATACTATCTGCCATATAAAATTCTGTAACCCTCAACACCTTATAGTCGTCGTTACGTGGATCGTGCCCGAATGCTAAATGGGAAAACCTAATAGCCGACGAGAAACTAGAGGGCTCCTCAATTGGTTCGATGGGCAATTTCCGGTACTTCCTGACCAATGGATTCCAAATTGCGACCTCTAGCTTTTCGTAACCCTTATGAAGGCAAACCAAGCCGTCGCAATAGTCCGAGATGACCCAGTTTTGTAGCGGCTTGTAAATTTCAAAGGTCTTGCGGAACTGATTGTCCTTGGAGAATTGAACGGCGGAAAAATAACGCAAAGGTGGAGAGAACTCGTCTTCGTTGAGGATGAGGGTGCGGTCTCTGTTGGTCTCGATGGAGCT
Source organism: Quercus robur (assembly GCF_932294415.1). NCBI lineage: Eukaryota > Viridiplantae > Streptophyta > Magnoliopsida > Fagales > Fagaceae > Quercus > Quercus robur. Next base: position 49,163,331 of record NC_065538.1, read on the forward strand.
CTTGAGGTGCAATTTGATGAAATCTGAATCAGTGATTAGGGCGTACCATTCCTTACAAACACAGAGGAAGCGTATCAAAGACTTCACTGGTAATCGGGCTAGAATCTCGGTGATTAGCTCTTGCGGTATATACGGCATCATGGAAATGGATAGTTGTGAAGGACCCAAAGGATTGAATGGTGGTTGTAATTGTAAAGGAGGAAGTTAAAGGCTTCGATTAGAGGTAGAGGGATTCGGCGAAGTTGTTGGTGATTGTGCAGGGAAGAGGTTTGCAGAAATGTTTGAAAGAGTTAAGTGGAACTTGATGTGGGTCATGTAATTGACTAATTCGACCCTTGCGAGCGGTGAAATGAGATGATGGAACCTGTTTCCCCTTATTCAAATCAATAACTAAATACCAACGCAGCTTGGTCCATGCTCACTCCACAAAGTACAAGTCTTGGAATTTAAGTTTTTAAAAAGAAATTTTACTTTTATATATATATATATATATATATATATAATTAGATTAAATTAGAGTAAATTTTTTTTTTTTTTTTTTTTTTTTTACTGAAAAGCAGTAGAAGTATATTAATACAGTAAAAAATACAAAGTAAAAAACCAAAGGGGTCTACCATACATAGAAAACGCCAAACATAGTGGCTGGCAGACCCAAAGAATAGAGTTACTAAACATGCAAAACAAACCAAACTACACACGAATGTATTCATTGATTGGGGAGACACGTAGATAGTCACTGGAAATCATCCAGCAAGGATGTGGCTCCCCGAAGGATTGCAGTGGGGTGGGACTATAAGCTCTCAAAGTGATATATGTTCCTACTTCCTCGTATTCCACAAGGCCCAAGAAATCATCGCCCAAGTTTCTAGTTCCTTCCTATCAAGTCGATCAACTAAGTGACGAACCAAGACGTAGAAGTTTAAAGCATCAACACTACATTTCTGCAACTTACCTTTGACTAGAGCCCAAACGTTTCGTGCTATGGGGCATTCCTATAGAATATGGACTGTCGTTTCATCATGCTAGCCACAAATGGTGCATATCAAATCAACTTGGATTTTACGACAGAGAAGATTGGCTCTAGTTGGAAGGATATCAAAACAAGCTCGCCATATAAAATTTCAAACCTTTGGTGGAGAATTCAACATCCAAAGCTTTGTCCACAGCTTGTGATCTTAGCCAGCCAGGGAATGTTCACCACCGGGAGGCTTGGCCATTCTAACTGCAACATGATATGTAGATTTGACAATGAAGTTTTTGCGCTTGGTCTCTATCCAGCACAACTTGTCTCGACCTCTTGAGTTGCCCAATTTGATCCCAAGGATTGCATACAGGGCCGGCTCAACGCCTAGGCAAGTTAGGCCTAGGCTTAAGGCCCCACCAAAAAAAAAAAAAAAAAAAATTCCTTAGGAAAAAAAGGGCCCACTTTTCATAATTAAAGGCCTAAATTTTTATACAATCATATATATTTTCTAAATGTTGTATATTTTTTTTATTAGTGATATACAAATTTTACTATTGGCTTACAAATTGCCATGTTATTAATCACAAAAAACGTGATATAGTTAAATTGATGAAGTTTATCAATGAGAGACAATATCACATTATATTTTGAACATTTTATAGTACTTTTAATTAGTACATTTTTCTTTTTCATTTCTATTAAGACTCTCAAAGTACGAAATCAATAGAACCTTAACTCAATTGAAACCCTAAAATATTTCAAAAAAATATTGCAAATGTGTTAAATCATCAATTATAGATTAATCTCCCCTAAGAGTTTGAGACTTTGATTTTTGTAAATTAATATCCTACAAAACCATACACCAAATAATATCTATCTCTCTCTCTTAAAATCAAAATATAAAATTAAAAATTAGATTACAACTTTATTTAACTATGCATAGTCTTATATCCAAAAAAAAGTATCTTTTTCAATCATAATATATTTTTATTTCTTTTTATTAATATTTATAATTCAACTATGATATCTAATTCTCTATATGAAATTAACATTAGTCTAGTTGGTATTATTTATGTATTTAATGTATCAAATTAACCTTAATTTGATTAGTATTAAATAATTTTGTTTAATTAATATTTACATATTAAAGGCCCCGTATAAATTTTTCGCCTTAGGCCCCAAATTATTTTGGGCCGCCCCTGATTGCATATCTTGTGGAGGCAGTGAACACAGAATGGAGAAGAGCTCTATCCCACTGGCGAGTGCTTGAGTTAAAAAGACTCCTCACCTTCAGCGATTGATCCGCTTCAAGTCGAAAGATGGGGGGTTGAGGAAGCCATTTATGCCTAGCTACCCCCACAGTTTCACCATCACCTATTTGCCATGCAAAGCCTTCCCTTATAAGCTCCCTCGCTTACAATAAACTCCACCAAATGTACGAGGGGTTACTTCCCAACTCAACCTCTATGAATGAACATATAGGGAAGTAACGAGCCTTATACACTCGATAAAATAGCGAATGTGTTCCCTGGATGAGACACCAAGCTTGTTTTGCAAGCATGGCTAAGTTAAAAGCATTAAGGACCCGAAAACTCATCCCTCCTTTATTCTTAGGCGAGCATAGTTTCCTCCAATTGATCTAGTGGATTTTTTTTCTCATTTCACGTTTGGCCCCACCAATATTTTGCTAAGACCGAGTTAATGCCATCACACATTGCTTTAGGTATCCTAAAGATGCTTATGGAATAAGTTGGTATTGCCTGGGCTACAGTTTTGATAAGAATCTCCCTTCCTATCTTTGAAATGTACTTCTCTTTCCAACCCATCACCCGTTTAGTGATTCGTTCTAGAATTTCCTTAAAAGTACCCACTTTCGACTTACCACCCACCATAGGGAACCCTAAGTACCGTTCACAGTCTGTCATAATTTATGCACCTAACATTGTTTAAATATCCTCATTCACTTCTTGGCTTGTGTTTCGACTAAAAAACAAAGTTGTTTTTTGTTTATTAAAGGCTGGTTTGGAGGCTTCTTCATATTGGGCAAGGATGTGGAGGAGGTGCTGACATTCCTGACATGTAGCTTGGCAAAATAAGAGGCTGTCATCCATAAATAAGAGGTGAGAGATATGGATTCCCCCTTTACAGGAAAGTATTCCTTGCATCTGATTCATCTTTGTCACCTGTCTCAACATCGAAGATAAGTCCTCAACACATAAAAGAAAGAGATACAGGGAAAGAGGGTCTCCTTGTCAGATGCCCTGTGACAACTTAGTAAATCCCTTGGGCTCGCCATTGATGAGCATTGAGTAAGATGCAGACCGGACAGTTCCATGGATAGGTTAACCCATTGCTTGGATAAGCCCAACTTCAACATAATACACTGCAGAAATTCCCATTCCACTCGGTCATAGGCTTTACTAATGTCCAATTTTACCGCCATATAGCCAACCTTCCCTCTCCTTCTATTCCACATTCTGTGGAGCCTCTTAAAGGCCACCGTAGTGTTGTCAGTGATAAGTCTTTTTCAGGCACAAATGCATTCTAAGAGTCTGAGATGGCTTGAGGGAAAATAGTTTTCAATCGGTTAGCTAGAACCTTTGATACATTCCATGAAACCACATTGCTCAAGCTAATCGATTAGTACTCAGTGACATATTGCTAGTTGTTCTTCTTGGGGATTAACACAATATGAGTATAGTTCATTTTATGGAGACACTTACCAGAATGTAAAAATGATAGAATAGCAGAGGTAACGTCGGGCCTGACTATGTGCCAATACTTTTGAAAGAAAAAGGGTGACATGCCATCTGGTCCTGATGCCTTTGAGGGGTGCATCTGAAAAAGTGCCACCCTTACTTCTTCCTCTGTGTATGAATTGGTTAGAGTATGGCTTATGCCATTCGTGACCACCCATTCAATTGAGTTAAGGACCCCATCCATGTTAACCGGATTTGAGGATGTGAACAATCCCTTGTAGTAGTCCTATGTGTAGCTATTCATCTTTCATCTGTGTGCCAAACCCCTATCTTTTGTGTGTGTGTGTGTGTGTGTGTATCAATCCCTAAAATGAAAGAGAAATGCAAATATCAACCAAAAAAAAAAAAAAATCACAACTTTTGCATGGCAAGTTAGGAGCGGTAGAGATGCGGACCCCTATGGATCCACTATTTTTTTTCTCCACAACTCGCCACATAGTGTTAGATAATTTTTCTCACAACCAATATTGATTTCTTTAGAATTAATTTAATTATATTTAAATACAAAAGTCTCATAAATTGTCCCCTTAGGCCCCTAACTATATTGAGTCGACCCTGACTTCAATGTGGATTGTCTCACGAAATACCAATAGAACTTTTACAGATGAATAAAATTTAATAGATTATTTTACCATGTTCCTATTAAAAACTAGCATTATCTTTATATCTCATTTTATTGTAGAATGATAAATTAAAAAATATATATCTATAATATTAATAAAATAAAATATTTATCATAAAGAAATTTAACTAGTTATTTTAAAATTCTATTGTTTTGCAAGAAAAGATATATATTTAGACATTATGAAATCAAAATGGTTTCTTAAATCACCATTTGGTTCTTCTTCTTCTTTTTTAAAAGATTAAAGTATTTGTGATAAAGAAGCATGTTTGAGTTTTGACCAGCTTACAATTCCATTATAAACAATGTTGCCTTTTATTGGTCACAAAGTTTCTTTCTTGCTAAAGTGCACCTAAAAACTTTGAAAAGCAATTCTAGGACCACAATTGATTTCACACCAATTTTCAACCTACATGACTAATCTGAAGTGGTAAAAAAAAATAGTAAGTATGTGTAAGAGTAATAGGCAGTCTGTTACATAACATAATTGTGAAAATGGGTATGAAATTGGTTATAATCATGGAAGTCCTGTGAAATTGGTTATCTTGGCTATCAAAAATCAGTGCTTCCATCATCCATCCTATGGTCACTTGATTCGAGACATGATGTCTTTAGTTGGTTCTCTTTAGAACTATTCTTTCTGTCATACATGTTGGGCCGTTGGCAAGGCAACGCTTTGGCACATGCTCCAGTCAAGAGAGTAAGATTTTCCTTTCCTATTCTAGTTTGGATGGAGTCTGTTCCTCCTGACATTTATTAGTTTTATGTATTTGATTTTTTAGCAATTAAATAAATTGGCTTTTCAGCCTGCTTCTCAAAAAAAAAAAAAAAAAAAAGGTCCTGGCCAACTGTGAGTTTCTCCCTTAGTAATTACGTCCCCAAGGTCCTCCCTCTACAGCTCTACTATCTTAGTCTTGCATCCTCTTCCTACTGTTATTTCCTCTCTCTCTAAATCCAACTCGTTCTCTTAATCAAAATCTCTGTTGCTCACAGCATGCTTGGTTTTTTTTTTTTTCTTCCCTCCAAGAGGCTTTCAAAAATTCTCATATTTCTCATTAAGAACATCTTTCCTTCTTCTCAATTAGTTTCTTACTCTTCACACCTCTTCTCCTGAAATTCATCTAGCTTGCACAAACAATACATTTTTAGGTGTGCCCCACAAAACCCATTTTATTCCCTAGTTACCTATCCCAACCTTACCATGAAGATCCTAAACTAGAACTATCGAGGAATTAGCCATGCCTCGACAATGAGAGCCCTTAGGGCCTGTTGAGGTTTCACTAGCCTTTTCTCTCTTTTTTTTTTTTTTTCTTTTTTTTTTTTTAACAACTGTGAGACTAAGGCTCAAGAGTTTAATGGAAGAAGTTAGGAGGGCTATTGAATTCGAAGGCAAATTTTGTGTAGAATCTGAAGGTAATATGGCAGGTGGTCTTTGTGCTCTATGGAGGTTGGGTCTGAAAGTCGACATTTTTACACGAGAGTAACCTAATTGGTATGTTAGTTATCTCAAATGTGCATGATAAGCCTTAGCTTCTGGTTGACTTTTATGGCTCTCCATATGTGTCATACAAAGAGAAAGTTTGAAAGCAGTTGAGGAATCTAGTGTCTTGTTTTGACGGCCCTTGGTTCTATCTTGGAGATTTAACTCTTAACTCAAAAGGAAAAGTAATGACGCAATGTTGAGACAAGCCCTTCTTACAATGGGCTGCGAGATGTTATGTTTGAGTGTGGTGCTATTGACTTGCGCTTCAGAGGAAGTAAGTATACTTGGTCAAATAATAAAAGGGGGAGGGTTGCATAAGGGAGAGGTTGGACAAAGGTGTACGTAATGAGGACTAGAGACTCTTGTTTCTAAGGCTGGTATTATATACTTCACTACCATTAAATTTGATCCCTTACCTCTACGGCTCTACTGTTAAATACCAATATGAATGAAGCTTTTTCTCCAATACCTTTTTGGTATGAAGCCATTTGGATCAGAACAAGTAGGAGTGAAGATATGGAATAAAGATTGTTTTCTCCATTGTAACCACTGAATCAATAGTTTACTACAATCGTTGAGAGGATATGCAAAGTAGGGATCATTTGAAGCAAAATGCTCTCTTCAAAGATTCCCTTCAAATTGAGCTTCAGAAACGGTTGTTGTGAAATGTGCTATTGTGTAAACAAAAATCAAGGGAACTATGGCTCTGAGGGGTTATAAAACTACAAAGTTTTTCCACTTATTCATTGTTATCTGAAGGAATAAGAATCGGATAGTGGCCATAAAAAATTACTCAGGTGACTGGTTTCTAAGCATGACATTGAAACCTATTCAAATCTCACGTTCTTTAAGTTATATAGTCCCCTTTATTTATGCTTCACATAAAATCTTGATAATATCCTTCAGCCATGTATGACTCAGGAGGAAAACTATTTGATTTGGAGTTACCCTAATCCTAAGGAAATTAAGTCAGCCATCATTGAAATTAATTCTCTCAAATTTCCTAGTCATAACAATATGCTGAGGCTATTCTTCAAACATTATTGGCACATGGTTGGAGATCAAGTCAATGCTATGAAACTATCAATCCAAGCTCTGTCATCCATTTTAGAGGAATTAGTTTGTGCAATGTGGTCACAAGTCCATAACAAATATTATTGTTAATAGAATAAGACCTTATTGCATAAACTCATTAGACCCCAACAGTCGGCTTTTGTACCTAATAGACGGATTGCCAAAAATACCATAATTGATCTAGAGCTTATTCATAGGTTTAGAAAGAAGTGAAATTCAAATGTTGGGATGGTGGAAATTAAAGTTGTTCTTCTGGAGATTTATTTTTATTTTGCAGGGCCAAGTTTAGTGTATTGTCAACATTGGAGAGGTATTTGATGACTTGTGAGTAATCTAGTCAATTGATGTACGCATATAAACTTTGTAGCCCAATGCATTCTAATCTACACTGTCAACTTTCAAGCATTCAACAAAAAGTGTGTAATAGCATTGATGTGGCAAACAAAAAATTTTAGTGGGAGCTGAATGGCCAAATGAGTATCTTACTTGGAAATCTCAGGAAAGGCTCTGTCAACCAAAAAAAAAATTCATGGAGGATTTGGCTTTCATATATGCAAAGTATTCAATTTGTCTCTACCTGCAAAGGTAGCTTGGAAAGTTGCCACGAATCGCTGTAGCTTATGTGTGAAGCTATTAAGAACCAAATTTAAAGTTAGAGACAACTGGCTTAAGGGGGATAAGTCCAAAAATCCTTGCCAATTGGGAGAGGAATAGAGATAGTTAGATCCATACAATACTGAGATGAAGTGGGGTTACGAAATTGTATTGGGAGAGTCATACAATAATACTAGTGGATTAAACCAATACCAAATTGTAGTGTAGTAGTAGAAGCGAGTACAACTTTTTGGTCTATTCAATGGGCAATGGATAAACAACTATATAAGGGTTTGATAAAAATAGAATCCCATTCTAATAAGACTTGCATGGAACCGATGGAAGCTCTAAAAATGGTAAAGTGAATCCTACTCTAATGCACCTCTTTGAACAAATTTATTCAATTATTAAAAGAGTATAATGCAAGAGTTACAACATCAGCTAAAAAAAATGAGCTGGATTAAAATGGCAGATTTTAAGTTAAAGAATTTATTCTAATTTTAAAAAAAAAAAAAAAATTAAAACACCCAAATAAAAAACATATTTCAAGAGACCACCTCCTCAAACCAAACTCACTCTCTGCAACTCCTCATTGCCAAACCCGCCAATCAAAGAAACTTACAAAACAAGGACAAAATGCTTGTTAAAGTCCACAATGAACTAGACTGTGAGGCAGTGATCCAGCCAGTTGTCTTGCTGGTTTTATGGTAGGAAACACCCTTAATAATACTTTGAAGGTCTCCCATCTTTTATCTGTGGATCATACATTTATTTTTTGTGGAAATAACTTCATGACAAAAAGTGTGCACTGCTGTGTTTAGAAGACGTATCTAGGTAAAAAAAAATCAATTTGAGGAAATTTGAAAAGGCTCCAGTTGGTAGTATTTCAGAGGTGGAAGAATTGACTCAAATCCTAAGATGCAAGGTTCTTGTGACTCGTCTGCCTATGAGATACTTGGGACTTCCGTTGGGTGATAGATTTAAATCTAAAGTAATTTGAGAAACAATTCTTGAGAAGGTGGAATGAAGTTAAGTGGGATGGAAGAAGATTTATCTCTCTAAGGGTGGTAGGCTCACTCTAATAAAAGTAACACTTTCCAGTTTGCCCGCTTCTTGTCTCTTTCCAGTTGGCATTGTTATGCGTATTTAGAAACTTCAAAAATGAGTTTTTGTGGGGTGGGTAGTTTATAAACTTTTCATATGGCAGTTCGGGCGTAATAAGCTTTTTTTTTTTCAAGTAAAGTTGTGTTGGGCAAGCGGCTTTGGCATTATGCCAAAGAGAAATATGCTCTTTGAAGGAAGGTAGTGGATGACAAATATGGTATTGAATGGAATGGGTGGTGTTTGCGGGAGAAATGTGTCCCCTATGGAGTACATCTTTGGAAGCATTTTAGAAGGGGTTGAGAGAAATACTGGAGATGCCTATTTCTTTCCTTGGAAGAGTATTTGGAGGGTTTGAATCCCTACTGAATAATTTAAGAAGTAGAAAAGTGTGGTAGTAAACTGGTGCTGCATGTGCAAGAAGAACAGAGAATCAGTTGATCACCTACTTTAATACTTTACAGTGTAATATTGCTAGAGGCTGTTGGTCTTTTGTGCCTTTTCTCTTTGGGGCGCAGTGGGTTATGTATGCCTTATAAGGTAATTGATTTGTTGGAAGGGGCAATTTGGCAGACATCAAAATGGAGAAATTTGGAATGTGATCCCTTTACGCCAATGGCGGACTATGTAGAAAGAACGCAACAAACAGACATTTGAAGGACTTAAACAAATACACTAGGATTTCAAGAAACCAAACCAATCATGAATCTCAAGTCTAAAGCTACAATCTCATTCGGTTAGTACTTAATTCCTTAATCAAACTACTCTTGTATAACATGAGACACTAAGGTTGCTTATAACTCCCACAAAAATTGATATGAGTCATAGTATTTCCACTAAAGAATCTAGGCATAATAAGACCTAATCAGGATATGAGATATAACCGATCAACTATAATCTTCCAAGAACAAGCTTTATCATATTAGATATTCATAAGTTTCAATAACATTGACAAGATGAAAAAAATAGCTAAATATACCATAAGACATGAATAATCCAGCTTTTGTTATAGCTAGTCAACACCACAAAATCAATAATTAAATATTACTTTTGAAAGATAAAGTCGATTCCACAATCGCCTCTTTATCCTTTTTGCATTCTAATGCTTTTCCCAAGAGATTCTGATGGACATTAATTCCTGGCAAAACAAAAAACGTGTTAGAAATCTAGTCCCTTTTTTCTTTTACAAGTAACTAAAATTTTATTAAAATAGATATGATGTGTACACAAAATTCTCCTAAAAATTATATGATCAAAGAATTATATTGAACAAGTGAAAGAGCCTATAAAATCAAATGCATACCACTCAAACAAGTATCAAGTCTAACACGAAATTTAACAAAATCTTCCCATCATTAAACACCCACTGCTTCAAGACAGCCAATTAAGCAAACAAAAATAACTCATTAAGCTCCATTGTTTTACCTCTTCCTCTTCCTCTTATTCTTCTTCTGCGTAGGATCAATCACATAATCACCATCAAGGAGAAGAAGACTCCCGATACAAGTTGCCACCTTAAACACATACGGAAAACTCCGATTCTTAACCCTGTAGCATCTTTTCTTTTCTATGTCATACCAAATAAGATTCGTATGGCCGCATTCTGGGTGCTCCTCCAACAGAACCTTCTTGCCATTGGTGGAAAACATTAGAGTCCTGAAATACTCAAAGTTCCGACACAGTACATTTTTCTCAATTTTAAAAATCTGAGTCCAAGAACTCTCTACCCCATATTTTTTCATCAAATAAACATCACAATACATGTAATCATGAACAATACAACAGAGTAGTCCTCCCAACACATCCAAAATCGTAGACAGATAGTTTTCTAGCGGAACCGGCGTCCCATAGAACCGAAATTTCTCGGTGGCGAGATCGAAAGCAAGAAGCGACTTCCGATGCTGCCCAACTCGATCAGCCACTATAAAATACACATCTCCATTCAAAGCCACCGACTTCCAGTGACATACCACCATGTTGGGCCATTGTTCATCAATTTTTTTCCAAGTGGGTGATCTCATACTACACACCTTGACTTCAAACTCCATACCAATCATATCTTCCATATAAAATTCTATAACCCTCAACACCTTATAGTCGTCGTTACGCGGATCGTGCCCGAACGCTAAATGGGAAAATCTAACATCCGAGAAACCAGAGGGCTCCTCAATCGGTTCGAATGGAAATCTCCTGTACTTCCTGACCAATGGATTCCAAATTGCGACGTCTTGCTTTTCGTGCCCCTTATGGAGGCAAACCAAGCCGTCGCAATAGTCCGAGATGACCCAATTTAGTAGCGGCTGGTAAATTTCAACGGTCTTGCCGAAGCGATTGTACTTGGATGAGAATTGAACGGCGGAAAAATAATGTGAAGCCGGAGCGAAGTCCTCTTCGTTGAGGATGAGGGTGCGGTCTCTGTTGGTCTCAATGGAGAACTTCAAGTGCATTTTGATGAAATATGAGCTAGTGATTAGGGCGTACCATTCCTTAGAAACACAGAGGAAGCGTACCACAGACTTCACTGGTAATCGGATTAATATCTCGGCGATTAGGTCTTGCAATAAATTCGACATCATGAAAATGGATTGAATGGTGGCTGGCTGTAAATGTAAAGGAGGAAGTTGAAAGGTTCGATTAAAGGTAGAGGGATCGGCGAAGTTGTTGGTAATTGTGCAGGGAAGGTGTTTGCAGAGAGAAATGATTGAAAGAGAGAGTTAAGTAGTAGTACTTAGTACTTGATGTGGGTCATGTAAATTGACTAATTCGACCCTTGCGAGCGGTGAAATGAGATAACGGAACCCGTTTCCCTCCCGATTCAAAATTCAAATCAGTCCCTAAAATGAAATGAAATCATCGCATCCGCTTCGCATCTTATTTAAAAATTAATGGGATAATTAATATTCCTGAATTTGGGAAAATGACATTCAACCTCAAATCTGGAGGGAATAAACACTTTTCGAGGTTTGAAGAAATTTTATAATGAAATATTTTAAATTTTTAGAAGAATCTCTTTATCAAAGTTTAATCATGGTCAGTAAAAAAAAAAAATTTAAATCTAGAATAAAAATGTAAAATTTATCAAACATCAAAATACTTGCAATGACAAATATCTCTATAATCCGTTGAAAAAAGAAAAAAATAATAATAATAAGCAAAATTCACTCTTATTATTTTAAAATACATTTAATTAAAATTTTAAAATAATGAATTTTAATTATGAAGTATAATAAATTTGGAAACCTATCCTTAAGTAAAGAGCAAGTTAGTACATAACGTTTCTAATATTAATTTAACAAAATTTGGTCAATTGGATGTCAGAGGAAAATGTTTTTTCTCTTCAAATTTGGGGTGAAGTGTTATTTTTCCAAATCTCAATGAAGAAGAGTGTAATTAGGGATGGCAAAATTTACCTGACTTGCGAATAGTCGACCAACTCTGATAGGGCGAGTTTTACCCGAACCGTGAAACATTATGGGTGGTTTGGGTTTTATTAATTCAACTTGTAGCGGGTTTGGATCGAGTGCGGGTATTATGCAAACCAAGGGAGTCAATACCATACTGGAGGCTGTACCGGTTTGACCAACGGTATGATATATTTCGGATATCGGTCAATACCAGTGTACCGTTTCGGGTTTACCGGTATTTTTTATATTTATAAATATATATATATATATATATATATATGTATGTGTGTGTATGTATATATATATTATAATAAATATAAAAGTTTACCATAAAACATTTCCTCAATTCAGAACTAATTATTCATGGTTTTAGACTTTAGTATCAATTAAAAAAAAAAAAAACACAATATAAAAAATAGAAAGCTTAAAAGTTACCATTGCATACTAAGGGTCTGTTTGGATAGAACTTATTTTACTGAAACTGAAAACTGAAAACTGAAAACACTGTAGCAAAATAATTTTTAAATGTGTGAATAGTATTGTGGGACCTATTTTTAATGAAAAAGTTGCTGAAAAGTGAAGTTTGTGGGTCCGTAAACAGTAAATGGGACCCACTGGTGTGCATTCCACCGCTTATTTTGTTGTGAACAGTACATGAGTTGATGAAAAGTGTACAGTGAATAGGTTGAAAAGTCAAAAACAATGGCAGGCAAAAGAAAAAAAAGAGACACAAAAACGCAAACGCAGAATAAGTTGAATCCAAACTCCGCTTAAGAAAACAAATAATACTAATAAGTTAATGCAAATAAGTTACCATTCTGCCCTAACAAAAATTCAAAAATTACAAAACTTAAAAAAAAAAAAAAAAAAAAAAAATTCTGTATTGGCCAGTACGCCCAATACCGGCCAGTATTGCCCGAAATTGGCCGGTAAGGCCGATATTTTTTCCTATACGAAACAGGGGGATTATGTGTATCAGTTTGCTTGTCGGTACAGTATATTCCGGCGGTACCGACCGGTACAGTACAGAATTAACTCCCTTGATGCAAACCCTAATCACTCTTACTTTCACTCTCTCAACCACCCCCTCCCCCCTCAAGCTCTCACCCTCATCCTCACCCTCACCGACCCACCCTCAGTCCCTCATGGGCTCACTCTCATCGACCAACCCTCAGTCCCTCACGGCCTCACTCTCACTTTCTTAGCCGTCGCCCCCCTCAAGCTCTCACTTTCACTGACCCACCCCCAGTCCCTCACGGTCTCACTCTCACTCTCTCAGCCCTGCATCTCCACCTCACCGAGGTGACATCGACGCCAACTCCCTCTTTGTCACTCACAGCAACTCACTCTCACGGTCATGGGTTCATTCTCCACTTTCTTTCTTTTTTAGGGTTCATTTCCATATTTGAACCAATTGATTGTGGAAAATAAAGCTGGTCTTCAAAAATCTTACAACTGAATTGATTGTCATTTTCCTATGACTGTTTCAAAGTATTCTTGCAAAAAAATTCCGAACTCCTTAAATGAATTTCATCTGCGTTCTACACATTGCTTATCAATGGACCTTTTGATCTTATGTCAAGAGGTTCTCTCTAGATTTATGGCCAGTTTGAAATGGAGGAGAATAGAATAGAGTTGGCCAAAAATTATAGCAATTAAAGGAGTAAAAAAACCAGTCAAATGGCCCCTAAAAATAAGCCCTCTAATGTATGTTGGTGATTTATTTTTATTTTGCAGGGCCAAATTTAGTGCATTGTCAACATTGGAGAGGTATTTGATGACTTGTTATGAGTAATCTAGTCAATTGATTACTAGGGGTGTGTTTGGATAGAACTTATTTTGCTGAAACTGAAAACTGAAAACACTGTAGCAAAATAATTTTTAAATGTGTGAATAGTACCGTGGGACCCATTTTTAATGAAAAAGTTGATAAAAAGTGTAATTTGTGGGTCCGTGAACAGTGCATATGTGCACTGTTCACTGCAGAAAGTCAACATTAGCGGTTACTGTTCATTGAACAGTAACCGCAATACTCCAAAACAAAACGCGTGAAAAAAAAAAAAAAAAAAAAAAAGAAAAAAAGAAACCCAGCAATTTATAACAAACGCAGACGCAAACGTGGTTAAACGTGGATCCAAACATTGCCTAGATATAAATTCAGCATTCCAACCTACACTATGTCAGCTTTTAAGATTATTGTGGGCTGGGAGATGTACGCATATAAATTCTGTAGCCGAAAGCATTCTAACCTACACTGTCAGCTTTCAAGCTTTCAAAAAAAGTGTGTAATTGCATTGATGTGATCCCTTTATGCCAATGGCGGACTATGTAGAGAGAACGCAACAAACAGACATTTGAAGAACTTAAACAAACTATAAATACACTAGGATTTCAAGAAAGCAAGCCAATCATGAATCTCAAGGCAAAAGCTACAATCTCATTTCCAAAAATAGTGAGAGCCTAAAAGTTGTTTCCTACATACAGTTAGTATTTTTTTTTTTTTTTTTTGGTAAACTGGATAATATATTAAACAAACTAAGTGGTATTCACCACAATATTACAAATACGGTCTTGGGTCAAGTCCAACTTGTCCGAAAGCAAAAGATTAACAATAAAAGGAGGAGGAGACTCAAATACAGTAAAGTCATCCTCCATGTTTGTTCCAAAATTTGTGAGGGCGTCTGCACATCGATTTGCCTCTCTAAAGCAATGAATTAACCGGACCTAAGGGATGTTCGTCATTAGGTGCCTGCAGTCATCAACAAGAGAAGAAAACTCCCCATTAGTATGAGTGGCTTGCGATAATAATGATATCACTACCAAGGCATCAACCTCCACTTGCACCGCCTCAAGTGATAGAGCACAGCACCGAGTTAAGCCATCTTGTACAGCCCAAAGTTCTGCAGCTAAGCTCGAAGTGAGACCAATTGCCCTTGCAAAACCTGATATCCAATTGCCATGACAGTCTCTTAGAAGTCCACCACACTCCGCCAACCTTGGGTTTCCTTGTGCTAAGCCGTCCGTGTTCAGTTTTACCCAGCTCACAGGGGGTTTCACCCAACCAACATCAATAGTAGAAGTTGATTGGGGACTCACATGATCCAGAACACAAAACCAAAACTCATAGACCTGAGCCTCCACAATTTTAAACAAGCTCCGAGGTGTTTGAGGGGGTTGAAACACTAAAAGAGAAATTCTTTGAGATCGGTTTCCTTTTTACTTGTTTGTTGTTTGTTTCTTTAGACTTTAATTTATTATTAGAGCATACACATCAGGTCGTGTATAGTAAAAAAATGTATAGAAATTACACGGTTTTGTCTAAAAATAATCTACATTTGTCCATGTATAATTGTGTAAATTTACAAGTTTGCTATAGTAACTGTGTAAATTTACACTGAGACTATTCACTTTACTTTTAGTTGTTTTATTTATTTATTTTTAACATATTTCGTGAATAAAGGAAGAGAGTAGATGGTAGTTGTTGTGTGTAATAAAAGAAAAACAAAAAAAAAGATCAAGAAAAATTGACATTTTAATGAAGTGTAGTGTAAAATAGATATCTATGTGGGGTGTTTTGAAAAATAAGTATGTAGAATATAAAAAATACGGTTTTCTACTAAAATAGACAGAAATTTTTGTACAAGCTAATGCAAATGCTTTTAGTCATTTAGTGGTCCTAAAATTTTTCTTAGTGATGTTGCACTGCCTTCAAGATTCACCCTTTAGATTTTAGCCCTTTAGAGCATTAGTATCCAGTCTTCTAAACCTCATAATATGCTATATTTTAGCATAAAAGTACTAAAAGCACACATTACCCGAAGTTGTAATTGTAAAAAAAAAAATACCATTGTGCCACAGTAGCCTCTTATTACAAGTAAGAGGCTACTATAGCAAGATTGTATTCTTAAATAATATTATTTTATTGTATCTCTAATTTTTTATTAATAGAAAGAGAAGAGATGGTTTTGTGTTGTATATTTTATTGTGTAGATATATATTATTTTAATGTGTTTTACAGGGAAATAAAAGTTGAGATGTTTGGTGTGTTGTAAAATAGTATAATATAATAGATAAAGTAGTTTTTGAGATAGTAAAGTGAAATTTTTTAAAGATACCGAATGCTAATGCTCTCACTTTATTCAGGGAAGTTTGGTAGTGGGCCACTTTTATTCATTCCACACCCTTCTCAATTTTTTTTTCAAGTGAAATATGTGGCTGGGGTTCAACATCTATGCCTTTGTCTTTTTCTTTTTCTTTTTATTTTTTTAAAATAAGTAATATGATATCCATTTATTTAGTTGTATATATTACAATATACTAGTTGTTAAGAAAAGAATAAAGGGTAAATTGCAAAGTACATCTCTTAAGTTTGAGTTGCTTGGATTTTATATTCTGAAGTATGAGAAATTTGATTTTATACTTTGAAGTTTAGTTCCATTAACAAAAACACACCCTCGGTTAGTTTTGGCTGTTAAGTGACACATCATCGTGTAGATGTATTTTTATCTTTTGCCAAATCATCCCTTAAAAGATGTAAACCCCGCAAACCCTTTCAAGCTCATCCCATTTTGTATGCTTATAAATATACTTTTTTTTTTAATGCCTAAATATATATTGTAAGATATCGTTTAGGAAAATACAAAGCGCAAGAGAGGCGTTGAAAAGATGGAATAACGATTATTTTTGCCATTAGAGCATCCACAGTAGTGGAGCTAAAAATTTAGCAATTTAGCTCTACCAAAAGCTATTTTATCTATTTTACCTACACATATACTGCAGCAGTGGATCTATTTTAACTTTCAACACAATAAAATAATATAAACATCATAATAAAATAATATAACCATTACAATAAAATAATATATCCCACTATCCAAAAAACATCTACATCACCAACCACAACCACCTCTACCATCAGCCACAGCCACAACCACACCCATAACCACCACCAACACCACCACCACCAGTCCACAGCAAAAAAAAAAAAACCAAATCTCCAATTTTTTTCTTCAACCCAGACCAAACAAAATCACCAATCACAAACAAAATAAAAAATCACCAATCACAAACAAGCACAACGTCGACGAGCTGGATCGGCAGAAGGGGTGGGTTAGCGATGTGGGTCTGAGGCGATCGGCGGCTTGGGACGGTTGGTTCAGGTCGGCAACGGTGAATGAGGGAGCTTAAGAGAGTGACAGTGAGAAAGGAGAGTGACGGTGAGGCGATCGGCAGCTTGGGACGGTTGGGTAGGGCCGGTGACGGTGAATGAGGGAGATTGAGAGAGTAACGGTGAGAGAGGAGAGTGACTGAGAGAGGATGAGAGCTTGAGAGATTGAGAGAGTCTTGGGAGAGGATGAGAGCTGAGTGACTGAGAGAGAAAATGAAATAATATATTTAATCTCCTGGGCAGAATAAAATAATTTTTTTTTTTTTTAGCTCTCATGAACAGTGCACATCTATCTATAGATGTGCATTGTAGCAGTGGAGCTAAAAAAAATAGATTTAGCTCCACTACTGGAGCAAGATTTTGATGTTTGAGGAGCTATAATTTAGCAATATAGCAATATAGATGTACTGCTGTGAGTGCTCTTATAACCACAAAATCAATAGTTTACCACAATTTTTAAGAGGATGTGCAAAGTAGGGATCATTTGGAGCAAAATTCTCTCTTTGAAGCCAACCTATAAACTGAGCTTCAAAAATAGTTGATGTAGAAAGGTCTATTATGGAAACTAAGATCAAGGGAACCTTGGCTCTGAGAGTTTATAAAACTCCAAAGTTTGTTCCAATTATTCACTGTCATTTGAAGGAAGAAGAAACGGATGGTGGCCAAAAAAGTTCACTCAGATAAAAGACTCACTTCTAAGCATGATATTGAAAACTATTTAAAATGTACTTAAGCTTCACAAAAGTTTAAAAGAAAACGGAAAGTTCCTAAAGTCATTCTTCAAAATTTCTCCCACCAACATAGGATGAATTGAAGGTCCCAAAACAAATCATTCAGGCACAAGAAGCTTACATGCCAGAGGCAAAAAAAACAACTTGTAACTTTGCAACCCATAACAAAATAATCAATCACATTACAAAATTAACCTTAAGTGGACCATCCAACACATCAACCAGACCCAACAGAAGTATTTAAAAATGTGATCACATTAAAAAAACTGTTAATAGCCACGAACTTGAACTTCTTGTATCTATCTCGTAATTTTTCCTTTAAATTATTAATTTGTAAGTTATTCAAATATTTCACAAACGACTTTCTGGAAAGCAACTATCTACCTTGTCAATCTCGCTCAACTTCTCCTGCAATGAACTTGAAAATAGCCCCTGCCTCCTAATCAATGTCATGACCCTAGTAATCTGGCTCAATAATATATATATATATATATATATATATATTTTAAGGGAAAAAAATTAGTGCACACAATGCGTTTTACACAATTCAAAAATACACTGAAAACGTGACTTTAGGACAATGACATGTAATGGCGGAGCCTGAAAGTTTTCTTTTTTGGGGGGGGGGGGGGGGGGGGCAATTAACCTAAACCATATAACTAAACAATACAAAACTCAAAAAGAAGAAAAAGTTCATATCATTATCATTTATATTTAAAATGCTTTGAAGAATTCTTTTTATATTTTATGTTTCTATTTATTTATTTATTTTAGATGCAAAAGAATACTATGTCATTGTATATTATAAGTTATTTGAATATTAAATAAAACATTTTATTTTTATTTTTTTTAACAATTTGCTGGCAACCAAAGATTGTAATTAAATCAATTATAAATTAAAGATATGTGGTTAAAGCGATTGAACGTTACATGGAATAAGAAAAAAAGCACTACACTTGGAAAGATATTATAACATTTTACGCACCAAAAAAATTAAAAAACATTAATGCTATTTACAATCTAATATATATATATATATATATATATATATGAAATGAGTTCAAGTTACACATTTTTTACACCGTAGATTTGTAAGTAATCTAACGGCTAAAAAAATATCATTAAATGCTATTACTTTTCATCTCATTCATAATTAATACTAGTATTTTCTCTCTCTCTTTATTTATTGTTTTTCTAGTAGACCCTGTAAGATAAATTAGATAGAAGTTACAGAAGAAAATTTTGAAGCTAACATCGATAATGGAAAACTTATAGCAAGAACTCAAGAAGAAGAGACAGAAATCGGTCGAGTGAAGAACAAATCCTGTTTTAAAATTTTATTTTGCATTTTGACAGCTTCACCATGATAAAAGCTAAATATGTTTCGAAAGAAAACGTACCAAAGCATCACACTTCATGTAATTCTTAATGAAAGACTATACATGTTTTATCTAACAATACTCTTACAAATATATGCTGCACGAATCATTTTCTTTTAATCTTTAAAACATTTCATGTTTCTTACAATGGTGCATCACTAAACTGTGGTGTTCATTTCACCTTTCTGTAGGATTATTACATTACCACTGCTAGAGAACTAGCCTGAATGGTTGGAATTCGAAAGGCGCCAATCTTGCATCACTTTTTAGAATCAGTTTCTGGGGCAGCAACTATTCATTGCTGCCCTTTAATCAAGCAAAAACTTTATTTTATCTTTTTTCAAGTATGGAAATGCAAGTGGTTAAAAATGGCAGTGTGCCCTTTTATCAAGCAAAAAACAATAAATAAGGACAGAGAAAAAAATACTAGTATTAATTATGAATGAGATGGAAAGTAATAGCATTTAATGATATTTTTTTAGCCGTTAGATCACTTACAAATCTACGGTGGAAAAAAGGTGTAACTTCACAAGAGTTACACCAGGTGTAACTTCACAAGAGTTACACCTTTTTTAAACTGTAGATTTATGAGAGATCCAACGGATATAAACAAAACACCGATATCTATTACAATATTAAATACTTACCTAATTAATAGTCTTCTCATTATCTCTCTCCTCAGTAAATATTTCTTATGTCTCTTTTTCTCTCTCCTTATTAAGTCTTTCTTTCCATTTTCTTTACAATTTCTCTTACGTTTCTACTTTCTTAGTCAAAAGCTTCTGCCGTGAACTGAATGGCCACACTGCAAAATTGTTTAGCAGTTTCTTCTTTAGCTTCTGCCGTGAACTAAAATAAAGGAAGTCAAAAGCTTCCATGTTTTATTGAATGTATTCCAATCGTATGATCCTGTTATGCTCTTAGTAATAAATTTGTGAAACTGCTTGGTGTTTTTTTTTTTTTTTTTTTTTTTTTTTTTTTTTTTTTTTTTTTTTTTTCTGTTGGTATGATAATAAATTTGCAAACACAAGTTTTGTTTTTGTTTTTGTTTTTGTTTTTATTTTTGAGAAGCCAAACACAAGTTTTGTTTGTATGAGTGTCATTCTACTAATTTCAATATTTGTAAAAATATGAATAATTTAACTTCTTCTGAATAAAATGGAAAGTCAGTGGTAGTAGTTAAACAATTGGGCCTATCTTGAGTTTCTCTCTCTTCTACATCTGGAGACGTTTAATAAAGAGAAAGGTATTTAAGATTGCAAGAACTTATAGGCCTCTAGCCATACTATTGTCATACGATGAGGGTAAAAATTAGGATGAATTTGAATTACAAACAAATTCTAATTGGATCAAATTTGGATAGTTTCTATCTTATTGCAATCTATACAATCTGATAAAATTTGGTTTACTGTCTTCATCCATTTTTCTCTACTAATGTTTTTTTTTTTTTTATTTCTCCTTATTTCTGCACTTTCTGGCATCCTTGAACGTAATTGAATTTTTTTTTTAAATATTTGTTAGAAATTTAGATACAATAGTACTTACTCCTTGAAAATTTTATTTCGTTTTTTTCAGTAATTTTCTAAACATACTATCAAGGAGAGAGAAAAAGAGACATAAATCTACGATGAAGTGATATTCAAGGATGATTTGTTGGAGAAATTGTAAAGAAATTGGAAAGAAAGACTTTTAATAAGGAGAGAAAAAAAGAGACAAAATAAATATTTAATGAGGAGAGAGATAATGAGGAGACTATTAATTAGGTAAGTATTTAATGTTGTAATAGATAATGGTGTTTTGTTTTTATCCGTTGGATTTCTCATAAATCTACGGCTTAAAAAATGTGTAACTCTTGTGGAGTTACACTAAGTGTAACTTGAACCCATCTCATATGTATATGTATATGTATATGTATATATTGTCACTCTTGACATATATTATGAGAGGATTATTACTTAATTATTTGTTAATTATGCTTACACTAAAAAGTATTTAGACATTTAATAATAAATTGAGGGGCCAAGTTGTTTTTTCCCAAGGAGCTACTTGTAAATATAATTACATCATATAGTAAAATAGATATTTTTCTAAATGTTTAGGGGGGCCTTGGCCCCCTCTAGTCCCTTTGATCATCCGCCACTTAATTGACATGTCCTAGATAAGGTCTAATCTGCATGAATTTTTCATGAGTATGTGGAATTTGTTCTTAAACTAAAGTTGTGATGCCAAGAGGAATAACAAAAAGGTTTGCCGTAGGTATCTCTCTTCTCTAGAGATCTAAATGAATGGGAGGGTCAAGTTTCTTCTGTATTGAATTGATTTTGTTTATATTTTTCTAGGAAGGGGGTCAGGCACTCAAGCTAAGGTTATACCAAAGAGAGAAGAACTACCTATGGTCAGTTTTCGTGGGAAAAAGTAGTGTTAGGTGGTTGCTGGAGTCTCTAATTGTTCTTTCTACAAACAGATTTGACTAGATGTTCATTAATCATAAAACAGAAGGGGACACAGTTATAACTAACAGTACTGAATGACCCAATAATGAAGTAACATACGAGGAGAAAAGGGCTGAAGCAATTGAGGAAGCAATAGAGTTCGATTCCACCACAACAAACATGACGAAATGAAGGGAGGAAATTTATTTATTATACATACAGACAATTTATTCTGTACTCATTAATCATTATGTTAGATTAAATTACATTGCCAATAGTTTACATAAATCTTTATTACCTAAATTTCAAGAAACTTAAAATTCTAAAAGCAAATACTCTCTCTCTCTCATCCAAGGACTACAAGCGTGAATATCCGTGTCAGGTGGTCACTAAATTTATTATTTGATGAATAATTTCTAGGGTTCTTATTATAAACTATAGCAGTCTTTGACATTGGTCTTAATAAAATAAATTATGCAGAAAGAGATGGAATTTTCTGTGAAAAAATATTGTTGGGCGGAATTGGAACTCTTAACTGAGTCATCTAGCGAAGGAAACTTTATTGGAAATGTAAAATTTGGGAAAGTCTACTGGGGAAAAACTGAGCAAGGTCAAGAGGTTACTGTCAAAATTTGGTTTCGCTTTGATTCACAAAGTCTAGGACTTGCCAACCGTCATGCCAATTATAGTCTTACAAGACTGAAGGTATCTATCTATCTATATACATATCTTTCATTTGTTTACTACAAAAGAAAACTTGTTCATTTTTGTTTTTGTTTTTATTTTTTGTTTTAGTCTGAATGCACTTTTCTGACACATCCGTGATGCCCCAATTTGGTGAAGTTGATCGGATATTGCTGTGAAGTTGAAGATCACTACTTGGGTGTTGTCTATGATCTTAGTGTTAGGTTCTGAAGATTTAGGATTAAATATTTAGAATTATATTTTATTTGTGTTGGCAAACCAAGAAAAAAATATGTCTAGTCTATGTGTTAGGTAATGCTTAAAGGTGTAGGTTTCAAACTTCAAGTTCAGTTGACTGCAGAAAAAGGGAGTCAATTTTTGCCAAGCTCGACTAATTGAGAAATTAGACTTGACCAATCGAGAATCGCAGAATGTTTAAACAAGGCCCAAGCCCACAAAAACATTTAGAGTGCGTTTGGGAAGCGTGTTTTGCTCTTCCCAGATGCACGTTTGCGTTTCAGAATTTTTTTTTTTTTTCCTAGCCATAACTTTTTGACTTTTCTTCTGTGAATAGTGTTCTCGTGCATTGTTCATGGATCCCACAAACTACACTTTTTAGCAACTTTTTCATTAAAAATGGGTCCCACGATACTATTCACACATTTAAAAATTATTTTGTTACAGTGTTTTTCAATTTTCAGTTTCGGTTTTCAGTTTTCAGCTGTATCCAAACGGATCTTAAGGTTTCATTCTTACTTGTCCACATATAAAAGGGGAACCTTAGCTACGTTTTGGAGACCGGAAGAAGACTTATATGTTACTTTTTGTGACATATGGGAGGTTTTGTACCTTCTAACTACACAAAAATCTATCGGAGCAAGATCTACAATCAAGCGATGGTAGAACCTAGTTGCTGCTATAAGATCATTACTGCTAGTAATCTGAAACCTTTGAGTAGAATCTCAAAGTCACAAGCAAGGGTGCTTGTGTTGCTATAAATCCAAGAAGAAAAAGAGTCCGTGGATTCGGAGCTTGCATGTGGTCGTGTCAGTAAGTTATTACATGAGATAACAATAGATCTAGGGTTAAATCTTTTGTAAAAACTTCGACTCTCTTATAGTGGATTTACTTTACCTTGAGGTTAGCTAGATCAAATCCTCCCTAGGTTTTTACCTTGAAACAGTTCATTTCATCGGTTTTCTTAAGTCATCATATCGTGCCTATTGTGCATGATATGATATATGCTTTTTTAACCTAGATTTGAATAATAAACCTAATAATCAACTTGGTTAATTAATTAGATTAAACAATTTGGTTTAAGGGGTCTAAATGAACAAACACTTAGATCAAAGGATACTCTTCTCAACCTCATCGACAAAGGTACATTTTAGTTTGTTCATTTTTCATGCAGTAAATAACTTTAACCATTATTGCCAATTTCCATAGGGGGAAAAAAAAAAAAAATCTAAATGACAAAGTGCTTTTAATTGCGTTTTCAGATGATTTGAATTGGAACCAAAGAATGCAGGTGGCTCTTGCGATTGCACATGTGCTTGAGTATTTGCAGTGTCATAATCCTCTTTACCAACATTGCTTTGTTCACCCTGCTCTTATAATGCCTGATCAAGTAGGTCATCTTTGGTTTTCTTCATGCTCTCTTTCGATAGATAGACTTACTCTTTTTCTTTTTGAGCAAAAAATAATTCCAAAATCTGGTCTAATTTGATCTTCATTTTTTCACAGGATTCCAATCCAGTGTTATTTGATTTTTTCATGCTATCTGGTGGAATTGTTGGTGACAAGCAGTTTGTGTCATACCGAGACATGTCACATATGTGTTATCTACCCTATTTAGATATCTTCTCTTGTGTCTGCATAATTACACGAAATTCGTTGAGTCGAGCCGTTCCTTGCATTCTGCATTTGGAACTTTTTGTTTTGGTAGGCTTTTTAACTTCTGCTATCTTATGAATGGTCTTCCATCAGGTTTCTGTTGTAGTGGCTCTAGTTATAACTTATAAGTCTGGTTGACCAACGTAGATTTTGACCGGTTTTCTAGTTGAACTTGATTAGAAAGTTTGCTTGGGTTCCTTGTTTACTAGGTGCCAGGCTTTTAACTTGAAATGGGCTATGCATTATCTTATCTGGACTGAGATGAACGAAGCCGAATCATTTTGCCTTTGTGTGATGCTCACATTGTGGTGTGGTACCATTACAATTTTGGTGTAAGATGCATCCCCTCATTAGGTGTGTTGCCTAAGAAGTTTATTCTATTTCCTTTCACCTCTTTACTTCCTATTTGCTGTTTCACAGCTTCAAGTTGTTTTCCAGCAATCCTAATCATTCTCTACAAATGAGTCTTTTCGCTTTAACATCTAAATCTCAAAAGTGAGATTCCTTGAGAACTCTACTATAACCCTTAATTACTACCAAAAAACTAGCTTTACCTCACTATAACATCCTAACCTGAATCCCTGCAGTATCAGGTCCTATTAATAATTTTTTGGTTCTGAAACTGAAACTTTGATCACTTTTTAGTTTCAAACCTGCTGTCCTGCATCATTTTGGTTTCAGATTCTGCCTTTTATCTTATCTATTTTAGCATCTTTGTGATTTTTGATTTTTTTTAACCACTCTCTCATATCCTTACATAAGATGCAAAAGCTAAATTTCTTCTTGATGTACATTTTAAAACTAGGAAGCCTTTGATAAACACTCATTATCCCTTCAACTAGCATTCAAGCATGAGTCCAGAACAATATTTCTTGGGCACTAGTCATAGAATCCAAAAATCTGCAACCTAAAATTTGACTTTCTTTTTAATCGTTTCAATCCCAAATGGTATTTTCTTGATTATTTTAATATGTTTTATTATTTTTATGAATTTTAAACCCAAGTGCACCTATTTTTACTGTTAAAACCTAACCCTATCCCCCCTGCCAAAGAAATATTCAACTTAATTCAGTTATGATTTTGAATGTGTTGCAATAGAACATTCTGATTTTTGGATTATAATGGAATTCATGTCCATTTGAAAGATGTGATGTTGCAGTGCAAGATGCCCCCCACTTAATTATTGTAACTTTATACGAATGTATAGTTTCTGCTAATTGCTTTACTTTTTCTTCATTGTTGGATGTTGTGAGCTAAAGCTCTAGGTGCTTGTATTTTTTCCCTCGTGTTTACTTCTGTGTACTAGGGTGGCACACCCTTTTTTTAATAGGTAAATGTTTCTTAGTATATATAGTCACCAAGTCAATCTTTTCTGTTATCCTAACATGATTGTAGGAAAAGCTTGTTGGAGCTTTCAATTAATTGTGTGACATGGACACTAGGTGACAAGTTTGAATGGTCTAAGATGAAAGAGGATTATATTTATGTGTATCTGAATACACATGCAAAGCGTGGAGCTTTTAAGATGTTGAATTAACAAACTCCTAGGCTTTGCCTTTTGATTTTGTCCCTTCTTGTTCTTTAACCTAGTCGTCTTGAATGCTGAACAGTTCTGTTTGTTATGTTCTACTACTGTAGCTGAAGAGCTTGTACTCATGAGTCTTTTGGCATTGCAGTTTACATTTTTTCTTTATTGCACTTACAAAATTTTATGTATCAGGTGTCTAGTCGCTGAGATCGGATCAGTTTTCATTTGCTATTGTACTTATAGGGCTCATATGCAAACGTGCCTTTAGTGGGGAGAATTGGAAAGATAATACAGAACATCCTTTACTCTGGGCTACGGAACAATACCACACAAAATTGAAGTCTGGCTTCCAGCCAAAACGACTGTCAACTCGTTCATGAGAGCCTGAAGGCAGAACCTGGTGTTCATGATCTTGATGGAGTAGCAATGACAAAGATGATATTTCACTGTATGGACTATTACGTAGTGAAACGTCCTACAATGTCACAGATTGTTCAGTGTTTGCAGGGTTTACATGTTTTCAACGGGATTTTGGTGTGGTGGAAGGTTTTTTACAGGAGTGGGACGCTAATACTTTTGCAGTGAAGAAAAAATACTCAAATTGGATAGGATGTCTTAAGAAGGATGCTCAAAAAATAAAGCACTGAACTGTTTTCTTTTCTTTGGGTGTGATTGTGTGACCCAAATGTATGTTACTCTGGGAACTGATCTGGTATGAAAAGACTTGATATAATGTTTTCTAATATTCCTTCCATTTCGTTGATGGACTTTGTTTGTTTGTTTTTTTTTTTTTTTTTTAATAAGTAATAAGAATATATTAAAAAGAAGAGGGGTGTCACCGAGTATACAGGAAGTATACATCAAGAACAAATACAAATCAAATGCAAAAAGTAAAAAAGTCCATGAAACCATGGATTGAAGAAAAAGAACGAAAACCAAACACTGTAACCCAATCCAGAAGAGTTTAAGATCTGCAACTGATCTCTCTAAGTCCTCAAAATGTCGGTTATTCCTCTCCCTCCAAATGCACCACGTCAAACAATGGGCCATATTCATCCAAATAGCCGAATTCCGATGCCTCCCCAACTTTCCTTGCCAACAAGCCAACAGATCTACCACTGTTTTCAGCATAACCCAATGAATGCCAAAAAGAGTAAACACCGTAGACCATAAATCAAAAGCAATAGGGCAATGGATAAGCAGGTGGTCAACAAATTCCCCATTTCTTTTACACATACAACACTAATCCAAAATCAAAATCTGCCGTTTCCTAAGATTATCAATAGTCAAAATATTCCCTAAAGCTGCAATCCACACAAAAAAAGCAACTCTAGAGGGGACCTTAGACTTCCAAACAGTCTTCCAAGGGAAAGACTGATCAACACTATTAGTTACTCCTAGCAAGTTTTCAACACATCTTATCGTCCCCAACTCCTTTCAAAGAAGCTCCATAAATCCTAGACATTAAACTGTAGAAGGATTCCAAATCCCAATCTTCGCTGTATCTTCTAAAAGTTAGATCCCAAAAAAGAACACCATTTGGGAACTTCATCAACTCAGCCACAGAGGCCTCCTTATTTCGACTTAACGAAAAAGTCTTGGATAGAGCACACACAAAGAATCGTCCCCACACCAAATATCCTGCCAAAATCTAACAGTAAAACCGGCCCCAACCTCAAATTGGATGTGACGAACAAAAGATAGCCAACCACGACTAATAGACTTCCACAAGCTTACACCATGAGGGCCAATAACAGGAAGAGTGCACCAACCTCCCCCTTCACAACCATATTTTGTCCCTATCACTCTCCTCCACAAGGCCTGTCGCTCATTCCCAAATCTCCATAATCACTTTCCAAACAAGGCTTTATTAAAAGTTCTCAGACTTCTAATAGCTAAACCTTCAGAATGAAGAGGAGTGCAAACTGTGGCCCATTTCACTAGGTGAGTTTTCTTAACATCCCCCATACCACTCCAAAGAAAATTCCATTGAAGTTGCTCAATACGGTTCACAACCTTCACTGGAATAGGAAACAAAGAGAGAAAATAAGTTGGAAGATTGGACAACGTACTCTTAATAAGAGTAACTTTACCTCCTTTTGAGAGATACATACATTTCCAACCTGCTAACCTCTTCTCCACCTTCTCCAAAATTGGATTCCAAACAGATCTATCTCAGACATTAGCACCCAAAGGGAGACCTAGGTACTGCAATGGAAAGGAGCCTTGCTTGCACCCTAGCACATCCACCATATCTACTATATTAGGAACCACACCCATGGGGACCAATTCAGATTTGCCCATATTAATATTCAACCCAGAAACTACTTCAAACCAAAACAGCACCAGCCGGAGGAACAGAATCTAACCAAGATCAGCATCACAAAAGACCAGGGTATCATCGACGAATAGAAGATGGGACACCTGTAAAGAGTTCCTTGTAGGATCCACCCTAAAACCAAACATGAGCCCATCCCTCACTGCCTTATCCAACATTTTACTAAAAGCATTTGTAACAATGACAAACAATAATGGGGACAATGGATCACCTTGTCTTAAACCTCTAGAGCTATCAAAAAAATCACATGAAGATCAATTAATGAGAATGGAGAATTTAACAGTAGAGATGCAGAAGAAAACCCATCTTCTCCATTTATCATGAAAGCCACAACGATCCAACATATAAATGAGAAAGTCCCAATTTATATGATCATAAGCCTTCTCTACATCCAGCTTACACAACACCCCAGGAACTCCTGACTTTAGCCTACTATCCAAGCATTCATTGGCAATAAGAACAGAATCTAAAATTTGTCTTCCTTTGACAAAAGCATTTTGAGATTCGTGAACAATATCCCCAAGCACCATTTTCAACCTGTTAGCTAAAACTTTAGCAATAATTTTGTACACCCCTCCAATTAAACTAATAGGTCGAAAATCCCTTACCTCCACTGCATCAGCTTTTTAAGGAATTAAAGAGATGAAAGTAGCATTCAAGCTTTTCTCAAACTGAGCATTATCAAAAAAATACTGAAAAACCTCCAAAAGATCAGTTTTGATAATGGCCCAACAAGCTTGAAAAAACGCCATAGGGAATCCATCAGGTCTAGGAGCTTTATCACCATCAAAATCCATGACCACTCCAAAAATCTCAGCTTCCTCAAAAGGTCTTTCCAACCAACCAGCCTTATCCTCAGAAATCTTCGAAAAGTTCAGCACATCCAGATGAGGACGAATGTGCTTATCTTCCGAGTAAAGACTTTTATAGAACCGAACAATACCCTCTTCAATAACTTCCTGATCTGATGTCAACACTCCACCAAAGATTAAACTGTCAATATTGTTACTCCTTCTATCAGAATTAGCTATTTGGTGAAAGAATTTCGTATTGCTGTCCCCCTCCTTTAACCATAGCACCCTTATTTTTTTTCTCCAACTAATCTCCTCCAACAACGCCATACTCTCAATCTCCAAGCAAATTCTCTCTTTATCGCGCTTCTCATCATCAGAAAGAGACACCCTCTCCTCTTTAGCATCCAAGGCATTTAGATCATTCTAAAAATTAATTCTCTTAACGGAGACATTGCTAAACTTGGTTTCATTCCACTTTTTTAAGTCCCCCTTTGAAGCTTTCAATTTCATGGCAAACTTGTAACTAGGAGTTCCAAGAAAATGATACGAGTCCCACCAATTTTTCACCTTCTCCACAAAGTCGTCCACTTGAAGCCACATGTTTTCAAAACGAAAAGGCCTACGACCCTTACGAATATCCTCACCCTCCAAAGAAATGGGAAAGTGGTCTGATAGAACTCTACCCAACCTTTTTTGATGTATATTTGGATAATGCTCCTCCCATTTTGAAGAAAAGAGGAAGCGACCTATCCTAGAACCAGACAGAGAGTTTGACCAAGAGAAACTACCACCCTCCAAAGGGATATCTAATAACCCATTACAAGAGATGAAATCAGAAAAATTATACATATCCTGAGTGAAGTTCTCTGCCCCCAAACGTTCGGAAGGAAAACGAATTGCATTGAAGTCACCACCCACACACCAAGGCAAATTCCACCAACTAAAAAGACTCACTAACTCCTCCCACATCAGTCTCTTCTCCCTATCAACATTAGGACCATAGACTCCAGAGAAAGCCCATTCAAAGTTGTCTCCCACATTCCTAAATCTACAAGACACCGAAAAGTCACCCACAGCTTCTTCCAACTTCTCCACCACCCTTCTATCCCACATGACCAAAATCCCACCTGATGCACCTACTGAGCTCAAGTAAACCCAATCAACATGATGACAACCCAAATACTTTTAATAAAACCCCTACTGATAAGCTTCATCTTAGTCTCTTGCAAGCAAATGACATCAACCCTCCAAATTCTAATAAGGTTCCTAATTTGGAGTCTTTTATCCTTATCATTCAGCCCCCTCACATTCCAAGAGATTATCTTCAAATTCATTGGGACACAATTAGAGCCCTTTCCCTATTGGAACCTCTAGCTTTACCAGATGCAGAATCATAATTAATAGAACTCATCAAGCTCCTCAACTCCCTTAAACCCTTACCTCCACCCTTTGGTTTTTTTACTCAATGCATTCGCTGTAGCCCTTTGTCTAATTTTCTCCTCAACAGCCAAGAGAAAATTAGATGCAAGTTTCTTCCAAACCTTCAATTGGAGTCTCCAAAAAAGAGCCAAACTCCTGAAACTTGCTCTGAAACCATGGTGACAAACTAGAATGAATACTAGACTGACCATCTTCCAAACAGCCAGATATGTTATTGACTTCTTGGGTCTCATTAGACTTCGACATAGCTAACAGAGTCACATATAAAGGTTTTGAAAAATCTGAACCTCGTCGATCAAATTCAACCATCTCACCACCATCTGACCAACTCTCCGAGTCTACATCCTCCACCATCACCCCCATCCCCCTCGGATTGTACCACTAAAGGCCTCGAAGAATTTCCTGAATAATCCATGGCCACAAGCTCGTCCAAAATAGAGCCCTTAAAAAAGCCTGAAGGCTGTCTCTCGATCCCCATCAGCACCACCACCCTCTTCCCATTGCCAAGTTCTAATCCCCACTTCTCCGAGAAGCCCCTTGAAAAATTCGAGTCGACAGCATTATCAAGTAAAAGATGCTTGAACTGTTGCTGTACCAGCCCACTATCGACAACGGAATTAGACTTTGAAGCCACCATAACGGAGCAAGAGGAAATTTGTGGAGTGGAGACTAAATTAGCATGTGGGTTCTCAGATTTCTCAAAATTACACACCTTGCTGATCAGAACTGGTTCCGAAAGAGGGGTGGGAGCAGGATTAAGCACTTGTGGTTTCAAAAAAACAAAACTAACCTTTGGGTTTTGGATTGCAAACTCAGATTGCCAATATCGGAGCATGCGATAACATCGGCATCTGAAGAAGTCACCACCATGTTCATCGGCACCACTTCGACGGGGATAAGAGACTTGGGGTCAACTTGGGAGTGAGATGAGTCACACAGCACAGATGGAAGCACATCTGAAGGACTACTCACGTGATTTTCTTGTAAATAAGAGGCTAGCTGCTGGGCTTTGGGCTTTTGAACAGACCCAATATGGCCCAAGAAGCTGCCACGGGGCTTCCAAGCAAGTTTAAATATGGGCCTGTTCTCTCTAGTAGGGGCTGGCACTTTAGTAGGAGCTTGCTGGCCACTGGGCTTTAAGCCCACTTGACCTCTGAAAAAATAACATCCCACTTCCCCTCAGACCCACGTTCCACACAGAGGCAAATATCCAAAGTCAGTTTAATACCATTGGTAATGATGCCATTTATTACAGACGTGACTTCAGCCCCAAACCCAGCAGTTTCTTTTCCAAGAAGATCATTGCTGAGATCACAAAGATTACCATTGGAAATTGGGATTTTCAAATTTTGAAATTCCGTAAATTTCTCCTCCCCTTTATTCACAAACCCATAGTTCCTCTGCCGCCCCTTTGGCACCACCACAGCAGGAAGCTTGTGTTCACCGTTTCTGATTCCAATGGTTCCAAAGTTTTTCTGCCGCCCCTCCTGAACCACCACAGCAGGATGCTTGGGTTCACTATTTCTAATCCCGGAATGTCCTTGCCGGAGAAGAGAATCTTCTAATGTCTTCCTTAGGTGAAGACCAAAACCACCCCACCCTTTCCTTAATTTTCCTTCCGGTATCACTAAGGACCCTCTTCATCGTCCATGAATGAGTTCAGAAACAAGCAGAAAATTTCCATGAGCATTGGACCCCAATTGAATAATAAAAATCTTATTTCCTTCCCTAAATGTTCTAGAGAACTGCACAAGTGATTGCTTAGACGCCAACTCTTCCACGTTAAACAACAGCCTCTTGGCATTCTCCTTCCCCAAAGTGACAAAGCGTGACAATAATACGTAATGAATAAAAAGTACCACCTTCTTCGATAGAAAATTCAAAAGCTTTGGACTCAACAAAGAAAAACATGGACCCTCCCATAAATCTCTCCGTTTTAGCCTCCACAAAGCAGAGCATAGTGCAACTACTGTATAAATTGAGAAAGATCTTCTCAAGTACATCTACCTGCTGTCATTGTTTTTAGGATAAGAAGGTCCTACCCATTATTTCAAATAGTGCCTGCTTTCTGGTTGATGGACTTTGTGGTGATTGCAACTAGTAGATGATACTACAATTTAAATGTAAGGTTTAATACTAGCTCTATATTAGTGAAATATTTCTAATTAGGCTTCATTTTTGTTTCCCTGCAATTTTGATTAAATTGCTTTTAAAAGAGCATTTTGAAATTACTAAAAAGGGTCTATTTTTATCCTCTAAATATATTTCGAATGCCAGTGATTAGATTTGACAAATGTTGTGTGATGATTTAGCAATAAGAAAAAATTATTATGGGGCTGAACCCCTGCATTTATATTACTTGTGCAGTACTATATAGGTTGCATAATTTTTTCAGCATAATTTTATACCACAAAAACTTAAAATATAAACATGTGATTGATGATATACTTATTGATCTTTGATCTTTTTGAAATCATAAAGATATAATAAATACATGCAATCTAATAGTTAGATTTTCAAAATTCACATCCAATAAAAAAATATCGGAGGAGTCTAAAGGATTTCTCTCTAAATTAATTTGGAGAGAAACATTTTTCTAATGCATATTACTATGTTCAATCTTAGATTCCTATCAATCCCATGAAAATTCCTGTTAGGTTACAATTTTCTTTATCATTTTTATATGCAAGATCTATGACCAACACCAACCACACACAATCACTGCATATTTTCCAAATTCCATGACATGACACATGTTAGATCTAGATTTATCACTAATCACACACAAAAACTTGTTTTCCCTTTCGATTCCACTTCTGATCTATCTCAAGTAATGATGGCATGCTCTTGGACGTTATGACATATTGTTTGTACGGATGATGTGACATGATCATCATCCATACAAACATATTTGAAAATGGGAGACTACTACAGGATGTTGATGCCAAATATCAAATAATAAAACATTTTGCGAGTTCAATAGCTGCTGAATTGGAGGGAGTCAATGAGAAGATAAGAAATAATTCTCAATGGTGCTGATTCCAAAGACCTTAACATCTTTACAATCTTTTTTTTTTTT
The DNA here is from genome assembly GCF_932294415.1 of Quercus robur. Lineage (NCBI taxonomy): Eukaryota > Viridiplantae > Streptophyta > Magnoliopsida > Fagales > Fagaceae > Quercus > Quercus robur. The sequence continues at coordinate 49,196,797 of NC_065538.1, forward strand.
TTTGGGCACAAAGTTGCTATTAGGGTGGCTTTAACTCTAGCAACTTCAGCCTCTATGAATAGACCCTCCCATGGCAAAGTAAACACCAAATTCCTAAATTGATTTTAGAGGGAAAAAAAAAAAAAAAAAGCTACAGCCATTCCCATTTCTCAAGGCAGCATGAAATCAAAATTTCTAACCATCCATAAAATGTGAAACCAATGTGTTGTTGAAACAAGAAATATTGAACAATTTTGGGACTACAATGCCCGCTGTGGTTGAGACTCATAATTGATATATGGTGATTGCAAACGCCATTGAAAAGCATGTTTGGAGACTCTTACGTATGAACAACTAGAGTTCAAAAATCAACATGTTGTATATATATATATATATATATATATATATACACATGTAATAGATGTTAAAAATGCATCAATTGGTATTCCATTGTTCTAAAAACTAGATGAATGAATAAATAAACCAAAACTGGTCATCCAACAAGGGAAAAATATAAACACTTATAAAAAATAAATAAATAAACAAGGGAAAAATAGAAACACAAATAAGAAGGAAATATAGGGGTTAAGAGCAATCACACTAGTGTGTTTATTATACAAAAAATGGTCAAATTTACACATTTTCCCTAAAAAACTGCCCACATCAATGGGTGTATAAATGTTTACACATTTACTACAGTATCCGTGTAAATATACATTATTTATTGTAGTTGTGTAAATAATGTTTTATTCTTTTTTTCTCTCTCCCCTCAGTGGAACTGTCACTCTAACTCTTTCTCTTTCTCTCATCTCAGAGACTCACTCTCTCTTTTTCTCTCAATTTCCCTCTCTCAAAGCTTCTATGGCCAATCCTTTCTTACCATCACTCCCCACTTGCCACTACCACCATAGTTTTCCTTCATTCCTCGTTGCAAAGCCTCTCCGATCTCACCCACTTTTGTTCAATCTTGCCCTCTTTATTTGCTTTGCACTAAGTTAAGTCACAATTGAACCCCAATGACCACACCCACAGTGGTTTATGGCAATGGTTATTGACGTTCTTCTATTTTCTCTTTATTTGATCTAAGGGTTTGGGAGTTTATATTCTATTTGTTTAATCTATGGGTTTGGGGATTTAGATTTGGTTGTTAAGATTTGATGTTGCTTGCATGTGATTGGTTTGGATTTTGATTTCAAATGTATTTGGGTTTTGTGAATCGGAAATTTAGATGGGTTTGGTGGATTTGGTTTGAGATTTCCTTGGATTTGTTGTTTGTGTCGCTATAAGTCATGATTTGGGGTCTGCTTCAACATGTCTGATATGGTATTATATGTCTTGTGGTGGTTGTAGTGGTGGTGGTGGTTGTGGCAGTGGCCAGTGGTAGTAGTTGTGAGAGAGAGGTGGAGAGAAAAGGTTGAAAGAGTAATAAAATTGATGAAAAATGAATATTATATTGAAATAAATTTTTTGGATAAATAATATGATGTAGGTGTTTTTGAAAAGTGATTGTGTAAAATAGAAAAAGTAAGTTTTTAGTGTAAAATAGACAGAAAATTTTAAAGGGACTGATGCGAATGCTAACCATGTCTATTTGAAAGAAATTTACTGACATTTCTCAACAAAAAATTTAGCTTGTGTAAAAATGAAAATTCAAAAAATTTAGCTCATGTAAAAATGAAAAATCTTCAATAGAGCATTAGTGAAAGCCTGCTCACACTATGCAGATATGTCAGTTATTACATAAGCAACTTGAGCCTCTACACAAAGACCTACTCCTATCCAAATTGATTCCTAACAGTACAGAGCACAATCATTCTCCATATATCAAGCAACATTAAAATCAAATTTGAACCCTTCTGAAGATGGAAAAGCCAAAGAGTTGTAAAAGCATGAAATATTGAACTTAGCCAGCTACGGTTTATCTATTAAAAAAAATCAGCAATGGTTCCAATACCAACCAATAACCTCACCTTGGAGTTGTAATCAATAACTCCATGAGATGATTACGAATCAGATTTGGTGTTAGTGAATTGCAAACTCCAGAGACTTGTAGATACATGCCATGTATAAGTGAACAATTGACAGTCATTGAAATTCTTCCACCAGAGTACTCTCTAACAATTTTCTTATAAAACCAAATGTTGCATCCAGTATGCTGTAAAAATATGAGAGATATTAGCATGAGACAGAAACACCAACTAAAAAAATTAAAATTAATGAACATCCACCCATTGAAGCATAAGACCCATGCTACAACAAAAAAGGAAAAATAGTAAAAAATGCAACAATAGACATCAATAGCTTTCTCGTAATTGTTCAAGCTGATAAGTTTATGAAATTGTTAACACATTTTCTATTGTTAGTTTCAAGGCTCCTCATATGCATACAAAAAATATATAATCAAAAGCTCATAAAAGAACAAAGTACATACAAAATCTCATAAAAGAACAAAGTATATACAAAAGCTCATAACCCCAATGATAAATATACACAAGAATTAATTAAAGAAGCTTTATGCATTGAATGCAAAGTACCAGAAATACTATGTTACATTCTCTTCAATAAATTCTCCCAAATTATCTAAAAAGGCTTAATATAAATTTCCCAAAGCACTAATTTTATTGCAGGTTATTTTCCATGACCATAAGTCAGCACCATTATAATGACTTAGGCCAACTAATTACCATGATATTACTCAAGAAATATTATCAGAAATATCACTAAATTTAATTATTTAGAGATCAGCAAAATCAAAGTTGGTAAAATAAGACACAACCTTTAAAGGACAAAGACAAGCTAAGAAGAAATTATCTAAAACACCACTTTTAATAGTTTTGATTAGGTAAGCAACTCATACATATATGGGATGCAGACCAATGACATAACCCACCACTCCCATTCTTAGAAGAGATGACACTGGTCCAAAGGCCATTGGCCTAAGGCACCACCTTGAGCAAATATTTTCATTTATAAGAAAGTCCTCAAACTTTCCAAAAGTTAAATAGAAAAAGAAAAGTTCTTGAGTCATTCTTCAAAAATTCTTCTGGCCAACATAAGATAAACTGAAGGTTTTCAAATCATCCCATTCAGGCACAAGAAGCTTACATGCCAGAGGCAATAGCAACCCATAACATACTGATCAAGTCCATTACATACTTAACCTTAAGGAGCCAATCTAACACCATCAACCAAACACAACAAAAGTATCTATGAATATGATCTAAGAAGATAAATTCTCTGCAGACTTCCTTGTAAAACAACTATTTCGATGTCACAAGAAAAAAGTTGTAAATAGCTAGGAACTTCATAACTTTATGTATCCATCTCAGAACTTACCCTTTATTTCGATGAGTAAAGATAAAGGGTAACCCTTAAATTATTAATCTATAAGATACTCAAATATGTCACACAGAACTTTTCGGAAAGTAACTCTCAACCTCATCAATCTTGCTCAACTTCTCCCACAATGACCTAAAAAACAGCCCCCACATAGTCAATGACATGACTCTGGTGGATGCAAGGGGTTAATTAAATAATTACATAGAATTCAATCACTTTTTTATTTTTTATTACTTTTAATGCTAGACTTATAATAAGTGATTTAATTTTCCACTGAAACTGACTGACTCATTTTCTTGTTTGGTTGTGGTTGTCATTTTCAGCTAAAAGAAGCACCAGAGCAGAGGCAGAGGCAGAACCTCCTCAAAACCAAAGAACCTAGAGCTCTCAATCTTATCACTCCAAACCCAAGCCACAGTAAGCTAATCTATGCTCCACTTATTATCCAACTGATAATAAACATTAATAATGATACCAATGCTTAAAATTTCATGCCGTTTATGAACAGTTCAGTGTAACTTATCAAAAAGTGAACAATTCAGGGTAACAGTTCAGCAGAGCATTTAATTTTCCAGGTGAAAAATTCTCTTAAATAAAATGCTTTTTCCTCTTGACCTCCCCTCTGTACTTCTCAAGCAGCTTTCTGGGCTATCTCTCCACTAGAAATGTCACTAACAGACTAATGGCAGTGTGTGTATATATATATATATATATATATACACACACACATCGATAGTTTGCCAGAAGAAAGGCAATGAAAGACCTAATTTGGCCCCAATCAAAACCATGGATAGACACTTATACATTCATTTAGTTGACAGAACCTTGAATCCTTAAAAGTCATTCACATCCCCTAGTTTAGAAAACAGATACACTAAGATTTTAAGAAAACAAACCAAACATAAATCTCAAGGCAGAGGCTACGAACTCATCTCCAAAAAAGAGAAGGCCTAAAAGTTGTTTCCTAAATACAATTAGTACTTACTCCGTAAATCAAACTAAATATCAACACCAAATTTTGAGAAATCTTTTTTTTTTTTTTTTTTTTAAGTAACCAAAATTTGAGAAATCTAAGTCTGCATGTGCCACTAAAGTTGCTTAGTAACTGGCAAAACAATTAATATAATTTAAATAGTATTTTCACCAAACATTTAGGCATAATCTGCCTACTCAGGTCAAGAGAGGTATGCAATCAACTATATTCTTCCATGAATAAACTTTCTCATATTATATATGCAACAATATGGGACTATTTAGTACATAAGTTCATAAGTTTCTATAATAACATTGACAAGATGAGAGAACAGCTAAATTATTAAGACGACGTGTATAATCCAGCTTCTTTTATACATAACAAAAAACAACTACTAATAAACACAACAATCTCAATATTAAATATTACTTTTGAAAGATAAAGTTGATTCCACAATCACCTCTTTATCGTTCTAGCATTTCATTTTCTAATTCATCCACTGCTTTCAGCAACAGATTAAGACCCTCTGATGGACTAGCATTCCTGACAGAAATAAAGACCAACATGTGTTAGAAACCGAGCCCCTACATGAAAATTTTCTTTCATAAGTAACAAAATTTTATTAAAACAAATAGGATGTCTACACAAAATTCTTCTACAATATCACATGATCAAAATATAATGCATACCACTCGAACAACAATCTAAAGTTATACAAGAAAATTCACAAAATTCTTGCCATCATCCACAACCACCGCTTAACTAACACTTTTAACGAGAACTGTAGATTGGTCTTCAAAATAGTTATGCAATCTAAAATTATGACATCAATAAACAAAATCAATTTCATTAAACTCCATTTATTTTACCTCTGCCAAGGATCAATCACATTATCACCATCGAGGAGAAGAAGGCTCCCAATACAAGTTGCCGTCCTAAATGCATCAGGAAAACTCCAATTCTGAACCCTCTTGCCTTGTTTCTTTTCTATGTCATACCAAATAAGATTCTTGCTATGTATCTTTTCTATGTCATACTCAATAGGAAATGGATTGTGATTCCAGTGCTCCTCCAACAGAACCTTCTTGCCATTCTTGGAAAACATAAGAGGCTTGTAATACTCAAAATCCCAAGGCACTGCAACTTTCTCAATTTTATAAATCTGAGTCCAAGAACTCTCAACCCCATATTCTTTCATAACCCAAACATCATTATACTCTCCGTAAACATTCACAACAAAACAGAGGTATCCTCCCAACGCTTCCAAGCGAGTTTCCTGATCAAAATCTGGTGAAACCGGCGTCGTATAGAGCTTGAATTTCTCAGAGGCAAGGTCAAAAGCAAGAAGCGACTCCTTATCCAGCACGCCAAAATCAGAAACTAACCAATGCACAACTCCATTAAAAGACGCCGACTCCCAATGACATATCTCCTTGTTTGGCCATTGTTCTTCAACTTTTTTCCAACGCTGTGATTTAAGACTATATACCTTGATTTCTATAGGCAAGTACTTGTGTTGAAAAAGCCTCAACACCTTATAGTCATCGTTCTGGTGATCGTGACAGAATGCAAATTGGGAAAACCAAAAATCCATAACACCTTTAGGTTTTTCGCTCGGCAATTTCCTGTACTTCCTTAGCAATGGATTCCAAATCACGACCTCTTCGCGCCCCTTAAGAAGGCAAACCAAGCCGTCGCAACAGTCCAAGATGTCGCAGTGTTGTAAAGGCGGGTACATTTTCACGGCGTTGCAGAACTGATCTTCGTCGTCGTCGAAATTGAAGGAGAAGCCATTTCCGCAATGCGAGCCGTCGTGTTCAAGGAGGATGATGGTGCGGTCTCTGTTGGTCTCGACGGAGCGATTGAGGTGCTTCTTGATGAAACCCGAGTCGCTGATGAGGTCGTACCATTGCCTTGAAACGCAGAGGAAGCGTGCGAGAGACTTGACTGGTAAATGGGACAGTATATTGGTGATTAGCTCTGGCGGTATATGTGAATGTGACATCAATGTTGATTGTGCAGTGCAAGGCAGGTGTTTGTGGAAATGTCTGAAAGATATAGCTAAGCTAGTTAATGATGAAATGGTGTGTGGAAATGTGATGATCGAGTCTGTGCGTCCTTCTGATAAGTGAAAATGGTTTGCTGTTGGAAGACCTGAAGGGAGTGGAGACTGAGGCTATGGATTGACTAGAGGTGAACGGAAAAGAAAGAAATGAAATGGAATAATCTTGGTGGATGTTTTAAAATAAAGGAATGGAAGGTAAATAATCTTGTTTGGAAGTAATATAAAGGGAATGAAATGAAATCATTTTATAACAATATTACTATTAGATTTCTATTTTAAAATAAAGAGTTGAATATATAGGGATATTTTGGAAGTTTTAGTAAAAAAATCATTAAATCTAATTTCATTTCTTCCTATTTCTTCTAATTTCGGGAGGGTTGAAAATTTGAGGTTTTAAGGGAATAGAGAGGAATAAGTGTTTCCTCCTACTTATTTCATTCCCTCCCACTTAAACTTTCAAAAACAAGAAGATGAGTTTTTCATTCCTTTCATTAAAACTCCCAAATAAGAGAAGAAAAGAATATTATAAAATTATTCTTTTCATTCATTTCTATTCTATTTTATTCCCTCATCCCGAACGAGCCCTGAATTGTATTTTTTTCTTTATTCCTTTTAAGTGGCCAAAGCTTGTAAAATGTTGTGGCTACAGAATTGGCCAAATTTGCTATGCATCGGGAGGGTGGTGTTGTCTTGTCTGGATTGAGGACCAATGCCCATCCTTTTTGCATCCCAATGGGCAAAATTTGCCAAACAGTGAAAATTCTGAAAAATTTTAGCCGGACAGTACGCGTTCAGACTTATTTAGTTAGTTAGACTGTTTTTGAAAGTCGAGTTTGGCAAACTCGACTTTGGGCTGGAATACAGACACAATAGTGGCGTTTTTTTTAGTGGCGTTTGTCAAAAACGCCACTATAGGTTTCCTATAGCGGCGTTTTCTATAAACGCTGCAATAGCCACTAAAAAAACGCCACTATAGTGCTCGTTTTTCAGCCCAAAGTCGAGTTTGCCAAACTCGACTTTCAAAAACAGTCTAACTTACTAAATAACTTTGAAAATGTGCCACGTGCCTAATTTTTTTACACAAATAGTCTGTTTGGCAATTTTTTCCATCCCAATGAAATCAAAGATATCTCATAATATGTACTCTTTGTTTTTTTGGGCTTTAGAGGCATAGTGTATTTAAGCTCGATATTAGTTTTTGGGTCACGTTAAGGAATGTTGTTAAAGTAATTATTAATAAATCATAATAGGAATTATTTTTGAGAAAGTTTTAATTTATGACGTTCGCTTTTGATGATAACTTTTTATCATTAAACTAAGATACTAATCAGTTTTTTATGTAGGCTGGAATTAAACTCCGATTCTCTTATTCTTCAACTATTAGAGACTTTATCCGTTGACACCTATAAGAAATATAAAAAGTAGTCAACAACATTCATTGTTTTACCATTCTCCCAATAAAATTTTTCTAAAAATTCTTAAACTAATACTCTTAGGGCATTTGTTAACATTTCCCTTAATTTTTATGTCCACTAATGATTATTACAAACTCATTGATATACGCTCTATACATACTCTTTTAAAATTGTGCTTTATAATTTCTACTGTAATTGTTTTTTTTTTAAATACGACTGGAGTGTCTACAAAATGTGTAACAGTGAATGTATTACAATATTTAACGTATTATGTCCAATCGGGTCAAACAGGTTGTGGGTCAAATGGGTAATTTTAAGAGGATTAAAAAGGGGTTTGGGTCAATTGGGTTGCGGGTCGGGTCAAGTTTCTTCTGCATTTAAGCAAAATTGTTCTGCTGATTCAAAATTAGTGGCACAAACAACTATCAGATTGCTAACAAAATTACAAAATGGTTAGCATTTGTCCATGTTAGACGTTCAAATTCATAGTCTCCATTTAGTATTTTAGTTGAGAAGAAGTTAACTTTGAAGGAAAGAATCGAAGTGGTTTCATTGAAAATCAAAGTTTGAGAATTAACTATCATTGTTATGCCAAAGGAAGCCTACGCCACGACTTTAGTGTAGTAATATGCCCTGCATTTGTCATGGTTCTAGTTACTCTTATTTCTTTTTTGCGCGGTGCTTACTCTATTTCAATTTTACTTGGAAATGGTAGGCATCAAGTATTGCGTCCAATTATTTTGCAAGGGATGGCAGCAATGCTAGTCATTAGATTCCATGGGTTTGAACTTTGTGTGGTGGTGGTACCTATAGCTTACCATTAACAAATTATTTTATGCATGCCTATAATTTTAGTATGATTGACAATTACAAGAATTATGATATAGATTATCTATTGGTGTGATTAATAGATCATGAGATTTTTTTTTTGGCAAGCCACTGTGTTCTGTAGCACGTGCAAGGAGTTTAGTGTAGTTTTGGATGAAGATGAGAACATCTCTTTAATGATTGCTACAAGTGACATTACTTTGTTTTGTCGTCGCCTTTTTTTTTTTTTTTTTGTTTGTTTAGAACTTATTAGTTTATTTAACGTTGAACATGTTTGTAAGGCCTTGATTAAATTGATTTTATTTTACTGATATGTGTATTACTGTTAGTGTGGTGCACTCAATCAACTATAGTATGTCCCTTGTTTCAAGTTCTTTGAAGTTGGGTACTTTTTCTAGCCAAATTCACTATATTTTGTTCTTAATATAAATTCATGGCCCTTGAAGATGTGCCAACAATTGCACAACGTAATTGTGACTAATACATTTTGCTAATGCGCTTGCATTCAAAGCTTTACAACTCCAGATTTAGAAGTACTAGTTGCTAACCCGTGTGATGCACGGGATAGTTGATTAAATAACAATTACAAATAATCATACAAAGTGCGCAAAATATGTTCTTTGATTATAAATGTAGGGTGTTTCACATAACACATAAAAATCACACCTTGGTTTCTCTATGTCGATGAAAAAATTATTGCCAACATTCCAATAGCTCATACACAAATTTGGGCATAATATGAAGTCACATAATGCTCAATTGCAAATCAATTTATAGTCTACCACCAATATAAATCATATAAAAAATTTTATTGATAACATGAATATTTAAATGAGTAAATAATTTCATGACAACATTAGCAAGACCATGCATTTGCTGCCAGGGAATAATATGCCACATAAACACATGGGGCACTATGCCACTATCTCTTATAAGAAGCAACTCATAAACACAATATTCAAAACTTTGAAAAGAAACAGCTGACAAATAGTCTAAGTATCTCTGCTTATCTACTTTTTATGGCCCCCAATTTTGATTATGCTGGCTTCTTGGAAACTGTTGAGGAGATCATTTGCAGCAACATATATTTGTGTCAGATGCATCTAATTTCCTTTAGATACATCTTAAGTACATGCAAATAATAGTAGTAGTTTGAAAGAGTGTCTATTTGAAAGGAATAAAACGAAATGCCTATATATTTCAGTTTCAACTATCTCTATAAACAATTAAAAGCAAATTTCATAAACTCTTTGTATACATCTTAAGCAAGACATACAATCAATTTCAAAAACACCAAATGTTGGGTTGAAAGTAATACATAACTATTCGAAGCAGTGCTATTAGGCTTAGCCAAGCCATTCTCTATTAGGCTTAGCCAAGCCATTCTCTATGGAAAAATTTTAAAATACAGTAAGGTTCAATATTTGAAGCAATTGCTTGAAATCATTTAAGTACATGCCATCAATGAAGCTGCTTGAAATCATTTTAAGTACATACCATCAGTGAAGCTACAACATTAACATTGTTCATAACATTATTTTATTATTTGTAGCATAAGTTCTTGGTTCGTGATAAGCAACATGTAAGATATACATTGGTGCATGGAAATCTACAAAATCACCTACACAAAATCAAAAAAGGAGAGAGTTAAATCAATGATTGTGTAATAATCATAGTGCAGTTTAGATAGAGATGAATTCTAAATGCAGGTTTAGTCTCCTTTTTTGGGTCTATAAAATTTACAAAATCATAGATGCATTGCAAACAAACACCAACTAATTTGATCAATCTATGATCAAATTAGAATGGAGTATATACGTTCATATTATGCTATTCTTTTTTATTTATTAAACAAATTAACAACTTTCCTAATACTTGAACAACATGAACTTTTAAAAAGGAAAGAAGTGAGAGACCAACCACAACAAATTAATATCTTTCCTGATATTTAGTTTTTTAAAAGTTGGCAATATCCTGTAAAGGTTTGCATTTTGAATTTCTCAACTCCAAATATTTTCCTTGTTCATGACCTTTATTTATTTTATTTTATTTTTTGTATATAATACAACAATCACACCCATTACTTAAAATTAGGACTCAGATTCATTAACTTATAATTAGAAGATTTTTAATGCACCTATCAAAAAGAATACTCATGGCAGTCTCAATTTTCAATCAATCTTGTATTCCAAAAATAAGGCTACATTGAACAAAGCAGAAATCTAACAAAGAGGCAAATGAATTGCAATTTGCACTTCAATTTTCTTCAATTGGACAAAGACATAGGAAATGAAAAGATGGAAAAAAATGACATCAACAAAGACAGATGTAAGCAAGAATCTACCTAAAAAACCCTATCTCTATAACTGAAATTTCGCAACCAACATTAGGAAAGAATTATAGTTTGATTCAAAATTGGAATCACATATATTACAGCACTTGCAACTCATGTTGATATAAAAGTCTTAGGATGCTTAGAACATCCTATGACAAAACTTAAAATTGAATGAAAAAGATGGCATAAAGAAATTGAAACAAATCCTCTTCCAATGACAAAACCATAACCTAAATAAAGAAAACTTTAAAATCTCACAAAGTATAGGGAAAAATATTCTAACCAAAAAACAATTATTGACCAAACAGATCCCTAGAAATTGGAAAAATAAAATGGGAAATCAGGGTACCTTTAACCCTGATTCAATTATTATTTTTGGCATAAGACCCAATGTCTGGTACAAAAAACACGGTATACTGCAATTGGAGAAAAAGACAAAAAAGAATGAAAATAAGAAATCAGAAATTAATTAGGAAGATGGAATCTTAACAACAGTGAACAATATAGAAGTATTAAGGCATAAACAATGTAAGAATGGAACTTTTGTTATTGCAGGGAAGGAACGGCGCAAAAGCAGGAGAAGAAACTATACAGCATGAAGGAAGGAAAAAAAAAAAAAAGAAGCTATACAACAGTAAAAACTAATCTGAAATGTAAATTTAAAACTATCTTCACATTAAGACAAAGTTTTGATTGAAATTAACAAAACCCACTACAGGCTCCAAACCCATTAATTTAAAAGAGAAAACACTCCAAAACAAAACCCTAAATCATATTTAACAGGAAAACTTATAAAACAAAATTAGAAAACTTACTGGTAATAGTGTTTGAGAAAGACTGGTCTCTGACGTTGGTAAAAAGAAATCACAGAGTGGGCCTAATTTCTGAGTTTTTCTCCAAAACCAACGACAACAACTAAAAATACAAAAAATTGCAGACCATAAACTCAAACTCAATAGCCAAACGAAAAAACACAGAAGAATTAACCCCAAAATTTTTAAATATACATAGAAAATAAAATTGAAGTATGCCTCAATTTGATATACAAATGGGTATGTTCAAAGTTGAGGCTTTGGTTGATTTTGGAACTTGATAAACGAAGAGGCTGAGAAAAGGAGGGTGTGGGATCTAAAAATTTAAAGCAACGCAAATCAAGATTAATAACAAAATCAAAAACCAAACCTAACATACCATATCGTCCCCCCAACGGCTAGATGATTCTGGTGAAAACCCATTAAGAGAAATAATTGTAGCCTCTCTCCAATGGAATTGTTTTAGTCTCTGAAACTTGATTTGTCCCAATGTCCCATGAGAGGCGGTCTGTTAGATCTGATTGGCGTTTGGGTTTTGGGGAAGGAGAAGGGTAGAGAGATTGAGAAAGAGAGAGAAGGGTATGGGTCTTGCAGTGTTTGTTGGGCTGAGTTTGCGTTTGAAGGAGAGATAGAGACTGAGAAATAGGTTTTTGTATCGAGAATTGTTTAGAAGCTGAAGATTATTGGGTTTGTTTTGGGGAGAAATAGATATTGGGTTAGACATAATTACGGTGTTTAGGGTTTTATTTATTTTTAATAATTTTATTTTTATAAATAATGCTGACGTGAGAAATAGATATTGGGTTAGACATAATTACGGTGTTTAGGGTTTTATTTATTTTTAATAATTTTATTTTTATAAATAATGCTAGCGTGGAATATTGTGGGAGCTTCAAAAGTTTCGGTTTTATATATATATATAGATTAGCTATTACTTCATTTTATTGAATGGAGATATTTGGAATGTGATCCCTTTTTATGCCAATGGTGGACTATTTAGAGAGGGTGCCACAGACAGACATTTGAAGGACTCAAATAAATTAAATACACTATGATTTCAAGAAAGCAAACCAGTCACGAATCTCAAGGCAAAAGCTACAAACTCATTTCCAAAAATGGCGATGGCCTCAAAGTTGTTTCCTACATACAGTCCACACTTAACTCTTTTTTTTTTTTGATAAAACAACCAGAAAACAGAGCATTACAAAGTTAGGTGCTGAGGCCATTGGTAGTGCATGGGAGCACTAGAGGCCATAATAGCCATATTATGTACATTAACAAGCACAAAAGCAGGGATCCAACAGAAGGAAAAGCGCATATCCCGCTGTTTTAAGGACTCTAAATCAGCAAACAAGGTTTTTCCTTCCCAATCCGGAGCTTGGCCTTTATAAACAACTGAACCAAAAAATTACAATTGCTCAAAACCAAAATCTGGTTGAACTGAAGCCTAAAAGCTGTCACGTTGCTTCTCTAAGGCCTTCAAGCAAAACACCTGGGACTGATCTAGCTGCATTTCTGCTACACCCGTAGAACACCACTGCACCTTGCCTGGTCCTAGCCTTATAAGCAAAAGCAGCTCTCTTCTTTCTTCTTTGCCTGACACCAGAAATCTTGAGGATGATGCTCCACTGCCCATGAAGACCTTGAGCCATAATTTTCTGCCTAGATATCCTATGATCAGTACTATGATGATTTTGAAAGATCTCTTGGTACCTGCAAAACAAATTTTGAGTGGTTAAAATGACATTCATTGGATCAGGAGTAACTCCCTCATGAATCACCTGGTTTCTATGATTCCAAATAGCCCAGAGGGTGATGAACATCAGCTGCAAAGTTTTCATGTCACTCTCATCCAACCTCTTATGTCTAACAATGGAATTGATGATCCACTGCTGAATTGCCATAGGACCAAGGGAGGAAGTATGCAGGGCTAGAGCTGATCCATACCAACAAGCTCTAGCAAAATGGCAATGAAGGAAAAGATGGCTAGCAGACTCCTCATCATAGTCACAAAAAGGGCAGAGGGCAGCAATTGGAATTCCCCTCCCCTTTAAAGCTTGAAAAGTTGGCAAGCTATCATGGATTACCTTCCAAACCAAATTGCAGATTTTCAAGGGTAATCTAACCTTCCATAAAGTGTTCCACACAACTTTAGGGATAATATGGGGTCTAAGGTTTGATTTGGCTGACACATTTGCATCTTCCAATAGAATCTCATAAGCTTTTTTAACTTTAAAATCCCCTGAATTTGAGAACTTCCACATTAGAGAATCTGTCAAGTACCTGTCTTAGAGATTGGGATGCCTAGAATTTCAGAACTAATAGGGGGGGGGGGGGGGGGGGGGGAGGGGGTACAAGGATCTAACTAGATCAGGCTTCCAAGAGTGAGTGGCTTGGTCAATTAAGTCAGCCACAGTTCCAGTGATAAGGTTTGGGTTATGCAGATTAGGAGTTTGGAACCAAGCAGGATGGTCTGAAGGAATATTTGTACCGTTACCAACCCACCACTTCCCCTCTCTCAACTTTTTGTTATCCTATTTCACAATGTTTCTCCAGAACCAAGATTGATGCGGCTTGGGTTGACAATAACGGATTGAGCTTCTAGGGAAGTAATTGACTTTAAAAGTTCTTGCTAGAAGGGACTGAGGATTTTGGTGAATTCTCCAGAATTGCTTAGCAAGCATGGCTTGGTTCATCGAACTAAAAATTTTAAGGCCAAGCCCTCCCCTATTCCTAGGTTGACAAACTTTGTTCCAGTTAAGGAGATGCAATTTCCTAACCCCTTGATCATGCCCCCACCAGAAGGATCTTGTAATGGCATCAAGTTTATTACAAATACTCTCAGGCACCCTAAAGCAAGAAAAGGTATATAAGGGCATGGATTGAAGACCTGAATGGATCAAGGTGTTTCTACCAGCTTGTGAGAGGAGCTTAGCTTTCCATCCTTGGAGTTTAGAGCTGAGTTTATCAACCAAGTAATGAAAGTCAACAACTCTCTTGCCCTTAAGTTTGAAGTTTAAACCTAAATACTTACTAGGTTCAGACACCAGGTTGACCTTTAAGGCCGAGGCTAGGTGTTCTTGCTCTAACAACATTGACAAGATGAAAAAATAGCAAAATATTCTATAAGGCACGAATAATCCAGCTTTTTTCATATATAGCTACTTAAAACCAAAAAAGAACTCAAATATCAAACATTACTTCTGTAAAGATAAAGTCGATTCCACTATCACCTCTTTATCCTTTGCATTTCATTTATTATTTCATCTATTGCTCCCAACATATTTTGATGGACTCTCATTCCTATCAAAACAAAGACCAACACTTGTTAGAAATCAAGTACCCATTTTTCTTTTATAAGTAACAAAATTTTATTAAAATAGATAAGTTGGAAAAATTACATGCTCAAAGAATTAAGTTGGAAAAGAGAAAGAGCATACAAAATCTAATGCATGCCACCTAAAAAATTATCTTAAGTCATACACGAAAATTCACAAAACCTTCCCATCATTAACAACCACCGCCTCAAGATGGTTATGCAAACCAATACCAAGAGAGCCAATTTAGCCCAAAAAAAAAAAATTCATGAAACACCATCATTTTTTACCTCTTCCTCTTCCTTTTATTCTTCTTCTACCTCGGATCAATCACATTATCCCCATCAAGGAGAAGGAGACTCCCAATACAAGTTGCCAATATAAACGAATTGGGAAAACTCTGATTCTTAACCACTTTGCATCTTTTCTTTTCTATGTCATACCAAATAAAATTTTGATGGGCAAATTGGTCCTCCATTAATAGAACCTTTTTGCCATTATTGGAAAACATAAGAGGCTTCAAATGCTCAACTGTCCAAGGCATCACATCTTGCTCAGTTTTATAAATTTGAGTCCAAGAACTCTCAACCCCATATTCTTTCATCAACCAAACATCATTATATTTATACATATCCGTCACAATAACACAGTTGTATCCTCCCAACACTTCCAAATGCCTTTCCAAAGGCCTATCCATATAAAGATTTGGTGTAAATGGCATTGTATAGAGCTGGAACTTCTCAGTGGCAAGATTGAAAGCAAGAAGCAACTCCTCATGAAAGACACGCTGATCCACAACTAACCAATGGATAGCTCCATTCAAAGATGTCGACTACCAGGTGCATATCTTCTTGTTGTTTGGCCATTGCTCTTCAATTTTTTTCCAAGATTGCGATCTTAGGCTGCATTTGTTTCAACTGAAAACAAATTCCAGAATTACTTTTACACTCTTGTGTGTGTTTGGCTCCAACAGAAAATATGGTCAAATGAAAAATCAATTACACGTTGACTGTAAAATCACCCACTTCAGCTGTAAAACCAATGCAGCCTTCATTTTACCTTCAAATGAATTCCGGAGCTCGAGCCCACGCACGCACCAACCAATTACACTCCTCTCACACACACACCAACCTCAACTCCACAGATAGTCTGACACCAAGCTCCGGCTGCCCAGCCAAGCCAAGGCCAACCCAGATTGTGCCACCCCCTCTGCCCAGATCATGCTGCACCATTGAGATTGCACCAAGATCGTATTGTCTCATTCGCACCGAGATCGTACCCACTCAACCTTATTGCCATGCTCCACCGCTGCATGTCTCTGATCCACCCCGCCATCATCCAAGCTACCCTCCTCCACAAGCTCCGATCCACATCCAAGCTACCCATCTACCCACATAACCCAATCCCCATTTCGGCAAACCCACACCCACCCGATCTAGCTACCGCCGTTCTTTGTTGGTACCGATCTCTCTCTTTCCCGATTTGGCCGCCGCCGTCCTCCGTTGGTACCGAGATCGCACTTTCCCGATCTATCTCTCACTCTTTCTTCCTCCTCTCACCGAGATATATTGTGAATAAAATGGTTTTATTTTGATTTTTGGTTGTGTTAAATGTGTATTTTGAAATTATTTGTTATAAAATTTGTTTGGAAGCTGAGAAAATGGTTGAGAATTTGTAGGAAAATAGCATTTTTAGAATTTTACCAAACACCGAAAATCGTTTTCCGGACTATTTTTCATTGCAGAACCAAACACATGGATTTTATTTTCCTTACATAAATTTATTTTCCCCTACATTCATTTTACACTCGGAATTCGATTTACATCGAACCAAACACAGCCTAAGACTGTATACCTTGAATACAAACTCGACCTTATCTCTCGTATCAAAATGTATGACCCTCAACACCTTGTAGTCATTGTTATAAGGATCGTGCCCAAATGTTAAAACAGAATACATATCACCCGAGAAACCAGAAGGTTCCTTTATTGGTTCAATAGGCAATTTCCTATACTTCCTAATCAACGGATTCCAAATCAGAATCTCTTCGGCATCCTTCTCAAGGCAAACCAAGCCATGACAATGGTCTAAGATGTACCAATTATGTAATGGGTCATATAGTGGCTGATAAATTTCAACAGCCTTGCCGAACTGATTGTCCTTTGGGAAATCAACGGAAAAATAATGTATAGGCAGAGGGAGGTTTTCTGTGCGTTCTCTGTTGGTCTCAATGGAGCGGTTGAGGTGCATTTTGATGAAATGTGAATTACTGCGTACATTGCTTTGAAACACAAAGAAAGCGTAACAGAGGCTTGACAGGCAAACGGGATAATATATTGGTGATTATCTCTACTGGTATATGTGAACCTGACATCATGGAGGAGGCCATTGGTTATAGATTTTTTTTTTTTTTTTTTTTTTTTTTTTTTTTTTTCAGAAGCCAAAACAAATAGAAAATAAGCAATTATGCAGTAATAATTTTGACGAGTAATATCCGATTCGGTGTTGCTGTAATTATGGTGAGTGATTTTCTCACTTGATTTGGTGCAGCTAGAATTGTTATGAGTGATTTTCTCAATTAATTCTAGCATGAATGATTTCCTCAACTGATTTGATCAGACCATTACCAGCAAGTAATAGTTTTTTTATTTTTATTTTTTATTTTTTTAAATAAATGGATTGTTATTTGGTTTTTAAAGATAGAAACGTGGAGACAAATGCTTGAATTATAATGATCATTGTTTTTAGTTGATGATTTTTATGAAAAAGAAGTTACAAAGGTAAGTCCAAGATTTCCCCTTTAAAAAAAAGAAAAGAAAAAAAGATAAGTCCAAGATTTTGTAGTTTTTATTTATTTTTTTTATAATAAAATTTTTAGAGAGATAAGTCTAGAAGTTAATAAAAAAGATACTCAGTGTTGTCGAGTCATCTCATATCGGTAATGTGTGATATTGAGAAGAGGTTTATTACTTGTTCCGCAACACTAACTGTTGCATGCAGTTTTGGTGTTAACGTGTGAGTGTATTCTCTTATCTCATCCCCCTTCCCCCATATATGGTGTGTGTGTTTCTCAAATAAAAAGAAGAAGAAGGAATATTATGGTTTTTTTGTTTTTTTTTTTTTTTTACTCTCAAAAGACTAATTTAAGATTGTATAAGTGAATTGATATTCGATTTTTTTTTTTTTTTCAAATTTTCCTACCATGTTGTTTTGGCCTCTATTTTTCCTATGTTTTTGGGAATTTTCTTTAAAATTGGTGCATTTTTTTTAATGGTTTAAACTTACACATTTATTATTCAACTAATTTTATATTGACTAATGTTCATAAAAAAGGAAAATAGTTAGAGTTACGTAATTGGCTTGCTTGATTCATATTGTCTCCCATGAAAAAAAATAAAAAATCCCAAATTTTTTATTCATGTTATCTCTACATGAAAAAAAAAAAAAAAAAAAAAAAAAAAAAAAAACCCAAATTCAAAAGGGAAATAATTTTGAAAATTAAAACTTTTTAAGAGGGTAGAGAATAGATGTAGAAAATATTAACGTGAGATTGATATAAATATATTTTTTTTTGAAGAGATTGGAGGGAAATTTTTCTGAGTGTGGCATATCAATTTCAACATTAAAACATTTTAAGAAATAAACTTTTTTTTTAATTTTTTTAATAAGAGAGTTTCAATGTATGTCGTCTGTTTCTGATGATAGTTTCTTTATTATCAGACCAAGACACCAATAAGTCTTTGGTGTAGGTAGGCATTGAACCCCAAATCTATTATCAGATCACGACACCGATCAGTTTTTAGTGTAGGTGGGGATTGAACCTCATATTTCTTATACAGTCATTATAGACTTTTCCAGTTGATTTAGAACAATTATAATCAAATCTTATTTGACTTTGACTCGGGTACATGTATATCTACATAACTGGCATTTTTTTTTTTTTTAATTATAAAAACACTAGAATCAACCTATAGAGATTATGAGTTTGAATTAAAAACAAGATGAAACAACACTATTGGTCCCTAAAGTTTATTCTGTGTGCGTAATTAGTCCTTTAAGTTTCAAGTGAGTGCTATTAATCCCTCAAGTTTAAAAAATGAGTGATGTTAGTCCTTTTGTTAACTAATGTCAGTATTATTGCTTATGTGGCTAACGAAATAATGACATGACATGTTTTTAACTTATATATGTGGCATTTTTTATTATTAAATATTACAAAATTTACATTGATAGGTATTGCACATTTTATTATAAGAGCTTTACAAACTTACATGGCTTAATGCCACATCATCTACTAAAATACAAGGTTTTGAAATCCGAACCGGACTGTATGGTCCGACTGAGAAAACCTTGAACCGCTCATTTTTTGCGGTTCTTTTAGCATCAATAACCGCTCTAGGGGAAAAAAACGGGAACCCGTGCGAATTGCGGTTGGACCTCATGGTTTTGAGAATCGTGATCAGACCGCTTCTCACGGTTCCCTACTTCCCTTTGAATCTGAACATTAAAAAAAAAAAAAAAATACAGAGAAAAACAAGCTTTAAATTTTGATCCCTTCAGAAAACAGATTTCAACTGTGAAAGAATTTGAAAAGCAAAAAATAGAAAAAAGAAAAAAAAAAAAGAAAAGAGAGGAGAAATCGTGAGAAAAAAAAAAAAAAAGCAGCCACATTACTAGTGTGGATCATGGCAACGCTTTGCCTTGATAGATCGATTCTCTTTTTTTCCTTTTATTTCTTTCAGCTTCTTAAAGCCGTTTTTTACTTCTTCTCTGCCCCTTTGTTTCACTTGCTTTTCTTTCTCTGGGCGGCTTTTATGTTTTTGAGTTCTGACTTCTTCTCTCTCTATCCCTTTAGTTTCATTTCATTTGCTTCCTTTCTTTGGGTTGCTTTTTAGCTTTTAGGTTTGTGATGGACAGCTAGGCACGTGTGTCTTGGGATTCCAATTTAAGAATTTACTTTTCAGCTTTTTTTTTTTTTTTTTGGTTAAACTTTTCAGCTTTTCAATGCTATAACTAAGTCCCTTACCTTTAATATTTTTGGTGGGGTGTTCAACTATCAATTCTAAAATGAGTTTTTAGCTCTTTGGACCATGGGAACTGGGAAGAGTTGGGCTTGACATTAATATTATGTAAATGGGCTTGACTAGAAGGTGGGGCTCAAGGCTTAAGACTTATGAAAATGGGCTTGACATTGAGGTTCAAGGTTTTGGGCTTGATAACATTGTAATTAAGTTTGGTTATTAATATTATGTAAATGGGCTTGACATTGATAAATTATTATATATTAACTAAAATATAGATTTATAGTTTTAATTGGAATATTTTAGTTAATTTTTTTTTTATTTGTACCAAATTAATATATTTATTTATATTTAAAATAATTATTAAATTAATTATGACGTCATCATGGTTCGACCCCGGTTCAACCTCGGTTCTACCTCAAAAACCTTGAACCTCTTCCCTTTACGGTTCAATGAACGGTCCAGGTCTGAAAACCTTGCTAAAATATTGAATTCCTTGCTAAAATACTGAATTCACACATTAGATTTTAATTATGAATACGTTATTATAATTTTAATTTTAAACAAAAATCACCAAAACTAATAATAAAAAATCTCATGAGATTGTTCATCTCCTCTACTGTTGTCGTCAAGATTGAATCTTTGCTTCTCCAACATCTAAGCCTCTACCCCTCTTGAGTTGTCAAAGCTCAACAAAGCTCTCCCTCCTTCTTTTTAGGCTAGGTGTAGAGGCATTCAACCATAAACAATGGAGAAATAGCCATAACCATGGAATTCCTTATGGGTCAACACCGAATCATATGCTACCGGTGTGTTTGGGAATAGTTTATTGTAGCTTATTGAGTTATAAGTCTACAATTTTCCTAAAACTTTCAGCTTTAAATTAGTTCCTTCCAAATCTTATTCTAATCTAAATGTCCTACTTTATTTTGATTTCATCCCTCTTGTGGGTTTTTTTTTTTGGTGAACGAGCAAGTTAGGTTGGACCCTTGACCGACCTGAGACCCAAAGCAGACTTAAACATTTGGCCTGTACTCAACCAGATCATCCAGTAAACCCATCCAAAACCCTTCGGGCTAGGTCAAATGGGTTGGGTTGGGCAGGTTTGTGCTCAACCCTATGTACAATGTTCTAAACTTCTAATTTTGAAGGGAAGGAGGGTGGAGTGGGGCTCTTTTGTGCCTATTCATTTTTTTTGTTTTAGTAAAAGATTAGAAAGTAATAATTACTTCTTTTTTTATTATTAATTATTGTCATTTTAGATTAGATCGAGAATGCTAAGGTATAAGAGTTGTGTAGCTTAAGAGTAGCTCAACTGTCATATCTTAATGTTTCCAACAATAACATTTAAAGTTTAACTCAGGCCAGTTCTAGCATTAGGCTGATCAGGTGATCACTAAGCCTCAAAATAGAGAAAAGCCCAAATTATAACTAATCAGGTTAGTTTTTTACTTCAAAATTAAAAAAAAAAAAATTGCAAAATGTATTAATTAAACCAAAAATTATAGCCCATAAAGAGGGGGAAAAAAAAAAACTTCAAGGATTTAAAAAAAAAAAAATATATATATATATATATAGAGGAAAAGAGGCCCAAATGTAGGAGTAATAAATCAAACTCAAAATATATCACACTCCATATATTCTCTGTGTTGAACTCATAATTTCCCCCCACACTCAGAAGCTCTCGCTCTCTTCCTCAACAAAATAAAACAAAACATAAAAATCAAAAGAAAAAAAAAAGGTTCGTATTTGCTAATTTTGTAATGCCACGTCGGACTGTTGGATGCCACGTTGGACCCAATCATCCCTTAATGGAGTTCTTTCAAATCTGTTTCCTTTTTACTTGTTTGTTTCTTTAGACTTTAATTTATTAGAACATTCACATCCGTTCGTGTATAATAAAAAATGTATAGAATTTACACGGTTTTGTCTAAAAATGACCGACATCAGTCTGTGTATAATTGTGTAAATTTATAAGTTTGCTACAGTAAGTAATTATGTAAATTTACACACTGAGACTATTCACTTTACATTTAGTTGTTTTGTATTATTTTTATGTATCTTATGTATTGATACTGTATTTCGTTCGCCCTCGATATGCGTGCTGAACTCCGGAAAATCTAAAAATATCATTTTCTCTCCATGGGGTTGCGAGAACATCCAAAATGACGTGGCGCAACCAGTTCGGACATCGGAGCACCCGAAGTGCCTTTTTCAGCTAAAATGACTAAAATGCTCCTGATCAACCCTAAGTTGGACCGAAGGTCAAACAAGGTCAAAATCCTCCCAAAACAATACTTTTCATAGTTTTACATCAAACCCGAGCTTCTCGGAGATTTTTGGCTATTTTGATCAAGTTTGACCCAAAGTTGATCTTGGGTGGGCCCAAAAAGCTTAATTTTGGTCCGGCTGTCAAAACAGGTTGAAACCAATGCCATTTCAAAGATTATCAAATTCTCACTCCAACGACTATTCATGGGTCAAAATCAGAGTTAGGACGGCCGAGATATCACGAAAACTGGGATAATGCATCAATCGATGCATCGATAACTTCAGGGAGTCATAACTTTTGATCCGACCGTTAAATTTTCAAGTTCCATACCTTTTCATAAATAGGAAGTCAAGATCTTTCCAGGGGTGTCAAGATCAACCCAATTGAAGCCATTGGGAGGTTGAAGGGCTGCCACCTCGAAGTTCATTCCAGGGCTATAAATAGTCCCAGGCACCCCTCAGACTTGGGGGAGGACATTTTTTTTTTTTTTTTTCTGAGTCTTGCTCTCTGCTTGGTTTTCTACATGTTTTTCTCCCTTCCAAAAACCAAAAAACACAAAAAGAACATCCAAAAAAGACATCAAAACTTCTTGATTCTTCTCTCTTCACAAAAAACACAAGGTATTGTTCTTATACCCAATCTTCTTTTCCTTGGTTCTACACTTGGGATTTGGGGTTTAGGGGTGTGGATGAAGCTTTTTTTAGCTACCATCCACACCCCTAACCTTCTAAATCTTTTTTTTTTCTTGCTATTTTTTCTTGAATAATATGATTTATTGCTTCCTTTAGCATGTTTCTTGCTTTATTTGTTTTTCTAGCTTAAATCTCTTTGCTTTTATGCCTTATGCCATGTTTCATGCTTAGATCTACATCCTTACATGCTTATATGTTTAGATCTACATGCTTAGGGTTTTGTGCCATGTTTTCCTGTGTTTTTTGCCTCTCTTAGTTCTAGGTTGATGATTAGGGTTTTGTGCCATGTTTTCCTATGTTTTATGCCTCTTTTAGTTCTAGGTTGATGATTGTTACGTGCTCACATGCTTGCATGATGTTTTCGGCTATGCTTATATGCTTGGATCCGTGTTCTTCCACATCTATGTGTTAAGCTTCTACATGTTTACGCGCCTATTTCCATGCCTATATGTCTAGATCTATGTTTTCACATGCTTGTGCGCTTGGATCTATGTTCTCTACATGATTTATGCTATCTTCCATGTGCTTGTGCGCTCCATGCCATTTTTGTGTGCCTAGACCTAGGCTATGTTTGTTATGCCATGTGCTATTGTAGCCTGATGACTTGCATAATTGAGTGTAATTTATCACTTCTCAACTTTAAACTTTAGTCTAATTTTATTTATTTTGTTGATTTTAGACTTGATTTTTGTTATTTAAATTTTATTCCAGATTTGAAGAAAATAAAGATTTATTCAAATAAAAGAAATGTGAAGCATCTAAAGAGAATATTTTTGGCCTTGGAAGTTGGCAAGAAAAAGAGAATGAGGCGCTGAAAAAAGAAGAAGAAAAGGAGGCACTAAACAAAAAGAAAAGGTGCGCTGAAAACAGAACCAACAAAAAGAAAAAAAGGCTGAAACAAAACAAAAAGAGGCTGAAACAGTGGTGTGGGCTGAACTGAAAAAGGTTTTGGGCTGAAGCAAAAACGTTCTGAACTGAAAAAAACGTTTTGGGCTGAA